>NC_142503.1:182567500-182890000 GCF_057876585.1 Rhinolophus sinicus
ATATATATATATATATATATATATATATATATATAATTCAATTAGACATTATTTACCATATGTCCCACATAATTGTGTGATGAAATCCTTATGGCAAGTTTTAATTGTGTTCTACGTGGCAGTTTTTTGTTTGCATGTTTGTTTTGTCTTGATCTATTTTTGTCACAGGAATTTTAGAAAATGTGACAGCTATGGGCTTTTTCCCAGAAAACACACTACATGTTGCATACAGTTTTAGGGGGTATGCACATTTCCTTAAAACTCAATCTCAGTCACTCCCTAGAGAGGCTCCTACCAGCATCACCCTTGAGTGTTGTGGACACTCATAGATAATAGTGTCAGGATGGCCACATTCGCATGACTGTCTGAAAAACATGAGTACAAATTACACTAGAAAGTGAAAAATAAAAACTCAAAGCAGAAAGACGGTGCCTTGTGTATCTTCATACAAGGGGGTGAGTTAATTGGAGAGTGCATAACTTCTCACGTTTTAATCCTTTAACAAGAAGCATAGTGCAGTGACTGCTTTATTATTCCCAAATACTATAATAAAGTTATATATTAGGTCATAAATCAGGACAGTGTGGCGATGTGATAAGCTATCCTATTTTGTTTGTCTGCTCAGAACCAGGCTGGTATAAGATATAACACATACCTAAATCAAGATCTGCTGAGCATGAAATTTTTTCAAAAATGTGCTTGTTTTGTTCTTTGCTTTGGTGGAATTAATTAAGCGCTTCAGTTCACCAGCCTTCAGATAGAAGTGATGTAAAAATGCTGGTCCTACTGGCATTTAGTAAAAGCAGGGTGCACTTGATCTAGCCCTAAGCTCTCACTCTGGTGACCGGGCACTCCTTCATGGTTGCTAGTGTCCGTCAGGAAGCAGCCACTGTCGAAGGATCTAGCTCATGGGTGTTTGGTTAGATGAGCCCGAGATTGGAGACAGCAATAATGACCTCCTCCTGACCTCTGATGTGGAAGAGATCCAGAGGCACCATATGCCCTCCAAAGTGGGAGGTTGGTTCTCAGAAAGAAGAAGAGGAAGACGACATGAAATTCAGGCCAAGCCCCAAAGACTTGAGGTCGTTTCAGCTCCCTTTTGAAATAAGACCCTACCTTGGGAAATAAAAAGTAGAGGGGGGAGTCAGCCCTGGAAGGAAGTCCAAGTTTGAATTACCTGAGTATTTACCTAAATGAGACTAGTTAACCTAAAAGGTGCAGTCAAAAGAGTCTGCTATAATTCAGTTGCCAAGTGTGTGCCCCTACATCCTCCTTCAGCAGACACACACAGCATTTGAAACTGATTAGAATGGGTTTCATGGAGGAGAAAATCCTTACAGAAAACAAAGAACCCAACTGTTTTTGCATAACCAAGTATAGTGTGTAACTTTTTGACTTGTATGTCATATCTGTTCTCCCCTATAAACTGTAAGCCTCTTTACCCTATGTTTACATATTTATTCATGTATTTCCTGAAACTCTCAAGAATGCTTTGTGCGTAGAAGATGCTCAATAAATTTGCATAGGACGTTTCACTAATGGCTTAGGATGTGATGAGGCATGTTTATGTCTCCCAACAGAAGACTGGCTGCCTTTTCAGACTCCAAATAACTTATGTCTTTGTTTTCATCACATTTTATGTCTTTGTTGTCAGTGTTTTGGGTTTTGGCAGGAGACGAGAGAAGCCAAACCTGTTAGTTACATATCTGTAATATATACACTCAAATGTTGGCACATCCACAAGCTAAGCCTGATAAAAATCTGTTTAACAGTCTTTCTAAATTAGTTCTTTAATCCTATGAAAGGGGGAAAATACTGAGAGATGAATAGAATTCTTGGAAGATGTTGGCTTAGCAATTCTCAGAGTGAATGCTGAAGATTTCTCTAATTAAATTGGAAATAGTGAGGCACGTTTCTCCCCAGAATTCCTCCTTCCAAAGCAATGTTACAATGTTTGCCTCCCTAGAGGATGACATTCAGCTGTCTTCTACCTTTTGTTTGTGAATGTTACCTGTGACACACCCAGACAGGAAAAATCTAGGGAAGGCACCAATATGAAAGGCTGTATCCATTGTCTCTCTAGAACATACAACAGACCTTGACTGTAATGTTTTACTCTGTTAAAGTATCTTTTGATATTTGATTTTTTTAAAATTATGAGATATATTTTCTTTCCAAAATGAAAATCTTTATTAGCCTTCTCTGATTAACACCGAATGCTTATGTTTTTTAACTTGCAATAACTCATGCTGTAAGTACTACACTGTGTTTTTTGTTACTATGTTGCTGTTTTTCACTAGGTATGTAGCACCATGCCAGTGAATAGAGATGGCTTTCATCTTTTTCAAAGGATGTATACTATTTTATTGTATAGTTCCCACATAAGTATCTATCAATAAAAAAAAAATGGGTTAATACGGTTTTTACCTTTTTAGTGCTTTTAATACAATCAATTCTGTAATAAACATCTTGAACTCACATCTTTGTGCATTTTCCAGTAAATTTCTCTGGTTTCTAGAAATAGAATTGCCAAGTCAAATTGTATGTGCGTTTAAACTGTTGTTCTGTATTGCCAAGCCACTCCAGTATAGTTGTACTACTCTTGACCTTAACCTGGTACTTCCCATCATTTTTTAAGCCATGTCAGAGAGAGGAAATTATAGTATTTGGATAGCATGAGGGTAAAGAGAGGAAGGTGTTTTCAGCCAGGTCAACGAGCCCCGAGGCTCCCGCTAGACCTCACGCTGGAGTATCATGACCTCACATTCTATTTCTGAGCCACCATTCTGCAAGCATGTGTCTGAGTTTATTATCGATATTTTTTAACATCTCCAGTCTAATCCTCAATAATTCCTCATTTTTAACTGTGTATTTCTTTGATAATCAGTGATGCTGAACAGCTTTTTCTGTGCAGATTGCTGTCTGCATTTTTCTAAGAATTAACTCCTGTTGCATGCTTTGCCCACATAGTCCAATGCGAACCACCTGGACCTTCCAACCGCCACACTTCTGAAACTCTGTTTCTGCTGGCTAATCTTTCTCCCCACATCCTATGAATCACAATTGCTGAGAATTTGGCACTTGGTTGGGTTGGTTATGCTCATTGGCTCATGCCCTGTGGCTGCTATGCTATTTAAACACCACTGTCCCCCATACAGGTCACCGTTTCTGTTTCTCAATTCCAGATGCAGTGTTAACATAAGCCTGCTCTGAGTTGTAAATGTTTAAGGAATCTTGGAGATAACAGAGGCTTACAACAAAGAATAGCCAATAAATTGAAACTAAGTATCAGACTTCATTATCCCCAAGGTTCTGGCCCATCCACACCTAGGGGAGACCTTCTCAGCTGTTCTACATCTGCTCAGCTCTTGCTCAAGTCTCTTTTCACATCTTGGGCCCTTCTTTTCCCTCTTTCTGCCCTTCTCAGATTTCCAGACTCTACAATCTCTCCACAAGTCATACATTTTTGTTAGTTGAAATGCAAGGCAATCTCAATCTTATACCTAAACGTTTCAATTAGGCTAAACTCAGAGGGTTTTTTGTTTGTTTGTTTGTTTGTTTGTTTGTTTTATTTTTTCAGACTATCAAATTCATCAAGGGGTTTCCTGAACATTGTCTATGATAATGATGAAAGTACTAGAGTCTTTTGTTCATTTCTATTGTCTTTTTAAAGATCTCTCATTTCTCTAGTGAGGTGTTTGCTCTTCTTTTTTCATCTGTAAATGGTCCTTCTACCACTTATAAGCTGCTTGTGTTGGGTAAGCATTGCAACTTCCCTGTGCCTCAGTTTCCCCACCTATAAAATGAGGCTAAGAGCATGTACCTCATGAGGTTGTTGAGTAAATCAGTTAATATAAACTTGTTACAATGTCTGACACATAGTAATTGCTGCATATGTGGATTACTAATTTTACATTTATTATTACTAAGAATATTAAACTTTTTTGTATATTGTAAATAACTTTCCCAGTTTGTAATCTGTATCTTTAATTTTGACAATCAATCTTTATTCTGTGAAAATTCTTGTGTGATCTGTCACGTTTTTTTTCTTTATGGTTTCTGGCTTTATCATTGTGCTAAGCAAGAATTTCTCCACCCCAAGTTTATTTTTAAAAATTCCTTTTCACATTTATATTTGCTGTTAAATTATTAGTCAACCTAGAAATATTTGTTAAATGTGCCAGATAAGGGATATAGCACACACTCACCCAAATAAATATTCTTTTTCCCCTCATACTCTATGAAGTGCTTGCTTAAATTGTAGATTGAATAAAGACAAAAAAAAATTTCGTCCTAGAATGACTGGACTTATATTTCTCCCATGGCATGGGTGAAATAAGCATAAAATAGATCCAATATTATAAACCACAGTCAATTTACTGTTCTTACTTTAACTGCCAGACCTTCCTCCGTCATGTATTTGTGAAACACAAGCCAGATTGGCTGGAGGAAATATTCTCTTAGAGTTTGGATTATTCTCTTCTCACTTCCTATTTAGCATGATTCTCACCTAACAGAGGACTCCATACTCTCTGTTAGTGTGAATTTTGAGTGACTGCAGTAGCAAGACCTGAATTCCTTTATATTAATATAAAGTCCTTGATACGAGGAGGTAACTATTCCATGTAGACCAAATACAGGCTACTCCTCAAACTGCTTATAAAAATCCTATTCCTGTTTCTCAGAGCTACTGCCCATCCCCAATAATGAAACCTAAAGAGATCTATCTGTTCTTCAATGAATTTAGCTCTGTTCCTGCTGCGGCTGCCAGTTACTCAGGAACAGCTTCCATTTCTCTTACTCAGTGTCTCTCAGTTTGCATGGAAAGAAGTAGTAGGAAAAAAACATTTCTAAGCCGGCTCCCACAACGCTATCCAGCCTGCAGAAGCCAAGACAATTTCTGAGTCACACGTACCTCTCATGGATTTTAAAGCTTGGATTTTACTGGGGAGCTATTTTATGCCCTCTTCAGACAGATTACACTCTCCTGTGTGGGGTCACACGGGGAAAACTGGTACAAACTCATACTGCACCAAACCCAGCCTTAAGTGCAGGCAGAGTGAGCATCTGTGTAACGGAGAGATGAAAAATTGCTCTTGAATAGATGCCTACAGAACCTAGAAGTTCATTAACATCCCTTTTAAAGATGGCCTTCTTGAGAATACAACTGTTTTCATTGACATTAAGTTAGGTATGACCATTTTAAAATTGTAAATCAGAGTAACTTTGTGTATCTAGTAACTCAATGCCCGCTAAAGCAGTAAATGAGAAAAATAAAAAATAAAAAAAATAGGGAATGACCACAAGCAGGAGACAGGTTAGGGGTGAGGAAAGACAAGCTATAACGTGTTATGAAAAGAGTACTGGGCTGTAGCCAGAACACTGAAGTTCATTCATTCATACAGCAAATATTTAATGACCACTTAATATGTGCTGGGCAGTGAGCCTGGCAGGAAATGTACACGGGTGAATATGATAGACATGCCCTTGGCCTTTTTGGAGCTTAGACACTGGTGCAGAGATAGGAATAAATTTTACTGGGAGATTTTTATTAAAGAGCTTGGCCAGGGAAGGTCACTGTGAGAAGATTTTAATTCAAAACCCGAAGGGTGATCAGGAGCCAGTCATGTGAATGAACCAGACAGACAGACAGAAAGTTACGTGAGAAGACCCAGAGAGGTGAAGAGTTTAGGAAGTTTGAGGAACTAACAGGACTGATGGGACTGGAAAACAGTCATAGCAATCCTGTTTCCAAGGAAACACCAAAAGGGACCTAAGTTGAGGCTGAAGGGTTGACAGGGAACATACCATAAAGGACCTTACTGGCTATCATAAGTAATTTAGATTGATTTGAACTGCAGTGGGAAGCCAGAGGAAGGTTTTTAGCAAGAGAAAATGCAATCTGATTCATACAGAGAGTGCCAAAAAATATATATACACATTTTAAGAAAGGAAAACTGTATTAAAATTGTAATACTTAATATATACCAATAATAAAAGATGAACATAGGTCACATTTGACTTCTGCAGTTACAAGAGGAGCTCAAAGTGGTTACTGTTAGGTCTCTGAATGTTAGAGACCTTGACTTCATGTTAGGTCTCTGAATGTTAGGTCTCAGAGACCTTGACTTACAGACAGAGCCATGTCTGCAAGAGCCAAACTCGCGATAACAGAAAATGCCACAAAACAGCTACTGGTTTGCAGGCAGTCAGCATTTTCTGTTCAAACAATGCTACCCTGTCAACACAGCCCCTATAAAACCCTCCTCACCCCCTCCTTCGGGGCTGCAAGTCTCCTTTAGGTGTGCAGTCCGGACTGTAGTGGGCTTTGCTCAGTCCGATATACTTTTCTCTCTTACAATAAAAACTTTCTTAACTTGCCTGACCATGTGCGTTCCTTTATCAGCCGACCTATCATTTGGTGCCGAAACCCGGGAGGGTGTAGGCTAGACAATGTAGCATCTCCCCTTCTCTTTCTCTTCTCCCTCCCCCGGGGCTTGATCAGCTCTCTGGCTACCCTCCGGGACCTGCCTTAAGGACCCTCCTCAGGACTGTCTCCCTTCCCTTGCTGACATCCAGACAACATCAGGCCAAATTCTCGCCAGGTGAGTGAAACCTCCTATTTTCGTCTCGGACCTTCTGACTCTCTCTTACTGTTCTACGGTTCCAGAAAGTCCAGCTCTAGGCCAGAAGGTTCCTCTCGGCCTCGGGGGCCCAGATCCTCCCAGTTTTGGGGACGCCCAGTCTGCGAGTGATCTGTCATACTCGTACTCGTGGGGGTTGAACACCGGGATTTGGGACGCCCCATCCCCTTGTTCTCCCCTTAATAGGGGGCTCCTTCCTCACCCTTCTCACTCCATCAATTCGAACCATGGGGACCTCATATTCAGTCCCTGCCAAATCTACCCCTCTCGGTTGTCTCCTCCACGACTTACACACCCTCGGGCTCAACTTATGGGAGATGCGACCCACACAATTTATCTTTTACTATAACACTGCCTGACCCCAATATAACTTCTGTCACCTCAACAGAAAGTGGTCAGAAATTCCCTATGTCCAGGCCTTCTTTACTCTTCAAGCTCAGCCCTCCTTCTGCCAAACCTGCAACACTTTCCAAATTCTCCTAGCCCACTCTAAGCCTTCTCCTCCAGATAAAACTCCCACCTTTGACGCAGCTGACAATCGGGTCCCTCTTCCTTTGCCCCACGCCCTACTATCCCCTCAGCCTAAACCTTCTCCCCCAAACTCCAGCTCCTCATTTCAGGAGAATTTGGTTCTGTAAGTACTCTGGTTTATGCAACTTATGTGTTTTATTTGCCTCTGGTCTGTCTTTAATTTTCCTTTTCTATTTGTGTCTTAGACACCAAGCCGATCCGGTACTCTGTATCTACACCTCCTGTGAGCCCCCTAAGTCATGTAGTTAAAATTGTTTGGTATACCAACTCTATATTCAGGAACTTGACAAAAGTAAATCTTAAAAGATTTCTCTAACATTCAGTAACTTTCAAGGTCTCACAGATAACCTCAAATGTAAATAAAAGGCTGCTGCAGCCTCTGCTTGAGGCTGAGGTAACTGAAGAGGGGAAAAAAGAGGCACTTTGAAACCCAGGCGACTAGGTTATTACAGTCTCCTGAAGTTATAAGGACAACTATAAGATCTTAGGTCCTCTCTACAATTGTTGGTGGTTCTGTTTATACGTATAGTCTCTAAGGTGTATACTTGTCTATGTTTTATATATATTATAATGGTTTTGCCTCCGGATGGTATTGCCAGTTTATAATATTTGATTGGCTAAAAATACAAGATTAGGTGGTTATATTAACTAAGATAATAAAACTAACTCAACTACTTCTCAAGATCACATGATATAAGGAAATATTTGATACTAAGTCTGGTTTTTTGGTTTTACTAAGTTGTGTTAAATGATAAAAGTTATTAACTATCTAGGTATTTCAAAATAATGAAATACTGAAATATCAATTATTAGATAGGTCTGGCCTCCTGTCACAGGAACATTATGAGATAAATTAAGAGCTGTTAATGAATATATCATGTATTTCATTACAAAAGCCTATACTTTTGAAGGTTACAAAATATATTCTTCTATTTACCAGGGAAAGTGCTCATTACTTGCTTTTGGTCATCAAGAAAAATTAAGGTTGTAAAGCTAGTACAAAATTCAAGTTCCGTTTTCTCTCTCTGATAACTAAGACAAAGTTTATTAGACTACTGGTCTACTACTAATATAAAAAAGTTTTCTACCTAAAAAACAAAGATGATATATGTCATCACAATAATTTGTATATTCTAGACTACTGGTGTTCATGTGCCCTTTTCATGTCAGATATAAACAACTATAAAAGTAAATAATAATAATTTTACTCTTTTTTCCAAAAAACCTAGATAAATTAGGGTAAATTCATTAAGCTTGGCCTAATATTTTCTCTCACCTGACACCAAATTATAGTAATTCTGACCCATTGTTATGTCTTAATAAAAAGCCACAGAATCTAGAGAAGGCCAGGAAATTTGTTTAAATATTTTTAACAACCAAGACAGTAAAAACAAGCAATAAAGGAACAGTGAGACTACAGACAAGGCCAGAGACAGGCCAGACTTTTGGCCACAGTTGTAGACAACCCAGGGCTGAAGCTACCTCAGGGCACCCCAGAAACCTCAGAAAAGGAAACACCAGGCCACTGGAGTAAGGAATGTCCTAATCCTCCAAACCAGCCTTGCCCCCAGTATAAACTAAAAGGGGACTGGAGGAGGGATTGCCCCCTGTTCTGAAGGGAGCAGGGACCAACTCCCTCACCACAAATGGCTGTGATCACATTTGGGCTTGAAGTTCCCAGCAGCTCCCAAGCTCTTCTCATCACAGGGGTGGAACTGTAGGTGACCTTTGACATGACAGGTAAGCCTGTTAATTTCCTGATTAATATAGAAGCCATTTATTCTTTCTTGACCGCTCACTCTGGACCTATTTATTTCCTTTAAAACCTACTCGGTTGTAAAGATAAAAGCCCTAAATTTGGGATCATTTTACTCAGCCTATTCCTCACCATTGGCCTATGCCTCAGGAAAAGTATAAAATAAACAAATCAGACTTAAAAAGGACTCTAGAAAAAGTTTTGTCAGGAGACCTCTAAGCCCTAGCTCTAATTGCCGTCCATTGCTTTGGATTCTGACCTCAATTCTGTTATTTTCTATGTTATTAACTTGGGAAAAAGTCCAGCAGGCAATCAAAATATAAGGACTGGCACCTCTCCCAGGCCAACTCCTCTACACATTACAGCCTCTGAAAGTCGTAAAGTTGTACAGTGGGGACCAAGTACTGTTAAAAGCCTAGAGGGGGAGTGTTTTCTAGCAGCCCAGTTAACTCCTAAATGGAAGGGACCCTTTGCAATTCTCCCAAACACCCCAGCTACCATCAGGCTGCAGAGAGTCAGCAGCTGGGTCCCCTTTCCCTTTGAATCAAATCTGTTTTATTAAAGTCTCCACAGGGCTCCACCAGAAAAAAAGCCTATTGCTTCTGTTCCTGTGAGCCAACTGAAGACTATAAGCTCCTCTTCGAAGAGACAGACAAGTCACTCTCCCAGGACTGATAACCGCTAATAACTAACCCCAGACTCCTGGAGCTGCTCTTAATTCCTTTATCTCAAGAGTTCCAGTTTTCCTCTTTACCTACACCCCTCCTGGGATGCCTTTCTCAGTCTTTGGGACCTTAGTTATAGTCACTTCTCTCACCTTTACTTATTCCTCTTCTCATTATCCTTGGGCTACTACTATTTGGACCTTGCTTTTTTTTAACCTTCTTGTCAAGTTTATCTCTTCCAGAATCAAGTCTATTAAACTACAGATGACTCGTGTACAAGGCTTCCAGACCATCCCTGTGAGGGACTCTATAACTACCTTCAGCCCCTTGGATTGGAACTCTAACTTAGTTCAGTCCATAGACAAGGCTGCCCAAATTTGGGGGACCTAGTCATTCCACCATCCCCTATTCCTCAGGAGGATCCAACCTCAATCTTTTCAGCCTTCTTAGTTTATCCCTGGAGGACTGACAGAGCCCAGGGCCCCTGGCTCTCTCCTGCATCACAACAGCAGAGCCCAGGGTAACTCTTCTCGTGCCAAGAAAGCCAATTTCCTTCTTAGTAGACATAGGGGCCACTTACTCTGCCCTCCCCGAATTTTCAGGGCCTACTCATCCCTCCCATATCTCCACTGTGGGGATTGATGGCCTTATCTCACAATCTCAAACTACCACAGCCCTAACTTGCTCATTTCGTAACTCGTTTTTTACCACTCATTTCTAGTACTCCCCAGGTGTCCCACTCCTATGTTAGGGTGAGATATTCTCTCAGAATTCAGAGTCTCCTTTCAACTGCATCTGCCCTACCCTGAACCCATCCTTCTCCTCATGCTTTCCTCCTCCGACACTCCGATACAGATCCTCTTACCTCTGTCCTTTGTCGATCCTATTGTTTGGGACACCTGCACCCCCTCTATCGCTTCATACCACTGTCTTGTCAAGATCAAGCTGCGCAATCCATTCTCATTTTCAAACCAACCCTCATACCCCATCTCTTTCACTCACCAAAAGGGCCTACAACTCCTGGCTAGGGGTCTTCTCTGGCCTACCCTCTCCCCAGTCTATAACACGCCTGCTTCGTTGATGACAGCTCCACCCTTTCTGATGGTTCCCATATAGCTGGCTGTGCCATTGTCACCCCCACCTCTACCATCAAGACACATCCCCTCCCGTTGGGGACGACTTCACAAAAGGCAGAACTCACTGTGCTCACCCGGACCCTAACATCCTCCTCACACAAATCATTCTTTGATTTGGCTTCCTTATGTTCATTCAATCTCATAACAGCCCAGCCTTCACCTCCCAGATCACACAACAGGTCTCGCAAGCCCTCGATATACACTGGAAACTCCATATCCCCTACAGACCCCCAATCCTTGAGTAAAGTAAAAAAGCCAACTCCATCATTAAATCTCACCTCAGCAAACTCTCCCTAGAGGTCCAACAACCTTGGACGACCCTTCTACCCCTCGCCTTCTGCCCAATCTGTTCCAACCCTCGGGCCCCAAACTTCCTCAGTCCTCTCGAGTTCATGTACAGCAGACCTTTCCTACTAGACAACTTCTCTCCTAATAGCTCACCGATGGGAGACTACCTCCCAGCCCTTAGCCTTGTTCGGCAGATCCTTAGGGAACATGCAGACCGCATTCTTCCCTGGCCCCAAGACACTTCTCTTTATCTCTCTTTCCCTGGCCCCAGGAGACTGGGTCCTTCTCAAAGACCTCACCCCCTCAGACGTATGACAATGGGGGAAAGGGCCCTTCCGGGTCCTTCTCACCACCCCCACTGCAGCCAAGCTGCTGGGTCACCCCTCCTGATTTCACCTCTCTAGGCTGAAAAAATGGCTGAACCGCCTGTCCTGCCCCTCCACAGGACTGCCCAGGCACCACGATATTGCAGCTCAGTCCTGAGCTCCACCTGGCTTCGACTTCACCAAATCCCTGAGGAAAAACCAGAAGACTCATGACCAGTGACCCCTGCCCCTGCCCCTGTCCTCGCTGCACAAACTAAACACCCCCAACCTCACTCCCAGCTCCTTGGCTACCCCTCCAAATCCTCTCAGTTATCTCCACCTTTCCCCTTAACCTCCACAGGTCCATTTTAGAGCTCCTTTTCAATGATTTGATCACCTGTCTTCTCAACCCACGAGAAGACATAAGCCCCCCATAGTTGTCTTCATAATATTATTCTTCCCTCTCGTAACACTTTCCCTACCATTACCCCTTATCTCCTCCACACCCTCAAGCTAATTCATCATCTCCCACTTACGCCTGCCTCCCCACCAACGGGACAGGCACCTGCACCCTAGTTTTACTTGCTCTAGATGTTCAGATCGCCCCCAATAATCAATCTCTACCTGTCCCCATATACACTCTCATACACCCAAAAGGGCTGTCTCCCTTACTCCACTCCTAGTGTCGCCGGGCATCTCTGCGGGGGTAGCGACAGGAACAGCAGGGCTAGGAGTCTCCTCACATACTTTCAGGCCCTGTCACAGGACTTACCCAGGCCCAGAAAAACAGAGACTGTCACAAAAACCAGTGGTTTAGGGGTAGCTGGGGCCCTTGGCTTCTCCCCCTCATAGGTCCTCTAATCATTATCATTTTTGGTCCTAGCCTTCGGTCCCTGCCTCCTCCACCTTTTCACCAATTCCTGCAGAGTGGACTCCAGGTGTTCGCAAATGGAGCTGTCAGTAAAATGCTTCACCTACAACATTACCAGCCCCTTCCACAATGTCCCCCTCCTCTCGCCGCCCCCGTTCAGCCTGAAGCAGCTACAGAAGAGAGACACGACGCTCCTAGGGTCTGCAAGTCTCCTTTAGGCATGCAGCCCAGACGGTAGCGGTCTTTGCTCAGTCTGATATACTTTTTTCTCTTACAATAAATAGTGTCTTAACTTGCCTGACCATGCGCATTCCTTTACCGGCCGACCTGTCAGTTACCATCAGCGTCCAGACACTTCTGATTATGGCGAACTACGACTTGAGCAGCACTGACGAAAGTGTCCACTTGTATACATTTTTTGGCACCCCTGGTACTTTAGGATTATTTTTTGGCTGCTGTGTGAGAATAGACCGTTCTCACAGTCTTTTTCTCTGCTGTAACTTACTATTAGATCCACATTTGCAGGTTGCAAGTGTTCTTTAAGTTCCCTTCAGGTTGTAAAATCTTAGACCTCATCAGCTCTAATAAAGAGCAATGATCAAAAGTGAGTGGGAAGAGTGTATGCTATTGTTGGTGGGGATTTGAAGAGGATACTTTAGGTACTTCTAAGTGGATCCTTGTGGCAAGGTGGAAGATTAACAAAGTCAAATGGCTGTCGCAAGTTGACCCAGGGTCAGTCTGTCCCACGGGCCAGAACTCCGAGTAGCATACACCTTTATTTCATACAGCTTTACCTCATCCATCCTTTATTCACAGTGACTGTAGTTCAATAGTCTTTTGTATATTCATTTACCAAATATTTATTGAGTGTTTCCTGTTTATGTGGCAAAGGGAGGGATATAAAGACGGCAGTGTGGTCTGATGGAAAATATGTGGGACCTATAGTCAGTTCTAAATGTGCATCTCAGCCCTACCATTTACTAAATCCATAATGGTAGGTCTCTGCATCTCAATTCTCTCATCTGAGAAGAAAGAATGACAATAACAACCTGAATGATATTTTGTATATCAAGTGTCTATTTCTGGTGTCTATCATTGAGTAAAAACGCAATAAACGTGTGCAACGTTTTAGGGTCTCAAGGATTGTTTCTCATAAGGCAGACAACTTAATATGCAGCATGTGCTTCCTACATTGTCAAGTGGGTTGAATATTACAAACTCATCTCTTAAGTATTTCTAAAAGCCTATATTTTTTGTATTATTGAAGGGAAACAAATAGTCACACTGAGAAAAATAGTTATCTAGCAATACCTACTCCCTGGAGAAATTTAGTCTCTCAATGTTTCACTTAAGAAATAGAGGTATACAGACATTTACAATTTTGTTGAAGTTGTATATTTCCCACCCTCCCCTAGCTCATGAGGCAAAATACAAATACAAAAGAGGTTTTAGTACAAAGCCAGTGATTAGTAGATAATAGAGTCCTAAAATGTGCTTCCTTCCATGCTGCGATGGGAAGCTCTCTTTAACAACTTTCCTTAAAACTTGAGATCTCCTCCTTCAGTTACTAAGAATCAGAACAAAATCATAATTTTGACTAGAAAATGGTCTAAATTACTGTAGAATTTTCCCTTTTCTTTTGAGCAGAAGACCCATCAATTTAAATTGAGGTCCATAGAAGAAACAACTCTGACTTCTCTACCATTCCTTCTCTACTCACTGATGCTTATGTGTACAAGAGAGGTGAGTTCTAACAGTTGAAAGAAACTCAAAACACCCTGTTGTAAACAGTAGAGAGGCAGATTCTGTAATATGGGTATGAACATGAAAGCTTTATCATAAGGGATACAAACATCTTGACTTTTGTATCTTTATAGTGCAAAGTGGTCTCCTCTTTGAAATGGAACTGAAACAATATAGTTACTACAAATAACAAGCTAAAGGGGTTACTGGTGGAGGGAATGGGAAATTAAGAGTTAAATGGCAATTTCTTTTCAAAGGATACAGCCATAGTAGAGAGATAATGGCACTTCTACCTCAGCATATGCATATAGTGGTCAACTTCCCTAGTAATTCAAACACAGTGGTATCTGCCATGCTGTTACCTTATCTGACACGTGCTTTCCAAGTTGAGGGTCCCCACTGCAATGTGGTGGTCATCCAGACAGTAACTGACCTTGTTTAGACGGCACGCTCAGGAGCTGCTCTCCTTGACTGATCTTTCCTGGTTCTAAAATCTTAAATTGAAATTACAGTTGGGTCCACCTATGTTTAAGTATGCTTATCTACATGGCGCTCTTTTTTTTTTTTTTTTTACTTAAACAAAAAACAATTATCAAGAACGATTAAATCCCTACCCTCAAATAAACTATGTACAATTTAATGAACAGTTACATATAAATGCAAAAATACATGTTAGTAGGGCTATAGTTTCGTATCTTTAACCCTATTCCTGAGAGTCTCACCAGTTGCAATTTGTTCGTTTTTGTGCTAAGGCTCTTCACTGTTTTTTGTTTTTTTTAAATATTATTAAAATGAAGTAAGCCCTAGGATTTTTTGAGACTCTCTATCAGTTATTAGCTTTTATATATTTACTATAAATATGTTTACATGATTAGTACCTCAGAGGTAGCTGAGATTTGGGCAAGTGTGGGATACAGCATAGGTAAGTTTTAATAAGTGTGGTGGAAAGTGTGAATAGTCTTAAAGCACGAGAATTCCCAGAAAAGGAGGGAAGACAGTCTCTTCTGGATCCATGTAGTTATGAGAATAAGGTGAAGGCCTTGGACACTTGGTATAAGGAGAAAAAGTATAGCCTGGAGTAAGAGAGAAGTTCTGAAAAGATGGGTAAAAATTCCCAGACTCCTGCTTATTTCTTCCTAGTCTGAGATGTGACATTTTTGTTCCATAAGCAATCCTAGTTTGACACATATTCCAGAACGGCACTTAACCTTTTTCGTCTCTAACTCTTGATCCGTTATGTGACAGTGTTAGACTACATGACATGAAAAGCTGCTTTCTACTTAAACATTCCATGAACTCACTCACCATTCAGGAAGGTGGAGACAATGGTAAAACTTCTGCATTCCACAAGAATACACGGAGACATAAATAGCAAGGCAAACAGTGCACAACAGAATTCATGCAAATAGCACAAAAACCAGAGTGTCAAAGCTAAGATTGGGAGACATATTCGAATAATATTATTGTTTAAAGAAATCACCCCAATTAAAATGAGAAGTTACGAGGGGCATGGAAAGAAATGCAGGTGAATATTTTTATTTGTTTTGAGAATGTTTGCTAGCTTCCTTAGCTGAATTCTGATCATGTACTTACACCAAAGAATCTGGTGAAATAAAAGACACTCTTGAGATACTCTGTATAAGGAAAAAATCTGGGGAGAGCGTCATGGAGTCAGTGGTCACTCGGCATCCATCCCATAACCATGATCCATCACAATTGTTTCATGATATTTATAACACGAGAAACTGTATCTACTTCAGAACCACTCACAATGTTATACAAACATACTGAGAGAAAAAGAAAGGAATTTTATCTCTAATTAATACTGACGTCGTCACTCTCGATTTTTTTTTTTTTTTTTTTTCCTGGATATTTGACAACTACAGAAGAAAAAAATTCTTAAGACAATGAAAACACTGCTTGGAGGAGGCACTAACAAGCACTTTTAATTCAACCCTTTCATTTGCACTTGAAATTCATTCTTAGTCTCTTTAGAGACAGAGGGCTTGTTTGTCCCCTCGTCTTCATTTACAGGACTGTGCGTCACACACAGGAATGCTGCACTGAGTGGGGAGGCTTTCTTTTGTTTGAAGAGCGTGATGACGAGGGTCTCCTAGATGTCAGAAACCAAATCCAAGCTGTTTTCTCAAGTCAGTTCCAGGAATACCTTTTACTTAAGTAAAGGAAAATCTGTTTTTTGAAGTAGCTACTTGGCTAAATTATAGTCATGAAGCAGGAAGTCTTATTTTTTTTTTTTTAATGAAAGAGTAAAAGGAAGTTGAAAAGCCTATTTGTACAGATGCAATGTATCTGTGCACACTAGACCTTCATTTCTGAGGAAGACTTTTAGAAAAAGCTACTGAGTGCTTTAATGCCCGTATCCTTATCACTTTTAACAAAGACTAAACGTTCTCTTTCTTCCTATCTGCCTCTCAGTCAGGTCCAAAATGGCTATGTGCCTAACATAGGAAGATGTTAAGAAAGCAGTAGAAGGACAAGGGCATAGGCTCTTGAATCAGATGGGTCTTGATTAGAATGTCAGTTGCTCCGTCATCTAGTTGTCATTACCACTCATAGACCCCGAGAAGGGGACCCTTCCTCAGAACTCTTGCATATCCGAAACACACAAACTACATTTACTAAAGAACCCCTGGTTGCCACTGTTACTTGAAATCCTACACTCTGCACTGACATGACCCTCAACACCTGTTCTCGTGATTCACACAATCCCAGACCCAGAAATGCTTCTCCATACCTCTCGCTTTATGCATTCAAAAAGAAAGTCACCTCCACGTGAATACCATGAAGGTTTACAGTTTGTGCCGCTGGGGACATCAAAGAAGAACACTGCTTTGGAGTGCTGGGAGGACTGCAGCTGCAGCAGAGGCTTTTAGATAAAAGACAAATTAATTAACTTGTCAAAACCTCCTTGCAGACAGCATTAACGCAATAAATTCTTACATAATGAAGTGTCATTTCCAAGTTGTACTGAAACAAATGGCTCCAAAGGCATCCACTAATGAGAGCAGTTTCTACAATAGTTGCATATGCTGTCTGAGGAACATTTTGTAATATTTAGCATTAAGCAATTCATATTACATTTGATTTACACACATATGTGTGTATGTTGAGATGTAACATGTGAGAAATATGATGCCATCTCTCTACATTGGTGTTTACATGGATATTGAACACTGCAAGTGAGAATGGTTTTATTTTTATAAAAGCATTTAATGAGATTTTATTAAATCTGAAAATTAAAATAAACATTTCAGCTTTACTTAAACTATTTTAATGTTCTTTAACTATACTTTGTATTTGGCTCCTTAAATTTAATAATTTAAAATGTTTTGGAGGAAAATAAATTTGAAACATAATGTTTGATCCTTTACATTTACCTTAACTTATGAAACTGAGGGTCCTTATGACTTCAATTAAATTTAGTTTTAAATCCTAGCTCTAAAAATCACATCCCCTGCTCTCTCTATGCCCTTCAGAGGCCTAGCCTTTCCCTAGGATCATCAGCAACCCTCAAGGCAGCAGAAGACAGCAGCCTGGACCTGGCACATGGTCTGGATCTCTAGCAGGCCAAAGGTAACAGCTTGACCTAGGTCATGTTCCAGTTCCTGAGCCCTAAGGTAGAATGATCCCCTGGCTACTTTCCCATGAGACCTGGACAGAGGGATGCAGGAAAAGACCTCAGAACTCAAAATCTAAAGAAATAATTTATTAACCTTACCTTACTTCTGACCAATCAGCTCCCAGCATGATCCAGAACCCCTAACCCATGGTGTCTTGTGATTTTTGCCATATGTAGTCTATAACTTACACGCCAATCCGGGAGTCGGGTCTTTAGATCACAAGCTCCCCATTTCCGTATTGGCCAATTCAATATAATGAACTATTTTTTCTTTCTATACTGCAAATTCCTGCTCGTGCATTTCTTTCTGCCAGTGTGCACAAGCAGGAGGACACAAGAAAAAATGCTGGGGTTCCGGTAACACGATTTTGATAAAATATATTTGATATACAATAGTTGAATTTTGATGAAAATATATTTAAATGTTGCATACTTTCAATGTAATGTTTTATATTTTAATCCTTTAGATTACTACAATGGACAGGATCTAAATTATGTGAAAAATCTTATTTATCACAGCATAGTTATTGTGATGAAGATAAGAAAAATAAATGTAAAGGAATATAAATATAGTAACTACTTATTTTCTTATGTAATATTTACTAGTCAAACATTTTTAGTCCAGAAATAGAATACCTAAATATACACAATAAAACTTAAATGTAATCATTTTAAATATTTTGTCAACTTTTAGTGATTTAAGAAAACATAGCCCTACACATAATTTTCAATTTTGTTTTTATGGAAGTACATGTGTCAAGGTAGAGGAATGGGATATAGTTATTTACCACTGTGATAGCTGGACTTATAACTATTAAGTATGTCACCATGTGGCATGAAGTCCTTTATTTATACCCTTTCCAGGCCCTGCAATTTCTATGGATCAGAGTGAATGACCTATTTCAGAATTAAACCTCTTGAGGCTTTCATTTTTTCATCTGTAAAATCAGAAGGATAACACTTGGCCAAGATGCTGGTGAAGATAATCTTAAATAAGTCAATAAAGCCCTTAGCACAGTGAAAGATGGTGAGTTCAGTCATGGTACGAGGTCAAATATGGTGACAATTCAATTATGGTATTTATAATTTCCTTATGGGAAGTAACAGCTGACTAGTTTCTGATACAGCACTGTTTGATTACATAGCATGGAAGAAGCCTGTCATCACTTTACATAGGCATTTAAATGTATTGAAGACTAGAACTATGCTTGATTTTATTTTAATAAAAATATTTAATGAGATGTTATTAAATTTCAAAAACTAAAATGAATATTTCAATTGTATTGATTTTGATAACATTTCATAAGATGATGGTAAAGGTGATGTCAAAGGATACCAGCAAAGCCCTTAGCACAGTAAGTGCTTGAGAGATGGTGAGAACTCAGTGATCATGGAGTAACTTCTAACTAACCTATAATAGAGCATTGTTCTGATTAAATAAATGCCCCAACCAAAATTATTTTTTTCTTTTTGCACAAATAACAATATGAAAATATATTTTGTAAATCTTCAGCTGCTATAGAACATGACTGTTTTAAACCGCAGCACGACGTTATCCTTTATTTACAGAGAGAGAGAGAGAAAGAGAGAGAGAGAGAGAGAGAGAGAGAGAGAGAGAGAGAGAGAGAGAGAGAACGTGGTATTCTTGGCCTCAGGTATAATTTATTTTTTAAAGGTGCTTGTTTGGCTCCTTTGGTTGTCTTTCTTTCCCCTTTTCTATTTTATTGTTTACTATGGAGCTACCACTTTTAAAACATATAGCACTGCCCAAAGTGTAGGAGTTTAAGAAACATGAATTTAACTTTTGAGTACTACTTACTTTTATTTTGCTGAAAATTTATCTTAGAGCTGGTTAAAAAGGAAAGAATGGAAAGACACCCACTGTGGGTCCTTAAACCCTTAAATAAAAGCCTCTACTTAGGCATTTCATGGATTTCTGGTGATGAAATTGATGGCTCTTATATTTATGACCCATGGTGCCTTAGTGACTTAAAAAAAATTCATAGTAGAAATTACAAGAGTAAAACACAGCTCAGAAACTGAAACAACATAACGGCAGACAGTTCAAAATGAAAGTCAGATGGAAACAAAGCATCATAAGAAAGATGCCTTTAGCATACAAACAAAATAATTGTAATAACTATAAGGTTTTGAAAAATGTTACCAATAAGCTCATCTTTTACTATCTAAATGATACAACACAATGGACACATCAGCCTTATGGGAATTGTCAAGGTAGATATACTATTTTATTAACAACAACAATGAAAGTTGAATCTAAAAATAAGATTTACTACTCCAATTAATGTCAAAACTTGACCAGAAAGCTTTCCTAATACTCCCACTAAAACACCCAAATCTGGGCTCAAATTTCGTATCATCTGAATAATTCAAATCTATTTGCTTCCAAATTCTTTCTACCCTGCTGCCATTGTCACTTTCAGAAAGTGTGAATGCCCCCCACAACCTTCCATGACTCCCCATAGCCTTATTCTAACTTTTAAGATCATCCAAAACATAGTCCCAATCACTCATACAATATTGCTTGTATCTTACATGTAGGCATCCAATGATTTAAAGAAATTGAACCTTTCTTTAACATCTGAACTTACTGGGTCATTTTGCTTTTGATTTCTACCTGGAATGACAACCTGCCTTCTACCTCCTATAGTAGAATTTCAACCTATCTCTCCAGGTTCATCTTTCTCATCTCCCCAATCACTAGCTGAGCTATTCCGCCTTTAAACCATTCCATCTCCATCCCAAAGCACTTTATACTCCTTATGATATTTTTCATATCATGCCTTGAATATTAGATTTTGCTTATTTTCTGGTTTTTGTTTTTCAGTGGCGAGATACATTTGTAAATTTACTTACTGGTTTGTTTCTACTTCAAAGCAAAAGCTGAATTTTACTCATCTTTAGAAAAATGGTAGCTTTCATAAATCTGTTGAATTAAATATATATTGACTTCTTTTCTAGATTTTTAAGGCATTCCTAGATATAACTAAATTTTGGAATTGTGGAAAGAACATAACAAAAGCTAAGGGATGCTGGCTTAGTTCAATAATTTAAACTCTTGTATAGAAACATGCCTAAGGTTACTGCCCAAATTATCTGTTGTGGTCTTAATACAAGGAACCACTTAATGGGTTTCTGTTTGATTTCTGTAATCAGGAAAAAAGTCACTGCAGATGTATCTGTTCACTGTTTTTTTCCCAATGTTGTAAGCACCTGTTATGTGCCAGGTTTATCAAAAGAAAAATAAGAGAAAGCCACACATTTTGGAGTATATTTGTTTTTGGTTTAGCAGACACAAAACAAAAGCCAAGTTCCTTTTCAAAATGGTGTAATCTACTTAACTCTGATGCCCAAGAGCATCTATTCTTTCCATTTTCTTTTAACCTTAAATGTCTTATTTTGCACTGTTTAAAGCTGTAAGTTGCTACAAATTGCTTTGCACATACTTGAAGGACAAATAGTGAATATTAACAACTACATCTGCCAATCATCTAAATTTTTCAAAAATCCCACCGATCATTTCAACACCTACAGAAAGTACTCTGATCTATGTCCTGCTCGTTTGGAAACAGTGATAAATAAGATAATCTTAAGTTTCTTTCTTTCTTGCTGCTATAAAATATCAAGAATTTGATCACAGAGCACATTTAGTTATCAATGGTCCCACGACACATATTGCCCAAAATGAGATCCTCATAACCCAGACACCTTGGCCTAACTACAAGGAAAGTAATTATATTCAGTCTACCTGAAATTCCCAGTGCAGGGAGAACTGGAATCAGCTTTTGTATCCTGCTTAACTAAACTATTATGCAGTATCATTGTATGGCAGTCAAACAGCTTCTGACTTACTTTTACTTTCTCCCACTTTGGGCAATTAGAATGGCTCTGTGCAGAATTCTTGCAATAAGAACTTGGACAGACAAGACTTAGAGAGTCCTTCCTCTTTCTCCAAGACCCAGGAATTCCGATGTCAAGAAAATGTATCAGTGGGGTTATATAACCTCAACATTATAAAGAACCTAGTTACAACATGGCATAGACACGTTTAGAATCACCATTTTTAACTTGTTTTTCATCATCTTTATCAGCAAAGAGGATAAGTCAGTGGCATGTTCTACAAAGACCCTCTAGTTTATTTTCTTCAACAACAATTAAAATGCACACCCCTTTGATGGAGCATTTATCATATTATTTAACCAATGATCCTAAACCCAGTGTATGGGCCATTATAATGCTTGTTATAGGTGGTTCTTAGTAGTATCATAGTTTTTACTTTTCTTGTTTTTAGGCCAGGATGTGTTTATTAATTCCTAGAATTATAAAACTTTTATATGTTTTACTAAATGCCATTTATTATTAGATGACTTGGTAAATTACTCTAGGGGAAACTCTTACCGCCTTTCCTCATTTCTAGATACTTATTTTCATTTTTACTAGCTGCAAATGAAATTGGCTGTCTTTGACTGGACTTATTGGTGAAAAACCAGCTCTCAAAAGGAACAAAGATTCCAATCAAGATGGCAGGGTATGTAAATGCTGTGTTTACTTCCTCTCACAACCACATCAAAAGTACAACTAAACTACAGAACAACTATCATGAGAATCCCCTGAAGTCTAGACAAACCAAAGCCTTACAACTAAGGACATACAGAATAAGCCACATTGAGACTAGTAGGAGAGGAAGAAATGCAGAATGGGTTGGTCCCACACCCGCGTGAGATCATTAAAAATTGGGAGGGAAATCTTGGCTGCAGACGTATCCCCCAGAGGAGCAAGGGGTCCTAGCCCCACACCAGGCTCCCTAGCCCAGGATTTTAATGCTGAGACAAGAAGTCCCCATAACTACTGGTTCTAAAAACTAGTGAAGATTGTGGTAGAGTAAGACAGAGAGCAACTGCAGTCCCATGTGCTCCTTTTAAAGGGCCCATGTACTAATTTACTCACTGACGGACTCACTCCTTCTGAGTTCTAGCACTGGGGCAGCAGCTCAAAAGGTGCCAGAGACATACTGGGAGAAACTGAGTTGTCTGACCTCAGAATGAGGGCTAGAGGGGCAACTTTCTCCCAGACTGAGGAGCTGGAGGAAGTCATTGTTTCTTTGTTGAGCCTTCCCCCTTCCTGGTGTGCAGACACAGGCGGCCACCATATCTGAGTCTCCATCAACGTGGCTAACACTGTTCATTTGCCCTAATTCTCTGCTCTACCCAACTTGCAGGCTCACCCAAACTGCTTCTAGTAGCTTTTCCATATAAATAGCCTGTCTTGGCTCATGTTGCACACTTTCCTATAATCTCTCAAGGATTCACAAAACCCAAACAAGCAGCATTTGGCTTTGGCATGTCCTATACCTCTGGTTGAACAGCCCTAAGACTGGCACTGGTGGCAGCTGGCCTCGGTTTGTGGCTTGGCCTCTCAAGGCACCTCCAAGCCCAGTGCGGGTGGTGGCCATCTGTGAATTGCTTTGTGGATCATGTTAGGTGGCTCCACGCAGGACACAGGCTGTGGCCAAACTTGGCATGTGGCAGGGCCCCTTCCAGGAGGACCCAGGGTTGGCATGCACAGTGGCCAACTTCAGACCAAGCCAGAGTGTCACCTGGCCTCCTCCAAGGACAGACACATGAAAGGCAGATTGGGCAGACACCAAGTGCCCTGCTAAAGTGAATTCTGTTCTGTAGGGTCAGCTCCTACACCACAACTCTTCCACTATAGTCATAGCCAGTCCTCACAACCAATCAGCCCAAGGGTCATTCCCTCCCACTGATGAGTAAACAGCAAGCAGGGCTCAACTACAACAGGAGGGCACACACAACCCACACCAGGGACACACCTGGAACACCCGGCTCTGGTGACAAGAGAAAATGCATCGCTGGGCCGCACAGCACACCTACTACATAAAGCAACTCTACTGAGATCAGGAGACATAGCAGCCCTACCTGATACATAGAAACAAACAAAGGAAGGCAGCCAAAATTGGGAGAAAAAGAAACATGTCCCAAATGAAAGAACTGAACAAAGCTCCAGAAAAAGAACTAAACATAATGGAGGCAAGCATTCTACCACATGCAGATTTCAAAACACTGTTAATGAAGAAACTCAATGATCTCAGTGAGAACTTCAACAAAGAGACAGGATACATAAAATGGAGATAGAAAACATAAAAAGGACCAGTCAGAAATAAAGAATACAATAACTGAAATAAATAATACATTAGAGGAAATCAACAGTAGATTAGATGAAGAAGATCAAATCAGCAATTTAGAAGAAAAGATAGCAGAAAACACCCAATCAGAACAGCATAAAGAAAGAAAAAAAAAAGAATCCAAAAAAATAAGGACACTTTAAGGGCCTCTGGGACATCAGGTGTGACAACATTCACATCATAGGGGTACCAGAAGGAAAAGAGGGAAAGCAAGGAATTGAAAACCTATTTGAAGAAATAATGATGGAAATTTTCCCTAACCTGGTGAAGTAACTAGACATACAAGCCCAGAAATCTTAGAAAATGCCCGGCAAGATAAACCCAAAGAGACCCGCAACAAAATACATCATAATTAAAATACCAAAAGACAAAGAGAGAATCTCAAAAGCAACAAAAGAAAAACAGTTAGTTATCTACAAGTGAGTTCCCGTCAGCCTATAAACTTATTTCTCAACAGAAACTTTGTAGGTCAGAAGGGATTGGCATGAAATATTCAAAGTGCTGAAAAACAATGACATACAACCAAGATTGCTCTACCCAGCAAAGCTATCATTTAGAACTGAAGGACAGATAAACAGCTTCCCAAGCAAGAAAAAGCTAAAGGAGTTCATCAGCACCAGGTGAAGAGGAACATTAGAGGGGCTTCTTTAAGAAGACGAGGGGAAAAAAAGGTTAAAAATATATGAATAATAAACTGGCAATAACTATATATCTATAAATAATTACTTTAAATGTAAATGAATTAAATATTCCAATCAAAAGATAGGATGGCTGAATGGATAAGAAAGCAAGACTCTTACATATGCTGCCTACAAGAGACTTGCTTCAGATCCAGAGACACACACAGACTGAAATTAACAGCATGGGGAAAACATATTTCATGAAAATGGAAACAAACAAACAAAAAAGCTGGGCTTTCATACTTATACCAGACAGAATAGACTTTAAAACAAAGACTATAACAAGAGACAAAGAAAAATTCAGTAACCCCACTTCTGGATATTTATCTGAAGGAACCCAAAACACTACTTCAAGGGGAAGTGTGCATCCCTATGTTCATTGCATCATCATTTACAACAGCCAAGATGAGGTGGCAGCCAGGGTGTCCTTTGATGAATGCATGGATAAAGAGGAAGTGGTACATATATACAATGGAATATTGCTGGGCCATGGAAGGGAATGGGGTCTTGCTATCTGCAGTGACACTGATGGACCTGGAGGGTATTGTGCTGAGTGGACTATGTCAGAGAGAGAAAGACAGATGCAATGTGATTTCCCTTATATGCAGACTCTAAAGAACAAAATAAATAAATAAACAAAACTGAAACAAACTCATAGATTCAGAGAACAGTTTAATGGTTGCCAGATAGGAGGGGAGTTGGGAACGGGTGAAAAAGAGGAAAGGATTAAGAAGTTCAAATTGGTTGTTACATTGTAGTTATGGGGATGTAGGGTATAACATAAGGAATATAGTCAATAATATTGTAATAACTATGTATGGTGTAAGATGGGTACAAGATTTATCAGGGTGATAGATGGGAGTGGGTTGAGGGGGTGAGAAAGGTGAAGGGATTAAGAAATACAAATTGGTAGTTTACAGAATAGTCATGGGGATGTAAACCATAGGGAATATAGCATAAAATATAGTAATAACTATGTATAGTGCCAGTTGGGTACTAGTCAGGGGGATCACTTTGTAAATTATATAAATGTCTAACCACTATGCTGTACACCTGAAATTAATATAAAAGACTATTGAATGTCAACTGTAATTGGAAAATTACAAAGGGGATGGGGAAGGTGAAGGGAAATGAAGGGTTCAAATTTCCCAGTATAAAATAAATAAGTCATGGGGATATAATGTACAGCTTAGGGAATATAGTCAATATCATTGCGATAGCGTGCTACCGTGTCAGATGGTGGCTGGGCTTATGGTGATCACTTCTTTAGGTGTACAGATATTGAATAACTAGGGTGCACACATGAAATTAATATAATATTGTATGTTAACTATATTTAAAAAAAAATCTTTTAAAAAGGAAGTTAATAATCACTAGCATTTATTGGGGATCTTGCCATGTGCCAAACATTGCTGTTAAGGATGTATTACCTCATTTAATTGTCACAGAGACTTTATAATGAGTGTGGATTAGTATTCTCAGCTTAATGATGAGGAGAACCAGGATTTATAGATAAATGACTTGCCTAATATCCCAGAAACTGACAGAATTATCATTTAAGTCAGGCAATCTTACCCCAATTTCATAATATAGATGTTTGGGAAATTTCAAACATAATAGTCTTAGAATAAAAACAAAATTTATGAAATGCTGCAACAGAAACTAAGCAAATGTCTCAAGTCCTTTGCAAATAAAATTGGCTTTAAATTTCAATCTAAATTTTTAAGTCAACAAAAGGACTAGTTACCCACATAAAGTAATTCTACCAAGGTTCCAAGTACAAGGACACGTGAGCAACTTTGCTTCCAGACAACTTGATCAAGCATAATCTATCTCAAGTAGTACATTCAAGTAATTTGTATTGTTTTCTGAGCTTTAAGCAAAAAAAAAAAAAAGAACAGAATTTATTAAAACAATCTTTTTAGCAAATATTTCTTCATTACTGTAAAATAATCAGTAATACTTAGAATAATATAATGAGAAGATTGACAGCACCTACTCATACAAAAAAGGTTCACTTAGGTTCACTTTGCTTTGCTGAGACATTAAAGTGAGTGAGCAAATATAATCACACACTTTTGTTTGAACCTTGTTGAAAATCTAATAAGTATTTTGTTTGGGATTCTTTGTTGTTGTTGTCATTGCTGTTTAACTCTTAGTTGTCCAGAAGAGCCATTAAATGGGAAAATTTACATCTTGTGGATTCCTTAGTTAATTTAGGATTTGCTGTATTACTCAGTGAAAAAATGGGATATTGTGCTGCCAATTTCAGACACGAATTTTAAAGTATAGTCCTTTCTGTTAAATATCTCTTCAATTAATTAAAATATGCCACTGTGACCATCTTGAATATAGAAGCTTTTGACAAATAATTCAGATGTACATACCCCCAGTTACCCATCATGTCCAAGTCAATGTAAACAGAGACTTTATATTTAAACCAACAACTCCTTTCCCTCCTCTCCAACTTCTAAGAATACACTATCATTCTTCCAGTTTCCCAGGCTTAAAAACTGGGAATCTTTCACAGCCCATGTCTATAAATTACCTACGCTTATAAATGTCTTATGGAAATCTCTCAGATGCTACTATCAACTTCAGCCTAGACCAGTATAACAACTTCCTGTCTTGGGACCTTCCCCTTTTTCTCTACTCTTCAGTCCATTATGACATTCTCACAATACTAGTTTCCTAATGTGTCTTTTGATCATATTACTAAAATGCTGAAACACATTCATGACTCATACCTAACTACCAAATTTTAAAAAAAGAGTCCTAATTTTCCATTGTTTTTTCTCTTGAAAAATGCTACTTATATTCATTTAAGAAATCACATCATAATAAGACAACACCATATGAAATGAACTGACAAAATCTAACTGGAAGATAAATATTTATAAAGATAAATAAAACTTTCGGGTGATTTTAAACAAATGTAACTCTCAATAACAAAGAAAACTTGAGTGTAGAGCTTAGCACTACGTTAGGCATCCCATGGACAAGGGAAGTTTCTCCCCTCAAATAGCCTAGAACAAAAATAAGAGACAGAAAATAAAAGACAATGCAAAACCCAGTACTGGAGTATACAGTGCAAATATAATTGCCACAGATCATCTGTAGAAGGTGAGATAAGTAAGAGGAGCATTTAGTAACCTCAGAAGTGGCTTTTCTGGGAACAGTTGTACCTTGCTATAAATCTTGATATACAAGATCTGACAATTCACAAACTTGCTACCCTGCACTTACTTTGGCAGCACTGTACAAACAGCTCAGTAAGGTTTCATAACCTTGGTATATCGGTGCCTCACAGCTGTGCTCATGTCGACGTGTGGCGGTGTCTTGCTGAGTGGTGTTCGTTATTGCTGTTGCGTGTTTTTGTGTGCCATCATGAGGACAGGTAGAGAATAGAGGAAGTACTTTCGTTGAAGGAAATATAAGTAGGTAAGAAAGAAGTGACTACCTAGTGTTGTAGGAAGGGAAGAGAACATGCCAAACTGAGGTTTAACAGGTGGGTACAACCCATCAGGGAAAAACAAAACAAAACTGAAGAACATTCCAGAGGAAGGATATGAACAAAGAGCCATGGGGAAAGGTTTCATATAGAGCAATGCCAGGTGTGTAGGAGGGCCAAAGCCCATGAGGAGAGGCTTAGAAGTGAGATTTATATTGAAATGCCTCAAATGTAGAGTTACCAGAACTGCCAAATAAAAATCACCCGGTGTATACCTTCACCTTGTTCAGTTACCATAGCTGCTCAAGGAAAGGCATGACCGTGAAGTGTTCATGACCTGGAACATGCCAGACTGATAGAGTAGCCTACTGAAAGCACATCCAAAGAGCTAGCTGGGAGGCAATACTCAGGGGGGATGGAGAGTCTTTCTCTAGGAAAAAGTATGTGCAGTTTATCAAAGATTATTATACGGTACTATGTGCACAAAAGGTAAAACAAATGGGTCCAGGAACCAAGGGATGGTAGCAGGTACGGTCCCACTTAGAGTTACTTCTAAGGACTCATTGAGGGACTTTATACTTTTCATCCTCATGGCTTAAACTCTCTGGTCCTCAAATGGAACACATTTTTACTAGGGTCCCATTGAATTATAAGTATGACTGACATATGGACTCTTTGGGCTCCTTAAATTCAGGGGCCAGCAGGTAAGAAGAAAAGTAGCCATCGTGGCAAGGACAATTGACCTTGATCATTAGGAAGAAGTGATCTTGTGGCTACACTGTGGGGAGCAGGTGATCCTCTTGAGTGTGTTGTGGAATTACTTGCCCAATTGTTACTGTAATTGGTCAGGTACAGGAGCCTAGGCCTCAGAAGGGCATGGTGACAAGGGATTCAAAGACCTCAGGGATGAGAATTTGGATCATGCCACCACCAGGTAAGCCACCAAGTTCAGCAGAAATGATAGCTAAAGGTGAGAGAACATAGAATGGACAGTGAAGGAGGGGAACGAGAAGTTTCATTTGTGGACTCAAGGCCAAATGCAGTGGTGGAAGCTTGTCCCACTTGGCTCCTTATTCTAAGTTTACTCACAAGAGTAGAAGGTATCAGAATCCTAGAAGATCTGCTTCTAAAATATATGTGAAGAAGTGGACCTGAACAACACAGTGGATGGATTTTGCTAGGTATAGAGATGTGTTGCCTAGGTTCCCCTCCAAAGAAGGAATTGCCATTCAACTGTGAGAAAAATAGCCACCTCCTTTGGTGTCTACTTCAGCTTCAGAAAGCCACCTTGTCCAAAGTCATGCGTTTCCCAGGCAGCCCATATCTGGTGACTGAGTGAGGCATTGGCATAAAGGTCTGGCTGTCTTGATCCAGTGTGGCACCTCAGTAACAGATAGAATTCTGTCTAGAGAGCTCCACTGTGTTGGGTGAGGATTTGTCAGGCTGCATTGCAGTTCCTCTTCTCCCTGTGCCAGCTAATGATCCTCCTCTCTTCCTTTCCCAGATGTTGATCCCTAATAAATATGTTGCATCCCAAACCCAACCTAAGATAAGTGATGAAGGATTTGCAAGGATTTAAAACTGGGTTTCTAGGAATATATTGGGACTTATGTTCCCAATATTAAGTTCCCAATGCATCGAGACTTATGTTCCTCAAGGAGCAAGTTCTTGCTAATAATTAACAATTACATTTGTGACTTATTATCTGATGTCATTGTAGACAGTAAGACTTAAAGGAAGTCTTTCTTGATCTACGGAACCTGAACTTGAATCCTGACGCCACCACCCTCTTGATCAATGGTTCTCAGTTGGGGACAATTCCACCCCCCTTCCTTCTGAGACATCTGGCAACATTTGGCAGCGTTTTTTGTTGTTGCTACAAATGGAAGGGTGTGTTGCTAACATCGAGTGCATAGAGGCAAAGATAACTGCTAACCACCCTACAATGCATAGGACAGCACCCACAGCAATGAAATCCCACCCAAAATGTCAGTAGTGTTAAGTTTGCCCTAGATGAGTAACTGTGGGAATTACCTACTCTTATTACTGTGTTTCCCCTAAAATAAGACCTAACTGGAAAATAAGCCCTAGCATGATTTTTTAGGATGCTTGTAATATAAATTAAGCTCTACCATATTTCCGTATTTCCCCAAAAGACCAGGTCTCATATTAATTTTTGCTCCAAAAGACACATTAGGTCTTATTTTATATCATGAGCATCCTGAAAAATCATGCTACAGCTTATTTTCCAGTTAGGTCTTATTTTCAGGAAAACACGGTAAGTATATTAGTTTCCTCTTGTCGCTGTAACAAATAACCACAAACTGGATGGCTTAGAACAACATAAATCAATTATTTTATAGTTCTAGAAACCAAAAGCCTGAAATCAATCTCATTTGGCTAAAGTCAAGGTATTCGTAGGGCTGGTTTCTTCCAGAAGGTTTAAGGGAGAATCTATTTCTTTACCTCCTCCTTCTTCTAGAGGTCACCTGGTACATGACCCTTTCCGGCATCACTCCAACCTTTGCTTCCATAGTCACATCTATTCCGTGTGTCTCGACTCTACTGGTTCCCTCTTATAAGGACCCTTGTGCTTATAGCAAGCCTGCCTAGGTAATCCAGATAATCTTTCCATCTCAAGATCCTTAACAGCATTTGCAAAGTCCCTTTTGTTATATAAGGTAATATATTCACAGGTTTCAAGAATTAGGGCACTGATAGCTTTGAGGTCACTCTACTATACTAAACCTCAGTTTTCTCATCTGCTAAGTGGAGATATTGAGAATAAATGCCTCTTAGAGTTGTGGGGATAAGAACTGTGATTGTGCATATAATTCTTAGCAGAGTATCTGATACGTAATAATTATGGCTAACATATTGTATCCTTACAAGTATTATTTAACTAAGGTGGATACACTATTTATATCATAGTGGACAAACTATTTATATCATAGCATTTTAGCCATGACCTTCAGAGATTTACCCATATGGCAGACACAGAAAGTGCTTCCATATTTTCAGGGTACTTCTAGCATGCCTCTGGCTTTGACAGTGTGAAAGATTTCAACTGGTACATCTTATTACATGGGTGGTCAAGTTATTGAACTCTATTGACAAAAGGCTGGATTTTCCAGCAAACTGGAGCTTCATTAAAATTCTGAAGAGACTGAAAATTCAATAATCTTTCTCACAAAGCACTTCATGAGCAGGGCTGATTAGGCAATTTCTTTCTCATTCTATTTCTCTTGCTAAAAGCATTGTTACTTCTTGTTTGGTACAAAAAAGACAATCATTAAGTGAGCATTCGCTACAGGTGATTAAGCTGAAAGTTTTAAAGGTGCACTGACTCCTTTTTTAAGGCCTAATTGAGGGCTTGAAAGAGGAGGGAAGAAAAAAAATAAAACCAAACATCATTACCATATTCTGGCCTGAAATATGGAAAGCATGATGTGCATAAATACTTTACAGCTTATTACTTTTTGATTCTTGGTCTTGTTTACTCAAGCTTTCTTTTTCTCCACCAACCCATGGCCTTCTCTCATCAAATGCCCAACACTTTCTCTACGCTTCTACTTTTTTCCAGAAGAATTAACTCTTGCTGGACATACTACACAATTGTGATTAATGAGCCTCACATTTCCCTGATTAAATCCACCATAATTATTGGAATTGAGAGCAGATAACACCAAACGCCTATCTTTCTACCCCAGTTAATATCTAACATCTGACTGCATCAATGGAGTAGGTCTAGAAACCTGGACTACCTCATGTAAACACAACTTTAGGATAAGACTAAGGAACTTTCCCCTATCATTCGCCTCTCTCTCTCTCTTTCTCTCTTCCCTCTTTCTCTCTTCATTTTACATCTTAGCAGAAATGGGCTTTGTCACAGTAGCTTTCTCCATAGAACGTAACTAACCTGGCTTCGCCATGAGTGCAAAGATCTTTATTTTAATCTGACTTGTTTGCTGATATATATCAAGTACTTAGAAGAATGTAAGGCATATAATTTTTCAATAAATACTGCTAAATAAAGGAATAAATGAATAAATGAATTAATCTTGAGGGCAATAACTGGTAAGATCTGTCCTGTGCAGATGTCCTATCTATCATAATACCTTAATGGAGTTCTTCAACTTGAGTGTTTATAAAGATAGGAAAACTATTGATTGAAAAAAAATATCAACCTACGCTATAAGAAAATAAAGCTATACAGAGAGGGTGCCAAAAAAAAATGTACACACATTTTAAGAAAGGAAAATTGTATTAAAATTGTAATACTCAATATATGCTGATAACAAAAGATGAATACAAGTCACGTGTGACTTCTTCAATTACAAGAGGTGCTCAAAGTGGTTACCATCAGTGTCCAGACACTTCTGATTACGGCCAACTACTGCTTGAGCAATGTTGACCAAAGTGTCCACTTGTATACATTTTTTTGGCACCTCCAGTATGTGTTACTATCTATTATTGTATGCTTAATTATATTTAAGAAAAATGTTAATAATATCTCCTGATAGAAATTTTCTATTTCTCTTAAGGGGCCCTTGAACAATCTTTACTAGGTATTCCTGAGACTCTCCTTTCTAGTCCAGTTCAAATTCCTCATCTTGCACTATACATGTCCTGCTGATCCTCTTAAGCTCAGGCCCGTCTCTTCTTGTCCTACAACCACTGCTCTAGGAGGTCACCTTTTTATACCATGCCTTTTACCCTTAGTATTGTATGAAGTAGTCTAAAGATGAGATTTTAAGTAACAGGTCTTTATCCAGTTTATGGCAAAGAATATTACAATTTCAGCCAATGCCTTTGTCAAAACCTATGATAAATTACTCATCTGGTCAGATTCCAGAAGGTTCCAGGTACACTCACTGACCTGAGCACCCTCAAGGTCCTGCCCTTCTGTCTTTCCTGTGCCCTTGCTGTGGGAGTTATTTTATACTGCTCCCCTTGCAAAAAGAGAAACAAGTATGTTCTAGTACAGGAGAAATCCCTTTATACCAATCTCCATGGGCCTCCCGAAGTATTTGCTTAAATGGCATTAGGAAATTAAAAATGAGCACAGGCTTTATCTGCAGGTCCCAGAGCCTGTTCTCCCTGTGTCATGAGTTTGCAAATGAAGAGAAATTCCCTGAATGCAGCTTGGAAGGTGGAAGAGGGAAGGCACATCCCACCTCACTCTTTTCCTTCTCCAGCACTCCTCAGTGAGTCTTTGTGGGTTGATATTGGGTTCTTTGTGTGTCCTGAGGAGCTGGATGGGATGGACAATATGAAATGACAAGCAGTGTCTTTCTGTGGTAGGCTGGATGGAAAATCATTGCAGGACAGCTGTACTGAGTCAAGAAATGGAAATCACAGGCAGGGAAGACAGAAGCTATGCTTCAGAATTCTCACAGACAGCCTCAGTGCTGAGATGGTGCCTGAGGCGACTGGGAAACTGCCACAGATGACAGACCCCAACAGGCCAGTTTGGAATGCTGGGAGAGCTGAACTTTCTGTCTTTGAGCAAAGGCTTCAGGCCAAGCAAAATTACAGAAGGCAGTGAAGAAAGCAGTAACATACATTGTGGGTATCAGCAGAGCCAGGTACAAAAGATAACTAATATTTACTTAATTTTAGTCCAGTCCGCTAAACAAAACAGCAGAATCAGGAAGTCTTCTGGCGCTAAAGAACCCAAGCTCCAAACTCCATGATCCTAGCCCTACTCTGATGTTCTTTCCACATAACTGCGATGCCCTATGTAAAACCATCAGAGGGTGATCAATCATTGTATTCAGCTCACAAGCTAGGTCTTTCATCTTATTGGCCCATCTTCATTTTCCACTTTGGGATCCCACACCCTCATGAAACTTTCTTTTTCACCTTCCTTGAAAGACCCCACTCTCAGACTACTGAGTTTCCCCGAAAATAAGACCTAGCCGGACAATCAGCTCTAATGCATCTTTTGGAGCAAAAATTAATAAAAGACCCAGTATTATACTATGTTATGTTATTTATATATTATATTATATTATATTATATTATATTATATTATATTATATTATATTATATTATATTATATTATATTATATTATATTATAGACCCGGTCTTATATTATAGTAAAATAAGACCAGGTCTTATATTAATGTTTGCTCCAAAAGACGCTTTATAGTTGATTGTCCAGCCAGGTCTTATTTTCTGGGAAACAAGGTACATAGGAGTGTTAATGTTATAGATGAGATTAGCATTTGAATCAGTAGACTGAGTGAAGCAGATTGCCCTCCTCAATGTGGGTGGCCTTCATCCATTCCACTGAGGTCCTGGATAAAATGAAACTGCAGAAGAAGGATAAATCTCCTCTCTGCTTGATTGCTAAAGCTGAACATCAGTCTTCTCTTGAACTCAGAAACCTGTAGCTTTCCCAGTTCTCAGGACTTTGGACTCAGAGACTGAACTATACCACCAGTTTCCCTGTGTCTCCAGCTTTCAGACAGCAATTGTGGGATTTCCTAGCCTCTGTAATCCCATGAGCCAATTTCTCATAATAACTCTCTCTCTCTCTCTCTCTCCCCCCTAATTTATATATATATATATATATATATATATATATATATATATATATATACACATATACATATACATATACATATATATATACATATATATATATTTAGTTCTGTTCTCTGGACAACCCTGACAAATAAATACAAAATATCAACTATTTCTGATTTTCTGTCTTAAACAAAAATACTGACCTTAACACTCTTCCTTTACTACTAAATACAGTATTACGAGCATTCATTTTCAACACTGTTCTGCAGCCATTCTGAGATTTTCTGCCTTTTCCCTCAGGCTCATAGTCACTGTCTCTTACAAATTCCAGAATGTGTTTCTCTAGTGGAAATAGAGCTGACAAAGCTACAAAGACATGACATAAAGCTTGCAACTGTACTGTATCGGAGATTCAATTTTCTCATTCATAAAATAAGGATAATCACTGTTGTGAGAATTAGAAAAAATATACACAATCATAGCACATAGTAGGTATTCAAAAATGGTAAATATTAGCATTATGATAAGCAGCATATTGAAATGATGGTGTGTATAAGAGGAAGTAGGGTCGTGAAAGATAATTAAAGGAGTGGAAAGATAATAATGGAGCTCAGAAGTATCAGAACTTCCATATCTTCCGACTGTCCAGTAGCCTTAACTCTACCTGTTAAATCCCAATCATCCTCTAAGGCATTGCTCAAAATCTTCACCACCAAGAATCCAGAATTAACCCCTGTATCTGTTAGGGTTCAACCAGTAAGAGAGATACACATTAAGGGACTTATTGCAAGGAATTGGCTTATCCAATTGTTGAGGTTTTCTAGGCAAGTCAGAAATTTGTGGGATAGACCATGATGAAGGAAAGAGTGGAACTCCCGAGCATGCACTGAAGCTGTAGTCCATAGGCAGAATTTCTTCTCCTGGGAAACCTCTGCTCTTACAGCCTTTCAACTGATTGAATCAGGCTCGCCCAGATTATCTAGCATAATCTCTACTTGAAATCAAATAATTATGAACATTATTACATCTACAAAATACCTTTACACAAATGCCTGTTAGTGTTCGATGAGTAACTGGGGGCTATAGCTTAGCCAAGTTAACATATAAATGAACCATCACAACCCTTGACCCTATAACCTTTACATTTCAGTTGAAGTACTAACCATCACAACCCTTCATCCTATCACCCCTACATGTCCATTGAAGTAACCAACCATCACAACCCTTCACTCTATAATCCTTACATGTCCATTGAAGTACTAACCATGGAGGTTTTATTTTAGAATTAGGTACACAGGCTTATACTTTTCTTCCAATAAAGAAATTCTTGATGGCGAAAACCGGAATATCATTGTTGTCTCCCAAAGAGTTGAAATTAGAACTCTAAACATATTTGATTAATTAAATTCCTTCACAACTTCACTTTAATAAAAAATTCTATTTTCTGGTGACTGAATTTGCCAGAAGTTTGATCTCTGCAGTACATTGGTTAAAGGAAGTAGCTAGTGTTCATTTTTCCATTCTGTAGTGGGAAAATTATGTGTCTCCTAAATTGGGATCTTTAAATGATATACTCTGTGTGTGTGTTGTGTGTGTGTGTGTGTGTGTGTGTGTTACAGGTTGACGAACAAAATAAATGAGACAACTTCATTTTACTTTAGTTTTCTTAATGTGTCATCTGTGGGTTTACATGGTTATATATATTACAAATTTTAGAAAGGCTGTTCATTATTGCTGAACTGTTAATCCCTCACAGTGGGAAAAGTGAGGGATTAACTCATCTATCCTGGTAAACCAGAGCAGAGCCCTGTGTAGAAGTAATGTTTCTGAATTTTAACACAGCATTGACAGGTGCCTTGCATGAGACGCTTGTGGACGAGACAGTGAGATATGCTTGAATAACATACAATTAAGTAGCTTAGTAAATAAATATACTTAATTTAATAAGTATACTCAATGAGTGACAATAGATGGATATAAGTGTAGAAGGAGATCTCTTATGTAATGTTATCTTTGGCTGTGTGCTGTTCAGTATTTAATATTTAATGATAATACAAATAAGAATAGTAACAGCAAACTTTTACGATTTTACACTGTTCCAGATGACTCATGTTATATACACTTTCTCATTTGATCTTCTTAAACTCTATAAGGTAGATATTAATATTACCCCTATTTTAAACAAGGAAACTGAGAATTAGAGATTTTGAATTACAGCTGAGTAACAAAATAGCAGCACTCCAACTGCTGTTCTTTAAAATCCTGGAGAAATCCTACAAATAAAAGTTGGACATGGATCCCAGAAACTGACAACGGTAGCAATATCAAACACCTTTGAAAAACTCTGGGCTGTTTTCGGCTTGCAAATCTAGCAAAAATAAAAAAAGAAAGACTGGGACAGAGGTCGATGTTTCTTGCTGTTTGCCTGTGGTGCCTTAAGACAATCACTGGCTGCCAAGTTAATGGGAGAACCCTATAGCAGGGGACCAGATCCACAGTGCAGGTTTCTGAGGGAAGTACCAAAGCTCTGCTGGAATGGAGAGTTGATGTAAATAGGTCCAGTTAACCAATTGTCCTCAGGCGCTCATCCCTACACCTTCAGATCTAAACCCTCAAGGCTGATGTTATCCTCTAAAGAAACTGCCTCCTTTCAAGTGTTTCCAAGGTTTAGAAGAGGAAACTGTGACCAGAAGAATTGCCTGATGTAATAGAAGCAAATTGGAGTGGTAAATAATGCATTCTGGGATCTGGGGTTCTCAATCCACAGGTCCATCCCTTCCCCTTTCCTTAAACACATTGGTCTGTAACACAGATGAAAGCTTTTTCCTAAGTTCTTCTCCAAATCACATTAGCAATAGGAATAGCTGATGTCCTCAGGGAATATGAACTTACAGTTGTAATAACTAGATACCAGAGTTGTAAAACTACGTCAAAAGGCACACAATGTTTTGAATTATGCATATGTCATCTCAAATTAAAGTATTAGAGAAAAAGATGAACCGAGATTTTAAAATATTTCAGGAGACATGGAAAAATATAATCATTATAAAACAAGAAAACAAAATTATTGAAAATCCCACTGGAAATAATGGGTTTAAAAATATAATAATTTGGTTCCTTTATCTGGGCATGGGAGTAAATAGAATCAAATTTCCTTTCAATGGTGAACAATTAGAGAAATGGACTATCACACACACGCACACATGCATACACACACTTCTCAGACATTTGATAACAGGCAGTGAAGGACCATGGCATGAAAGCAAAGGAAAACAAATGCTATGAGCTCAAAGACTTCCCCAGATTCTACCTTCAGGCATTTTTCAGATCGGTGCAAGAAAAACAAAACCAATTGGACTTGAAGAGCAGAGATTGGAAGCCGAGGCAATTAGAATTTGGAGGGGGGAGATGTCTTGAAATGAAGAGTAGCTCCAGAGAATTGCAGAGGATTCTACTTAAGTCATTGGCTGAATCTTGAATGGAGGCATAAACTCCCCGAGTCCAGGCAAAGAACCACGATAAGCAAAATAATTCCCAGAGGTCACATGGGGTGCGGCAGTGTCCAAAAGTTTTGACCTACAAAAGTGAAGACACCTCACTGAAGATTCAGCACACCTCATCACTGCCATGCTTTATTCTAGGGCTAAACTAGACAAGACAAATTGTCTCAGTGTAGTTTGGAACCCTGAGGGAACCTAAGGTCCTTTCAGGTGGTTCATGATATCAGAAATATTTTCAGATATTATCTGCCCTTTTTACTTTGTTGGCATTTACAGTAAAGGTGCAAAAACAATTGTGAGTAAAGTTACTGATGATTTAGCATCAAGGCAGTAGCACAAAACAGCATTAATTAGCCATTGTATTCTTCATCTCAAGGCATGTGAGGTTATAAAAGAAAGCAAGTTTCGATTATGAATGTTCTTGATGAAGCTGTAAATGTAATTAATTTTATTTAACCTCAAGTCTTGTTTACACATATTTTTCTTATGCAAGGTGACAAAATGAGAAGTATATGAAGCTCTGCTGCTGCCTACTGAAGTGTGGTGATTGTCTCAAGGAAAACCACTTGTGCAATTGTTTGAGTTACCAGATGAACAAGCCACTTGTTTTCATGGAACACAAGTAGTGATTTCTTAAAGGTTAGTTGCAATGCAGAATCTGAAGCCATATTAATAAACGTGTATTCTAGGGATACTGGGGAACTTTCTTCAGCTATAAAAACTACAAAAACCTACAGTCAATATCAACATCACACTGAATGATAAATCACTGAATTTTTTCCCCTTGAGATTAGGAACAAAGCAAGGATGCCCACTTTCATCACTTCTGTTCAATAAAATAATGGAGGTCCCAGCCACTGCAATAATATTTTTTAAATGCCATACCGTGTTTCCCTGAAAATAAGACCTAACGGGACAATTAGCTCTAATGCATCTTTTGGAGCAAAAATTAATATAAGACCCGGTATTATATTATATTATATTATATTATATTATATTATATTATATTATATTATATTATATTATATTATTATATTAGACCTGGTATATTATATTATATTATATTATATTATATTATATTATATTATATTGTATTGTGTTGTGTTGTGTTGTGTTGTGTTGTGTTGTGTTGTGTTGTGTTATGTTGTGTTATATTATATTATATTACATTGTATTATATTATACCCAGTCTTATAGTAAAATAAGACCGGGTCTTATATTAATTTTTGCTCCAAAAGACGCCTTAGAGCTGATTGTCCGGCTAGGTCTTATTTTCAGGGAAACACGGTACATATAAAAAAGAACTATAGTGTCCCTATTTACAGAATAAATTATTATTTACATAGAAAATAACAAGAAATGTCCAAAAGAACTACTAGAACTAATAAATAAATCTAGCAATGTCACGGGATACAAGTTTACCCACTACAGTCCTTCTCTCTACCAACTGGGCTATTGAAAGCCTCACTAATGGGATACAAGTTTAATAAATAAAAATCAATTATAGGCTTAAATATTATAAAAAATTAAACATAAAGTATTTAAAAGTTATATTTTATAGTGCCATAAGACGTGAAAGCTAGGAATAAATTCAACAAGGCATCCAAGACCTCTACACTGAAAGCCCTGCAACATTACTGAGAAAAATTAAAGATGACCTAAATAAATGGAGAGCTATGCCATGATCATGGATCGTAAGACTCAGTATTGCTAAGATGGCCATTCACCAAAAAATGACCTATTAGTTAAGTGCACTCCCAATAAAAATTTCTACAGGCATTTTTACAAAAACTGTCAAACTGATTCTAAAGCTTATGTGGAAGTTTAAGGAACCTAGAATAACCAAAGCAGTCTTTAAATAGGACACAGTTGGAGAACTTAAAATACCTAATTACAAGACTTAAAATATGTAGTTGTTAAGCATTGGTCAAAAAAAGAGAATCATATAGATCAATGAAACTGAGCCCATGTTTGCAGCCACAGAGGGTCATTCTGTGACTCTTTAAAAACTGCTTCTTTATTCTCTGTGGTTTCATGAGACCCATGGATGCACACTCTGTTGGCTACAGAACTAGGTGATTTGGGGGCCTCTTCCTAAGGTGACAACTATAAAAGTCGGGGTGCTAGATGTGTGGTCCAAACCCTTCACTTCTCGGGGAGAAGCTGGGAGTTGGGGGTTCTTACCCTACTGCATGGCACTGTGCTAGAAGTAGAGTTTATGACAAGAGTGTATCTGCCTCTCCTACCCCTTTCAAGGTAGATATTTTCTCAGCCACCTGATGTATAGGAGTCACATAACAAGTTTCTGGATTTCTTTCAGAAAGAATTGCTCCATGTATCGTTGTATATTCATTGTGTCCATGGCAGAAGGGAAATTCAGGAGCCTCTTATGTTGCCATCTTGTTCTTCTTTACCAAACAGTCTGCAACTATTTACTTAAAGAGACTTATCCTTTAATGGCAATGTGTAGGCTGGACCTTATTCTGATTTAAACAACAAATTGAACAAAAAAATTTTAAGGTACTTGGTAAAATGTAAACACTGATTGGATATTTAATGATATTGAATATCTGGCATTATTATGACAATAGCAAATTAATTATGTATAAAAGCAGAATACTAATCACTTAATCAACCTATTGAAGTACTTAAAGATAAAATGATGTTTTTTGGGAACTTGTTTTTGTAATCCAGGAGAGGAATAAGTGGATGGAGGTGTATTTGAATAAGATTGGTCATGAATTGGTCGTTATTATATGTGGGTTATAGATTCATAAGGTTCATTATTCAATTATCTCTACTTTTGCATAGGTTTGAGATTGTCTATATCAAAAGTTAAAAATGATAAAAGACTCCTTTAAATGTTAGCATATATGTGTATATATATATATTACCAATTATGTTTGGAAAATGCTGTGTTAAACAAATTTGGATACTTTCTGAACTGCAGGATTTCTCAGTCTTTAATATGTTCTTGTACATGTGTAATATCCAACAGCAGAATGTACATGCCATTTTCCTAGATCTATGTGGCCACAGAACCCATTTTTCATACATCTCCCAAGATGGATGCTCCATTGTAAATGCAGTTTGGGAAACACATGGAATCTTGGGTCGCATCAGCCCAAGCAGAGTGGATATGATTGTCAATGTGAGTGTTCTGGTATGTGCACTAGCTGCATTATACCAGGAAGGCTACATTCACTTTGGGGCTCTGTATTTTGAGAGAACAACCAGGATAATGAAGATAACTGAAATCAAATCACCAGAGGAATTAAAAGTAATTAAGTTGAGAAGACACGTTAGAAACAATAAGCTAAGTGTCCCCAAGGATCTGAAGGGCAGTCCTATGGGAAAGTTTAGATTGGTTGGCTAACCGCAGAGGCTAACATAAAACCAATAAACAGAAGTTAAAGCATGTAGCTAAGCAGAAATATTTTGCTAGTTGAAAAGAAGAGTTTTATGTAAGACTAAGCAGAGTTGCCCAAAGATGGAATAGATTGTCGTGACAGGTAGTAAGCTCTTCATCACAGATAAGATAATCAATCAGGAACTGGATAACCCTTTGTGGAGACTCTAAACCTTCTGGAAGTGATGGTCATGTGCTCAGTAATCTCTAAGGTCCTTCTCAATCCTCAGATTCTACGATTCAAAATAGATTTTGTCCATGTACCAATAATCTTAAAACTAAGAAGTCTTCCTGGGGTTCCCAGGAGTCCAGTCTGCCCTGTCTTATATGTTTCCATCTCTGCCCTGTCTTACATGTTTCAGAGTGCCTCAATTAGGGAAGAAGTTATTCTCTAAAAAGTTATTTCTCCCTTAGAATCTCCTCTCTCTTTGCAATGTTACTGTGCTCGAATACTACATCATGGTAGAAGAAGAGAAGTTTTAGAACAAGAGTCTGGACCTTGTGTTTGGCCCTACCTGAAACTAACTATCTTCATGACTTTTAGCAGGTCAGGAAGTATCTCAGCCTCAGTTTCTTCATCCATAAAATGGGATAGTTGGCCAAGATTATTTTTAAAGTGTCTTTCTCCAATTAGCTGGAGAATTATGCAGGAAATGTCCAAATTTTATCTACCAAAAGCCAAGGCAGGTTTTTGTTTTTTGTTTTTTATGGAAAGACAAGGGAATTAATATTTGTTAAGGGCCAGACCAATTTTAGATATTGTACTCACATTATATGCTCATTTGAACTTCAAGAAAATCAGGAGTTTAACGACCTGTAAAAGGTTACCAACACTAAGACACAGAGAGGTTAAGTAAATTGGTTAGAATCACACAGATAATAAAGGCATTTTCTTTCCATCACATCGTATCATGAAATTCTCTACCCTTGTTCAGCAAGGCTTTGGCCTTTTGGACTTCAATGTTTATTAATTATAATACATCCAGGTCACTCATGTTCTGTACTATTTGCTTTTCCTTATTTTTCTTCTTCATCATCTACTTATCACTATTATTCAGTATTTACCTCTTGCCTGGATTGTTCATAAAGGGAGCTAGGGTTGAAGTATAACTAAATGGTATTTTGTTCATCTTTCGTTTACTACTTGAACTTCAAATTTGTAGGATTGCTCTTTCAGAAAATAATACAACTTTCAGAAAGAGGATTTTGTCATATCCTATTTTTAAAGAACATTTGCTATCTTCCCAGCTAAGTATTTTTTCAAAAGTGTGAGCTGTTTAGTGAGTACTTCATATTACCCAATTCCCTTAATAATCTCAGGTGCCTGTCTAGCTGATTTATGTATGTGCAAATTTTCTAAGTTTTGTATTCCCTCACCTGATTGTTGCCAATAGCTATTTGGCAAGGTTTTCATTATATCCTAATAGTCCAAATTTGTTTGCTTCATTTTTCCTGTTTAAACTAGATTCAAAGAATGAGTTCACTCTCTCAGCCATTTTAGAATCATCATCAATTTCACACCCATCCTCACTGATTAGCAGCCTTAATTTCCCCTGGTCTCCCTATTTCCCTGGGTATATTTATAAAAACCGTTTTTTGTACTCCATAACCCATTTGAGCACTAGTCATTTCGCTGCCTGTATCTTTTTCTACCAAGTTTTAACTGATGTGGAATATTTTACTCCATACACTCCTTTTAGTCCTGTCAAGCGAGAATTTTGCTCTCTCATCAGTCCTCTGCGATACTACATTGAATATGTCATGCAATTAGCATTTTTCAGAAGAATTGAAGCTCTATCCTGATAATTTGGGCTCCAGCTCTACTTCTGCTTGAAATGTCTAGATAATTGCAGCCTATCCGGGTGTTGTGGAGTTTCCTTCTGCTTGAATTATCCAAATAATTGCTCTAATTCTCCACTTCGTTTTACATATGGAGACACAAACACAAAGAAAACAGATCTAGAAAACAGAGTATCCAAGGGGATTTTTAATGGGATCTTTATTCTGCTGAGGGCTGTGATCTTACTGCCTACTCCACTGAAAGGAAGTGGCTTCCGGTCACCGCTATGTACTTGCTGGCCATCTTTCCGTTTTGAGTATGCCTCTCCGTGAGAACGCAAATGGTTTCTCACATAATCCAGGATATTTTTTTGGTTATCATAACATGTGTCTTTGATGAATCATGATATCCCAGAATGTTTCAAAGATAAAAGGAGCCTAGAATATCTACCAACTTCCCTCCACTGTCACCACCGTTTCACAGACGTAGTGTGAGCCAAAGAGATGAAGTAACTACATAAGTTTTCACAGAAAAGCAGCAGAGTTATAACCAAACACCAGTTATAAGTTAACTGTGGACCAAAAACACAAAAAGAAAAAAATGAAACCCAAACTGGTTTTACTTATCATTTTTCTAAATGCTTATGAAACATTAGTGTACTCATCTATAAAATATGATTTGGGGAAAATTGGGATGAGTGGGAGCAGAGGCCCACCACTTCCTATACTCTCCCACATTTTGCTAGGGAATGCAGGGAAGGAAAAGTAATCGGAGGAGCCTATGTATTTCCTCCAGGAAGGGGCAGAGGACAAGGTGGGCAGAGCTGTGTTCCAATTCTCTCCCTTATTCTCAGTAGGGCTGTGCAAGAAACCAGCTGTCAAGCACCCCCTAAAACTCTGGAGCCAGCATGACACTGACTTTGGAAACTACCAGTATGTAAATTTAGATTGCACACCAATGCAAATGAGTCCTTTCTATGGCTACTTTACGTAATTATGGAAAGAGGAAGGTGAGCGCAGCTATCAGAAGTGTAAAACTGGTATGCCTCTCTCACACCTTTCTCTAGTTTCTGTAGAAGACTCCATCTTCTGATCTATGTTCTCATTTCCCATTTAGGGAAAGCTGCTCTCCTACCTTCTCCCCCAGGCCTGTTGCATACATGTGCATATGTGAGTGTGTGTGTGTGCGTGTATATGTGTGCACATCCTTTCTTTGTAACCCAGCTCTAGGTGTCCAAGGAAATGCTTGGATTTTTCCATTTCACCCTTCAATTTGCAATCCCTGTAGAAGAAATTGCTGACAGTGAACACTGCCCACCACTAGAGAGCAGCCAAAGCCAACATTTTCCTGGGCAAAAACCTCTGTTTCATAAGTTATTTTCAAAGGAGCCAGAGCATTTTGGTCTACTCTTCCTCCCTGTCACCTTCCGTCTTTCTCTGAACAAAGCGCTCCACCAGTCTCCCTCACCAGGGAACATTCTGTGTCTGTGCAGATGGTATAGCAACAGTGCAAACTCTGCTCATTTGGCCAGAAGAAGCCATTGTCAAAAACATTTGTTCCCGAAATCTCCATGCTTTCACTCCATCATCACAATCAAGCTAACCTATGTGAATCATGAAATCTTGAAGGTGGACATAATTTTTCAATAAAAGCAAAATGAGTTATCTCTATAAATCCATGAGGAAACAGTCAGGTCCTGACAGGTTCTTCTCTAAACCTCGATAGGAAGAATGACAGCCCACACACCTAAGGAGAATCCTAAGTGTACCTTTAGATGTGATTTATTACAACATTTTCCCAACTTTAATGAAGACAGCAATTGTACCACACTTTTCAAATTTCAGTAGGTCCATATCGACATTATTTAGTTTCATGAACAGTAACAAAACAACAACAATAAAAAAATTATTATTGTTGGTTAGCCTGTCATTGTGCAGGAAGAATCCTCTAGTTTTCTACACTGGAAGGTAAAGAAGAACAGAAAGGACTTCTGGAAGATAATGTGGCTGAGAGTTCAGGATTGTGGACACTGGCTTCAGTTTTAGATTGACATTTAAAACCTATCTCTGCCACTAGCCTGTGGCTTACCTGAGACAAATTACTTAACCTCTCTCTAAACCTCAGTTTCTTCTTCTGGAAGGCAGGGGTCACAACTGTTTCTATCAAAAAGCGCTGTTATGAGGAAGAAAGCAAACAATGTATCGAACACACTTAAAAGATTCCTAGCTCTTGTTGTTCCAAGTCCTCACCTGTGCCAAGCTCCCTGGGGACTTTCTTCTGCCTTATTCCACTATCACTTTATCTCCATATATTCTGTTGCCATTTTAATTTTGTTTAATCTTCATTAAACATGTGTTACATTTGAGGTATAATTCTGATCCTCAAGAGGTTACAACATAGTTTAGAAAAGAGATACAAACATACCAAGGAATGAAATACAAAGAAGACAGAGCTTACAACATGTGATTCTAATGGGAGCACGTGAGACAGAAGTTGTATAATGTCAGAATGACCCTCAGGAGTCCCACGTGCCCATAAAGCCCAATTCTGCATACATGTGCTCCTTTTTTAAACTATGTATGACCCAGTGTTTCTTCATGGCCTAAATGAATTCTCAATGTCATCCTTGATATTAGGATCACCAGCAACGTGCTTGACCACCTGAATGAGTCCAACACATCTCAGTCATGAGAGAGAACTCTGAAAACTATTCACACCTTCTTTCTGAGGGATTCACCAACAGCCTCTTGCGGGTTTGATTGCATCCATTGCTTGTTACTATAGATGAGGAAATCGCAGTATTGCCAAGTGCCTTGGGTCACAGTCTTTTAACTGACGACCTGAGCAATGTGATTCCACTCTAACTGCTACATGAAAGTTCAGTCCACGTGGTGCTAGAGCACAGAGTGAAGTTCAAATAACTATCACTGCGGGGCATTTAGGGAAGGATCCAGAGAAGACAAAGTTGGTCTTGAATGATGAGTTGGATTTTAATGAAGAGAGAAAGATGATGGGGAAGAAAAGGAGAACATACGAGGTTGAGGGAAGAGCATGATAAAGCAGTGACGAAGAAAAAGTCGCATTTATTGATTAACTCCTATGGAAACTAGTCAGACACCTGGACTCCTTTAATTTGTTTCACTGACTCCACAAGCCAGAAAACACAGGAATAACCGCGTTTTGGAAAACGTGACACCGAGGATATAGCCAGTAAGCAGCAAAGCCAGGATTTGTATTCGGATTGGCAGAATCCCAATTAATGTGTCCATTATGCTACATTGCCAGAGGCATCAAGAAGTATAATTATAGAGGAGGAAATGCTGAAATAAAAGCAAAAACTATTGCATTGTCTCCTTAAGAAGCAATAAACATTTTAACAGGGTTTTCCATTTTATTAGAAAGAGCTTGCTAAACATTAAAAACGATCACCAAAAATTGCTGTTTTTTCCCCCCTCAGACTGGGATTTGCTTGTAGGACAGCCCTAACCCTTTACCAACCACTCTTACTCAAAGGGGCTAGCAAAGGAAAATCTAAAATTAAAAGGATTTTAAAAATCACAAGCTAGTTAGAAAATAATAGATGATGAAGGGAGAGGAAGCTGTGGATGAGAAAAGAGTCCAGTTATTATGAACATATAAAATGGTCAAATGTTACTGTAACTCATCTGTTGGAAATAAGGATATTTTCTTTCCAATGCTGCTCTACCATTAACTAAAGCTTCCCCAAGTCTAAACTCCTACTCCTTCCTGAAGTAGTTACAAAGATCCCATTTTTCAAGACACAGCTCAAAAGCCACTTCTTCCTAGAAGCCTCATTTAATCCCTCAGAGCTGAAATTCATCTCTCATTGCTTTGAACTCTTAAGAGCAGTTTTGTTTGTGTCTATCTTGGTTATTTATTGATGGTTTATCTTTCCTATTAGGCTGGAAGGTCCTGAAAGCTATGGTAAGTATGATTCATTACCGTGCACCCAAACCCTACTTTATCGTAATAAACACTCAAAATATTTGTTGGGTGAATGCTGCATGTGTTTCAAATGGGTTAGCATCGTTTTTTCAGATCAAATACCATGCATACATGAATTATTTTCAGCTTGCTTTTTTTTTTTTCATTAGTCGTTGCCTGGTCACTGCAGGAATCACAGATATAATATGCTGGGTGATGGACCACACTACAGAACTAATAAACTTATAAAGCCAAATTTAAAAAAATAAAATAAATAATAATAAAATTAAAAAAAAAAAAAAATATATATATATATATATATATATATATATATATATAACTAATAAAATATCCAATAAAGCCAAATTTAGATTTCCAAAACCAGAAATGACTTTTAAAAATCACAGTTCTGCATATATTTGGTTATAGGTAAAATAGTCATTGCTTGATGGTCTAGCAGTGATTGTAGCTTTTGTTAAAGCCACCTAATGAAACTTTTGGGCAAAATGGTTCTATAATTTCAGGCTTCCACATACGCCTCACAGTGACATTTAAAATATAAAAAAAAAGAGAAGCAATGGGCATAGTTATGGTGAAAAACAAAATAAATAACTATGTGGAGAAAAATCCAAGCTCAGAAGAGAGGCTGAAGTTCAAGACTCCTGGAGTTGGTGGCCAAAAGCACACTGAGCCCGTCAGAGATCCGCCTCCTGCAGGGACTAGTGATAGAGAGGGACCAGCACGAGTCTACAGATGGGGAAAAATCACTGTTGGAAGCAAGGAAAAGTGGCTTTTTTCACCTGGGCAAAGCATAGGTGTGTGTGTTAGGGGAAGGAGGGGCTGTCTTGGTGTATTGGATTTTTATTCAGGGCGTTAACTTTTTTGATATAGTGCCATTTTGCAGGAAAATTAGGAGTAGAAAGAACTCCTACATATACTCCATTTAGATTTCCCAAGCATTAACATTTTACTACATTTGATTCATTATTCTCACTTTTTTTTTCATTTGTTTTTTTTGAACCATGTGAGAAGAAGTTGCAGAAATTATGTCCTTTTATCCCTAAACACTTGCATTTCCATAATCACAGTACAAGAATGAAAATCGGGAAAATAACATTGATACAATACTGTTCTGTAATCTACAGAAATGATTCAAACTTTGCTTATTGTGCCAACTACCCCTTATAGCAAATAAAGAGGAAATATGTTTCAGGATCAACATTGCATTTAGTTGCCATGTCCCATTTAGCTCTTAAATTTCTCTTTCTCTCTCTCTCTCTCTCTCTCTCTCTCTCTCTCTCTCTCTCTCTCTCTCTCTCTCTCTCTCTGATTGGCTTTAATGACATCAAGATTCTTGAAGAGTACAGATCAGGTATTTTGCAGATGTCTCTCAATTTATGTATGTCTGATGCTTCTACATAATTAGACTTAAGTCATGTCCTCTTGGCAGGAATACCACACAAGTGATATTCTATCATCTTCTGGTTTACATGTTTTTTAATGAAAAGTCTTACTCTTTTTTTTTTTTTCTCACTAAACAATATGGGTTTTTCCTCTTCATTCTTTTAAGATTTACCACTTTCCTCATCACTGGCTTTCATAAATTTAATTGCCACGTTCCTTGGTGTGGTTTTCTCTGTGTGTGTTTGTCCTGCGTTGGGGTTTATTGAACTTCATGTATAGGAGGTTTTCTACGCTTCATCAAACTTAAAAATTTTTATGCCAGTGTTGTTTCAACTACTTTTTTTTTTCTGGCCTTCCCTCTCTTTGTTCTTTCCTTCTTACATTCCAATTGTATATATGCTAAATCACTTGACATTTTCTTCCAAGTTGATAAGTCTCACCGTTTTCAATATTCTCTCTCTATGCTCTGTTCAGTCAGGATTGTTTTTATAAGTACATGATTAAGTTCAACGATCTTCACTTCTGCGGAGTCTGTTCCATCCAGTACATTTTTTATTATAGATATTAAATTTTCGTAACTAGATGATTCTTTTGGTATTTTTTATATTTCCCACATCGGTCCTCATTACATTCATATTTTTCTTTAAATCCTCAAGCATTTTATGTATCTCTATTTTAAGATTTTTTTCTGATAATTCCATTATCTCATTTCTGTGTCTGTGCTATTTATCTTTTTTTTTTCTGTTACGAGTCACGTTTTCCTCATTCTTGACATTTAGTAATTTTTTATTAGATATTGTACGTTGTGATTTGTACGTTTTTGAGTGCCTGGATTTTATTGTTTTCCTTTAAAGTTTGTTGGGCTGTGCTGTGGTAGAGAGTTAATTTACTTCAGATGAGCTGGATCCTTTTGAGGCTTGGTTTTAAGCTTTGTTAGGGCAGGTGGTGTAAAATAGCCTTTCCTCTCAGGGCTGTTTAGCCTTACGATGAGATGTGGCCCTTCTAGGGTCACTATTGGTTGTCCAGGTGATCAGGGAAAACTCTTAATTCTGGGTGGTTGGAGCCTGAACATTTCCCCACCCTCTGTGCTCCAGGACTATTTCAGTTTATAGCTCTGTGGAAGTGGTTCTTTGTTCAGTTTATCTTACACATGTATGGCTTAGTAATTAATAAGGCTCAAGTCTGCCCTTATGCAGATTTCTGAAGCTGGGTAAGTGTGTGTGTGAGTAGCAGTAGAAGTAGCTCTGTCTCTCTTTGGATATCTGCCCTAAAACTTCTGCCTCCCTGACCTCTGGTTTTTATTTACCTTAACTTAGTGAGACTGACATGTTCTCCTTGGGATTCCCTTCTCCATCAATGTGGTCTGGAACATGCTTCCAGTTAGAAAGTCAGGCTAATCATAGGGCCCACTTTCTTTGTTCCCTGCTTTCTGGGGTCCCTGTCTTGTGCTGTCAATTGTCTAATATCTGTAAACATGTCATGCACATATTTTTGTTCGGTTTCCTAGTTGTTTGCAGCAGAAGGGTAAGTTTATGCCCTGTCATATCATCATGGCCATAAGCAGAAAATGGCCCTTTCCTCTTTACTGTCTTCTCCCCAAGAAGCGTTGCCTGTCTAGGGCCCTACGTACTTTCACGTCAGTGCTCTGGTCTACCGGGACTGTGTCTCAGTATTTTTGTACTTACGGTAAATTTTATCTTTCTGAGTGAGGTTTTACTTCAGTCTTCTCTCTTCTGCACATTTCTGCTCTTTCCCTATTGTTCTCCACAAAGACTTGAATTACCTAAGAATTAGCTCTCCTCAAAATTATTATTTATTCTTCTACTTATAGGTAAATTTGAAGTTAGTAATGTTTTTCTGTTTTTTATTTATAATGGAGTTAGTGATTTGTATAGTTTTATTCAGTCTTCTTGCTATTTTTTATAGTTGTTTTCAGGATATATATAGGAAAAACTTAGATGGCTGTCATTATCATGGCTTCCTGGATATTGTGGTGATAGCTTTTAAAAATAAAGTAATGAAAGGACAATGTAAAAGCCTGCAAAACTGAAATAATTGTTAATTAGCTCTGCATTATTTTTAATATTACCAGAGAGCAGCAGTACCTAATTTGCATCATAAGACCTGGATCTTGTCTTTAGGTCTCTGCGATTCTAGATAGAGACTATTATAGAGACTATTAAATAATGCCAAATCTGTACAGGCACTTTGCAAACAAAAGAAAGGCAGCCAACAAAAATCAATAATCAAAACACAAATTCTCTCCCTTACACAAAAATAATGAATATCTGGGACAGATTGAGAAAGGCTGTATGCTTTAGGGTGATCAAAGTAGTAAAGGAGAAAAAAATTCATATTAAATACTTACAACACATATGGAACAAAAATAGAAAAAAATGTAACAAGATGCAAAAATAGAAATGTTGAAGATAAAAAACATACCCATGCAAATCTAGATTGGACACTGTTGAAACCTACCAGCCAAATACTATCAGTACACTAGTGATATAACTGTAGTCAAACAATCAGAAAACACACATGTAGTAAAAACAAAGGTAGGTTAATTTATCTTTCTATAATAAGGGAGAGTGCACCCTGGAAGAATCTCAGTAAAAGGAGTTGAGGGTGTATTTGAGCATTGCCTGGATTATTCTAAAGAAGGATTAGAAAAGTGGGGAAGACTGCTGAATTGGGTATTGTTGAGAAGAAGGAGGGTATAGCAATTCAGCACTTGGGTATGTCAGAAATTTATTTGTTCACAAGGTGGGAGGAACAAAGCAGCACTGGGCTATCATTGGTAAGAAAATAACAACAGAAGAAACAATTGTCACCCATTACTACAGTTATAGTAAGCCCTTTTATAGAAATGGTGCTTACTTGCCCTTGCCATATGGTAATAAAGATGTCATTTACAGTCTGTTTACCAGCATTGCAGATTTTCACTGCCTCTCAGAATTAGTGAATTAGAATTTTGCTTAAAAGAATTCACTCAGAATTTAACATGAAGAGTCAAAGATATATACATAAAGATAAAAGGATGAGACAAGGAAGGTTGGTCAAATCTCCAAAGAAATGATTGAGAAATGACATTTGAAGAGATCAAAGCTATTTCCAGAGAATTTGCTGGAATTGTGTAAAACATTATTCCTCAGATCAATGTTTACTCTAGTACTGAGTACTAATAAATGACAACAACAAAAACAACAACACTCTAGACATTAATAGCAAATTGAAAAAGAGTTATTCCTAGTAATTTTAAGGAATGTTAAGTTCCTTATCATGATTTGGGGTAGAATAGAAGCATGTGGCAGTATCTTTAGACTTGTTAGAACAATTATACAAATATATGTGAAAAAAATAAGATAACTAGTATTAATGTAATAGAAACATTATAACTCCTAAATATGCAGAGATAAAGGGAATTTTTTAAAAATATCATTCTAAGAAAAACAAGAAAACTAAAAGCAAAGAATAAACAGTAAGCTTGAGTTAAAGTAGTAGAAGTAACTACAAATATATTAGTGATTATGATATATGTTAATTTGCAGATCAGAAGACAGAGTATCCAAATGGATTTTTAAAAATTATAGCTCAACAATATTTATTTAAAAAAATCACACAGACAAGTTAAAAAATCATAAGGATATTTAAAGTTATTTCAGGCAAGTACTAATCAAAATAAAGCTGATACAACTATAATAATAGCAGACAAGTTAAAATTTAAGGTAAAATTCAATTATAGTGATAAAGGAAAAATCCACCAAGAAGGTTTAATTATCACAAATTTATATATACTTACCAATTTGAAATTGAAATATATAAAGCAAAAGTTGACATAAAGTCAAGTAGATGGAAGTCAAAACGTTCCCTTTGTTACTGATAAAGCTATTGGAGAACATGGCTCAAATGTGGGTAAGTGGTAGGTTTCCTGATACAGCATTCTAGAATTACCCCCAAACTTTCCCAATCAGAGCCTCTGGCAGCAGTAAACAAAGATGGGCCTCTCAGTTAACAAAGGAGCAAAGCCAAACTTGGGTGTTCTACAGGTAGACAGACTCCAGGGTGAGAGAGTACGGAAATTCAGGGGCATGATAACACGTTTACCTACGTCATTCTTTTAAACTGATTAATCAGAGAAGAGACTTTTTGTCGATGGGCAGGAGTAAAGAAAGAATGAGACAGTTAAGACTCATATCTATGGAATCTTTTCAGGTTAGAATTCGAATCGAAACATTGAAGATGGAAAAAGAAACATCACACTTTTCCATTCCCTTTGGTAATCAGCAAGTTGAATTTATGAGAAAACTCTTATTCTAACAATGTTTTGTTGTTTCATCTCAAAAACAAGGTAACAAATGTCCAAACTCCCTCAAGACTCAGGTGCTAGGGCAGCGGGCTTGCCTAGAGTTTCAGGAAGCAAGGGTGTGGGGAGAGGCTAAATGGCATCTAGCTCTAGATCCCAGCTGAGGGTGGACTCACAAGAAGCAAAACAGTTGGAAACCCAACAGGTTAGCAAGAAACTAAGAGCAAAATACAAAGAGAAAAGTCTACAGTAGACAAAAGAGAGGTCCTGAAGCACAAGTACATAACAATGTGAATCTTTTATGCAGCTTCACCTTACATTGGAAATGTTTAAGGTGCAAAGTCAGTTGGAAAAATATGGAAGATAAAATTAGCTAAAGAGTTAAGAATCTGGAATTCTAGTTACAGTCAGTTGAGGAGCTTTGGGAAACTATTTCCTTCTCAAGATAATTTCTCAAGGAAATTATTTCCTTCTCAGTTTCCTTGTTGATTCAATAGAAATGTATCTCAGATTGGCTTCCAGTTATAGAATTTCCATGGATTAGTCTACAGTACAAAGATCACAATAAAAACTAGATGGAATTTTGAACTTTTACCAGAAAGATTATTGAAATATACTTAAAGGAAGGATTCCATTAAAAGTAAGATTATTTTATTTAGTACTTTCCGTAGCTATGCATTCCAAAGGGTCAAAAATTTGTCAGAAAACGTTTCTTGTGTGTGTGTGTGTGTGTGTGTGTGTGTGTGTGTGTGTGTGTGTGCATTTTCAGGAAGGGATAAATGTGATTATACAGATTGCTACATCTTAACAAGATGAAGACACCTTGAAGAGACTATCAGCATTCCCAAGGTGCTTTTAAAAATTTTTAAATCATTTCAATATTATAATTTTCATATTATAATTTGATTTGTATTTAACAATAAATAAATCCTACAGTTTTCATAATACAAAATACTGTCAGTTGGGCTATAACAAAATCTTGACGGGTAGGATAGACTGAATAAACATTGACTTTCAAATCAAAGTGTTTCATCTCGTGTGGGAACACAAAACAGATTTGGGGAAGGGCAGACTGGGGTTTTGAAAAAAGGCCAAGAACATATATGCCTTGGATTTCCCTGAAAATAGAACCAGGGAGATTATGCAGTAAATTTATTTAGGAATAACCCCAGAAATTAGGAGAGAAAGAGTGGAAAGACTGAGAAAAAGGAAGGACAAAAGCCAATATCAGGACACTTGCAGCAACTGGGGCTCAACTCTGTTGGGACCTCTTGTTTAGTTTATGAAATACCTCCTGAAGTATGGGAGGCTGAAACATTTACCCGTGGACTCCTTTCTTCACTGGCTGAGGGATTGTCCCATGGGCAATAAATCCCTTACTGCTTGTATGTTTTCCTATGATGTTGTAAAAGGCCCTTGGAGAGAAAACTAAAAGGCACATGGTGTTCATTTAAGGTAGGCTAAGTGGTCATGAGGTGAGCTGAGCTCACATGAACTGACTACTACAGCTGTTGCACCAGAAACATTTACCACAATAGGTATCCCTGGCCAATATTTAGAGCTTTTCCTTGTTAAGTGAAATAATTTATTATGGAGTCTGATGAGCTGGATAAATGCCTTCATTGTACCCAGGGGCAAACATACAACAATATTTTATTTCACCACAAGTAAGCTCTACTTCACTTTCCAGTTGACCTTCCTAATCCTGTCTGTCTTTTATACTATCTAAAATATTTAAACAATTTAAAATATTCATTTGTATATTTCTGTGATCCTTCCTATCTCTCTTCACTATTCAACAAGCATTTTCTTGCCTCCTATTATATGCCAAGAGGTGTGAGGCTTTTCGCTAGACACAGCACTAAGCACGTCACCTGAGTAATCTTATTTAATATTCTCAATGATCCTATGAAAGAGGTATCATTATTATCCCCACTTCAAAGAAGAGAACATTTAGATATAAAAATGTAAAGAACTTTCCTAAGGCCACATGCCTATCAAATGCCTGAGCCAGCTCTATAACCGGGACACAGAGCATGGTCTCTGTATTCAGGCTGATTTAGGGAAAACAGTGTGGAAGTTTCCAGTATTGTTCCCACTACTTCACCACTTCTGTATCTATTCTCCCTGTCGTGGGACTTTGCTAACCCTCAGACTAAAGGAATGGTGTATTTCTAAATATCATGAATGCTGGGTCTGGTCATATGATTTGCTTTGGCCAATGGAATGCTTGCAGACATGATATAAGCAAAAGCTTGAAATTGACTGCATAGTTGAGCTAGTGCCCTGACACTTTTTCTATCACCATGAAAAGAACATGCCCAAGTAGTCCCTTGGCTCCAGATCTGAACCTAACATAGAGCCTAAATCCAAGACTGGTAAGCCCAGCCTAAATTAGATGAACCTCACCTAAGCAGACACTTAGGTGAGAAATAAATGCTTAGTTTTGCATGTATGGCTTTGTATGTATAGTTTTGTTTTGTGGTTGTTTGTTATGCAATAGCTTGTCAGAAAATAGCTGACTGAAACAATTGGCATATAAGCAAAAAACACTAATACATTGTCATTAGTCCTCTTATAAAAGAATATTCTGGGTGCTGGGTGATCAATTGTCCTAATCTGTCTAGGACTGAGGGATTTCTCAGGAGATGGAAATTTTAGTACTAATGTTGGGTTATTTTTAAGTAAACCAGCATGTGTAGTTAGCCTAGACTGAAAAAAATAGTATAATGGATAAGTAGGCAGATGTTCTTTCATCTTTTTACGTACTCATTTTCTTTGCCATTTCATATAAATTAAAGTTTTTGAGGAGAAATTAGTGGAACCTAAACGATTTTGAGTACATAGAGGAAAGTACATTGATATGTGTGTACCTACACTATCCAGATCCATGCAAGGATTTTTCCTCTTAAAAATATCTCTCTTGAAGTTATAACTTCAAACATATGATTACATATTTTCTTTACTTGAGCACAGATTTCAAGGATAGAGAACACCTTGGTCAGTAAGGGTGGCTTATACTGACTGTCATTGGTTCAAAATAGGGGCGAGAGGCATATAATAAAATCTAGAGAGAGGCTGGACTCTGGAATAGCAGAATGAAAAGTTCTGTAAATTTCTTCCCCACAAAAAATTATAAAACTGGAAAAAATTTCAGGGTTATGGAAATTGACCAAATAATTAAGAAATAGGTATTCTTATTTTAAAAAGAAGATATCCAGAAGAGGGATTGCTGATTCATATGGTAGCTTTATTCTTAATTTTTTGAGTAACCTCCATACTGTTTTCCTTTGTGGCTGTACCAACTTACATTCCCACCAGCAGTGTATGAGGGTTCCTTTTTCTCCACATCCTCTCCAACACTTGTTATTTCTTGTTTTATTGATAATAGCCATTCTAACAAGTATGAGATGGTATCTTGTGGTTTTGATTTGCATTTTCCTAATAGCTAGTGAAGTTGAGTATCTTTTCATATATCTGTTGGCCACCTGTATGTCATGGGAAAAGTGTCTGTTCAGGCCCTTTACCCATTTTTTAATTGGATTGTTTGTTTTTGTTGTTGTTGAGTTATATAAGTTCTTTATACATTTTGGATATTAGCTCCTTATGGGAGATATTGTCTGCAAATATCTTCTCCCATTCAATTGGTTGTCTTTTTGTTTTGTTGATGGTTTCTTTTGCTATACAGAAATTTTTAGTTTGATATAGTCCCATTCATTTATTTTTGCTTTTATTTTCCTTGCCTTGGGGTCAAATTCATAAAATTCTCTCTAAGACCAAAGTCCATAAGTTTAGTACCTATGTTTTCTTCTATGCATTTAATTGTTTCAGGTCTTATATTTAGGTCTGTGATTCATTTTGAGCCATTATGGAAAACAGTATGAAAGTTCTTCAAAAAATTAATAATAAAGCTACCATATAAACCAGTAATTCTTCTTCTGGATGTCAACCTGAAAAATTTGAAGACATTCATAGGGAGATATATGCACCCCTATGTTCATTGCAGCATTATTCACAGTGGCCAAGACATGGAAACAACCAAAGTGTCCTTTGATAGATGATTGACTAAAGAAGATGTGGTACATATACATAACGGAATACTGCTCAGCCACATAAGAAAAGGTGAAATACTACCATTTGTGACAACATAGATGGGTCTTGAGAGTATCATGCTAAGTGAAATAAGTCAGATGGAAAAGGAGAGGAATCATATGATTTCACTCCTATGTGGGATATAAAACTGAAAGGAATAAGTGAATGAACAAAACAAACAAAAGAACAAACAAACCTCATTGACACAGATAACAGAGTGGTGGTCACCAGAGAGGAAGGGGTGGGGTCATGGGAGGTAGAAAAGGTAAAAGGGATCAAATATATGGTGATGGAAGGAGACTAAACTTTGGGTGATGAGCATACAATGCAATATATAGATGATGTATTACAATATTGTACACTTGAAGCTTATATAATTTTATTAACCAATGTCACCTCAATAAATTTAATTAAAAAAAGAAAAATGAACATTGTGTAATAACAGTGGGGGTTTGTGACTCTCCCCCCCAAGCTACTCCCATCTCTCACCTCAGCTCAACCGCACAGTGATTCTTTGTCATTGAGTAAAAAAAACTTAAAGATACAAGAGACTCACCAAACTCCAAGTAGAATACAAACCCCCAAATTTTATACCTATACACATGCTTGTAAAGCAATGGAAAGCCAAAGAAAAGAAATCGAATTGACAATTAAAAGCCTTTCCAGAACAGCCACCATCTGGAGTATTGCCATTACTGAGGCAGAGAGAAAGAGTGAGCGCTTCCTATGGGAATGGCAAACACATTTTAAAAACAGAAACAAAAACAAAAACAAAACTTCCCACAAAGAAAAACCCAAGCACAGATGGTTTTTACAGGTGATTTCTAGTAAATATTTTAAGAATAAATAATACTCAGCATTTACAAATTCTTTCTGAAAATAGAGTAAGAGGGTACAAATTCCAACTCATTCTATAAGGCCAATATTATTCTGATATCATTGCCTAACAAATCACAGAAACAGAAAAATACAAGCCAATATCCCTCATAAACAGAGATGCAAAAATCCCTTTAAAAATTTAGCAAAATGAATCCAAGGACATATTAAAAATGATTATCCACCATTACCAAGTGGAATTGATCTCAGTAATGCAAATTTAGTTTAACGTTCAAAAATCAGTTATTATAATAAACAATAACTAACAGAATGAAAGAAAAAATGAACACCTCAATAGATGTATAAAAATGCATTTGACAAAATTTAACTGTTGTTCATGATAAAGACTCTCAACAAACTAGTCATTGAAAGGAACTTCTTCAATCTGATAAAGGGTCTGGAAGTGGAGCAGGAATTGACTGATATTCAGACAGGACTTGTTTGGGTGATGGGAATGTTCTAAAACTATATTGTGGTTATGGCTGCACAACTTTAAATATTTACAAAAACTCACTGAATTATACACTTAAAATGCATGCATTTACATTACATAAATTTTACTCTAATAAAGATATAAAAATTAATTACCAACAAGGGGTCACTGGTAAGGAGGCATAGATGAAACAAGTCAGGCAATATGCTGACAATAGTTAAAGTTAAGTTTTAGAAAATGGCAAATTATTATACTATTTCTTCTACTTTGTGTATGTTGGAAATCTATCATAATAAAAAAACATTGTTTTGTTTTTTAAAAAAAAATCATAGTGTCAGGGACAAACCAACTTGTGTCTTGGGGAGGGAGCATAATAACGTCCTTCTTCCTCTCCTTTGGGGAGCATCTTTTTAAGTTTCTAAGTATTTTACACCATTTTTCTTTTGGTTAGTGCATTTGATCCTAACATTTGGGGAGAAGAAGACAGACATTATCTCTGTCAGATAGATAAAGAAGCCACAGTCCCAGGTGACACAAAAATAGGAAGGGGTAAAGTGAAGTACCAAGTCTGGGTGCCAAGTGCTCTGTTCACTGCACTGTGATGCCCCTTGCACCCCAGTCCGAGGTCAAGGCTTGACCCAAACTAAATTCTGTAGTAGATAAGAGTTATCTTTAGTGTCATCAGAATTTCCCACCCCTCTGAGAATTCCTTTCTCTTTCTTAGGTCTCATTGGCATCTGTTAATTTAGCCCTACACTCCCCGCCCCCCAAAACACACATGCACATCCTATTCGGATACTCTTTGAAAGACAGTTCTTTTCAGTTAGCACCCCAAATTCTTCTTCCCCTCCATCTCACATTTCTTACTCCATCAGCACCTTCTATCTCAATTCTCGATTGAAAATACTTAATAAAATATGAACTCCAAAGGATGATTAATGCTACTCTTGCCATAAGTATTTACAGTTTAACAGAGGCCAAGAAAATCACAAAGGAATACGTGTCCTACTGATAAAACTCTAAGAAAACTTCTGTAGAATATTGATAAGGAAAATATCTGGGCATTAGGAAGAAACTTCTTGGGTCCTGTATGTTACATTCTAGCCCATACATTAGGCCAACACTATGCCACATTCTCATTAACAAACATTAAGGATGATGAAGAAATAAGAATCAGTATAGTCAACCAAGCTTCTGCTTATTCACAGTGAAAAATAATCTTCCATTGTTTAAGGAAATGGAAGCACCATGGCAAGTTCACAATAAATAGACCTGGTGTGGACATAGAAGAGTGGCAGGTGATGGACAATGTTTGGAATTTCTCTGGTCTAGGGCCTCGTCCTCTCTCTATGGATATTTAATGAACAACCTTAAAGATCACTTTGACCTTCAAAATGTTTCAGTGAATCAGAAGTTTGGATATTTGGCTTAAAGTGGGTATTTTTCTCAGAATTCTCCCCACAATTCTTTTCAGTTGAGTCTCTGCTCTTTGATCCACTCTCAAACCCTTCGTTCACTGAGGTCACCATGTTGCACTGAATATGTGCATGGTTGTTTATTCATTCAACAAATATTTCTGAGAACCTGCTGTGTCAACACAATTCTGCGTGCATGAGAAATCAGCAGTGAACCAAAGAAAGGAAGACCTCACCCTTATGGAGACAGACAATGATATTATTAAAAATAAGTTATGTAGGATGTTAGGAGCTGGTAGATGCTAGGAATGATTAGCAGTGCCGATGCCTGAAGACTGGAGCATGCATGGGGTGCTTGAGGAGCAAGAAGAGGTCATTGTGGCTGGGGAAGGATGAATGAGATGGGGAATGTGTAGGGAAGAGTAGTAGGTGATGAGGTCCCTACAGGTCAGATTACATGGGGCATGGTAGGCCTCTGCAGGGTCTGACTTTTCCACTGAGTGGAATGGAGAGCCATGGCAGGGTTTGAACCGAGGAGTGAAATCTTCTTATGCATATTTTATAAGAATCACTTGTTGTTATGTTGAAAATAGGAATAAATGTGATGTACAGAGATTAGTTATGAGGTTATTAGAAGAAACTGGATGAGAGGGAAGGTCCAGAGTATAGTAGTGCAGATGCGGAGAAGGGTCCTTATTCTGGGTATAGTGAATAATGATTCAAGAGAATTTCTTTCACCAGGATATAGGTCTAGCTCCCTCACTGGACTGGGAGCTGAGCATTCCTGAACACACAGTGTGCTCAACGAATGTGTAATTAATGAATCAAGAAGTGAATGATTGAATGTTGGGCAGTTGGGATCAATCTGGAATGGGGAATACAAAGCTATTTCAAGACAGCATAGCCACAATAAACATCATCTGTGACCTGAAGCTGATAATTGTTCTAAAAAATAACTATAATCATCTTTGGGTACAGAGGTTACTGGTAATTTTCCTTTGAAAATATCTGAACTAGATGTTTTCAGAATAGGAGAGTTTTCTGCCTGAGACTTGTCCTCAATAAATGCATAAAATGAAACTTCTTTCATCCAGCAGCTGTTATTAAGGAAATGTGTACAAACAAACATAAAATTTTGAACTGCTATTAAGTTCCTAAAATATGGTGAGTGGTTGACAGGCAATAGCAATAGCCTTCTTAGCCTTCCCTACCTCCAGTCTCCCCTGCTTTCCTTGACCTCCTGTACCGTTCCCAGGGCATCTTTTCTAAAGCACATTTCTGCTTAAAACCTTTCGACAACTTTTCATTGTCTTCACTTAAGAAAATTTTGCTTAGCCTTGGTATCCAAGGCACTTCAAAATTTCTAGCTTTGCATATCCAACCAACCTAAACTCAGGACAAATATACTAATTATTGAGAGGAACTTAATGTTGCACTACAGGGACAAGATCTGAAGACAAACTACCTGGGTTCAAATCCAGCTGAACACAACAATTAACCTCTCTATTTCCAGTGTCATCCTTTGGGAAAATGGGAAAGTAATTTCTCCCTTCTGACTGGTTTACTGAGATAACAAATATAAGTCCTCCTAGACTGTAAACTTCATAGAGGGCAGAAACTAAATTTATTTTAATCCACACTGAACCCCAATGCTATGTATATAGTAGACACTGAATTTACGTCTGTTGAATAATTGTTGATTTGAGTGTCTACTATCTGTCTGATAATTTTCTAAACTCTGAGGATATTGTAGTCATTCTTCTCAGGAAGTTCACCTTCTAGTCAAGGAAGATAGAAAATAAATAAATCTACAGATAAATATACATTTGAATTTCATATATTGATAGATGCTATCTAAAAAATTAAAATGGGGTAATATACAGGAATGTATGATTTTTGTGGCCGTGAAAAACTCTCTGAGGAAGTCACATATAAACTGAAATCTAAATACTGGGAAACAAAAGTAATGAAAAGCTGGGGGAGGTGGGGACATTACAGGTGGAAAGAATCTAAAGTGAATAGGCTTTGAGGCAGATATATTCAATGAACAGAGAAAACACCAGCATAGCTAAGTCATTATGGTGTTGGTCATGGTGAGAATAGCACAGTGGAAAATGAGTTGAACTTGGTAGCCAGGGCCCTTTGGCTAGGATAAGATGCAATTGTATAATAAGAAGCCACTGGAACTTTTTTAAGCAGAGGAATGATTAGAGTTCCCAGGGCAGTTGTGTAGAAAATGGATTTTAGGGGACAAGAATAAAAGCAAGGAACTGGTGAACTGCTCATATTGTAACCCATATAAGAGATTATGGTGGTTTGTCTTTGTCTGGTACAATGGAAATCGAGAGAAAAGGAGATTTAGAATATAGTTTGGAGGCAGAAAGGGGAATGAGAGGAGGCAAGGATGGTTCATTCAGGGCAATATTATGTCTTTTGTGAGCCCTTCCACAATGAAAATAATATTAAAAATTGCATTTATGACTGTATTTGTATAAAGAGGAATGTAATCCAAACTGGATTATATTACTTTTCTTTCCAATTATAAAAGAAATAAAAACACTTTCACAGGTCCCTCAAAGTATTGTGGGCTCCAAGCACTGTGCCTAATGGATAAATTGACCATGGTTCCATTTTGAACATAAAAAATACTAAGTTTAGTAGAATACATTTGAAAATAGTAATACCTTAATGCATATTAGCTATCACATTATTATTACTATTATATACTAGACATGTTCTATGCTTCCTAACCTCTGTGTATTTGCTCATGTTGCTTCTTGAACTCTTCTTCACCTGTCAAAAAACTCATCCATCCTTCAGTGCCCAGACTAAATGCCAGCTCTTTCATTAAGTCTTTCCTGAGTCTTCACCTCGTCTTGATCTTTCTCCTTACTGCTCCAACAACTCCACACTGATATCTCTCTGGCTATAATTAGAGCCTGCATTTGATTTATGCTAATATCTGTACTTCTCTCCCTTACAAGCTTTTAGCTCCTTTTAGTGCTTGGTGATATATCTTACACCATGGCTGTATCTCTGACTGTGCCTAGCCAAGTGTCTTGCATGGAGTAAAGTCTCAATAAATATGTGTTGACTTGAATATCAAAGAAAACAGCCAGTCGGCCAAGTACTCTCACCAAAGCCTGTTGCGGCAAGACTGGTCTCCGGTATTGTTGCCCAGACCCTAGCACATAATTACTTTGAGACCATCTATTAAGCAACAAAATGCTAAAAAGAGGAAGGCCAACTGTGACTCCCCACTTTGCAAAGGATTTTGCCAGACTCCTAAATAACAACTTCATGGCACATCCATCCAAAACACCATCTGGAGGGCAGACAGAGACTTGTACCTTGTTGACTCCCAGAAGCATAAATCGAGAGCCTTGGCTAATCTCCATCATGGGTAATGATAATGGTGATCTATGGCAGTTCAAAAATAAAGATTCTGATCAGACATAGAAAAGAAATTAGATCCTGAGTAAATGGAAACATTAGTTATTTAAATCACATTTGTTCTAATATTTATTAGACTCTGTGCTTGGCACTGTGGCAAGTACAAATAGATGTAAGACCCTCCTTGTTCTTAATGAGAGTTTTCCATAGCAGGGGATAATGCTGGGGGAAGAGATACTGGTGAAATGACAAGCGAGTGGTTGGCTCTATCTGTGTCCTCAATGAGAAGAAGGTATTATTTAGCTCTAGCATGAAAATTGCTGTGTGAACCTTGAATGAATCAGTCCATATTCCTGAACTTCAATTTCTTTCTCTGGGAAAAAAACACTTCTTTGTCTACCAGAATACTGGATGGTTTCATTACTTAGTAAACCGTTTTGAAATAATCTGGGGTTTTTTATTGCTCAGTTTTCAGTTAAATACGTGAATTGTATTTCAATTTGTGAGGTACTGTTTTAGGGAGGAAGGTACTAATGCCTCAATAAATTAAATCACTATAATTTAAATAATTAATTAATATACTTATCAGCAATTATTTATTAAGCGCCAACTAAAAGTATTTTGATCAGTGTAAACCAGTGGGTCTCAGCTGGTGGCTACAGTAGTCCCCCACTTATCCTGGTTTTGTTTCCTGAAATTTCAGTTACCTGTGGTCAACTGTGATCCACAAATATCAAATGGACAATTTCAGAAATCAACAATAAGTTTTAAATCGCATGCCATTCTGAGTAGCATGATGAAATCTCCCATGGTCCCGCTCCATCCTGCCTAGGATGTGAATGTCCCTTTGTCCAATATATCCACACTGTATATGCTACCAGCCCATTAGTTATTTAGTACCCATATCATCAGGGGGCCAGTAGTAACCTAATCACATCACAATGCCTCCATCATTCACCTTACTTCATCTCATCACACAGGCATTGTATCATTTCACATCATCACAAGAAGAAGGGTATGTACAGTACAATAAAATATTTTGAGAGAGACCACATTCACATAAATTTTATTACAGTATATTTTTATAATTGTTCTTTTTATTATTAGTTACTGTTCATCTCTTACTGTGTCTAATATAAATTAGACATTATTATAGCTAAGTATGTATAGGAGAAAACATAGCATACATACTGTTCCATACCATCTGTGGTTTCCACAGGGGGTCTTAGAATGTATTCCCCAGGGATAAGAGAGGACTATCATATTTCCCTTAGGGAACATTTGACAGTGTCTGGAGATATTTTGGGTTGTTTACTATATGTCTTACGCGTTTTGATAAATAGGCATTTTTTTCATACAGTCCTTTTCTCTTGAAAGACCTGTCTTAACATCTCTTCTTAACCAACCTTTTTCTATTGAAATAACCATGACATTTAATTTTCAACTGTGGGTATGAAGAAAAGAGTTATACAATTTTAGGCCAGATATCTCTTTGTTGTGGTAGGCTGTCCTGTCTACTACAGGATGTTTAGCAGCATCTCTCACCTCTCCTCACTAGATGCCAGGAGCACTTCCTTAATTGCGAAAGACAAAATGTCTCCAGACTTGTCAAACATCCCTGGGGAGGGGCACAATCATATCCAGGTGAGGACCACTGGGGTAGGGGAACTAGAAAGCAGGAAGAGGTATGGTGAAGCTTTGCAGAAACAGACCCTTGTATCTATAGAGGGTGCCAAAAAATGTACACACACTTCCAGAACGGAAAAAAACTGTATTAAAATTATAATACTCAATATATACCAGTAACAAAAGATGAATACAAGTCATGTGTACACATTTTTTTGGCACCCCCGGTAGTGCTATAAGGAGTAAAGCCATTTTGCATTCTATCAGAAGCCTTAACAAACACTCATAATCTTTGCCCCGTTAATCCCACATCTAGGGACTCTATCATAAGGAAATATTCCTAATATATATATATATATATATATATATATATATATATATATATATATATATATATTTCTAAAGGATCTAAATGTCTAATTTTCCTTGAGGAAACAGGTAAGTAACTTCTAGACTAGCTACATTATGGACTATTATGCAAACTAAAATATATGTTTAAGAAGAGGTTTCTCTAATGTTGAGTGAAAAAAAGAAGCCAGTTGCCAAACCACAGCTATGTAAACAATACTCAGTAAAAACAAACAAACAAAAAAAACTAGAAGGCATTACATCAAAACATTTTTTTAATTAAAAATTTTAATAGTATTGTTTTCAGAGACAGGATAAATATGGCTATCTTATCCTTTTTAATATTGTATGTTTTAATTTTTGTAATACATAAATATAGTCAAATTCTTTCTTATTTTTACAAGTCCAAGTCAATGTGAAACCAATGGAGATATCATTGGTAATATCTCTCTGTAATGATGGATTGAGCATTATAATGCTTTCTTCAATTCCCTTACTGCTTTGAAAAAGGGATATTGGTTCTATTATTGGCATTCTTTGGTAGAAGAATGTTTATTGGTAGAATGATATTGGTAGAAAAAAGCAAATGATCAGTAGTCACTCCTCCTTTCCCCCAAAATTTGGCATCCAAGGCAGACCATTGATGAAATGCATTCACATTTGAATTATGTCCATCTCAGAGCCAAACTTAAGTTTCTTCCAACAGATTTTTATGCGTGTGTGCGAGTTCTTGTTCACTTTGTTCCAATAATGGGACTCTCTTCAGAAAAATGTCTTCTAGTTTAGCTAAGTGAGGATAAGGCCTGCCAGGAGAAAGTCATCACTTCATGAGTATAAAATATTCATGAAAGGGACAACTTCAGTAACTCATTCCTCAAAGGAGAGGCTGATTTTGAGGTTCCAGAAATTAGAGTCCAAAGGTAAAGCTTCTAATGGCTACAGAAAATACTGTGTCATTAAACATGTAAATATTTGTCATCAAATCTTCTGTTTTCTAGATGCTAATTTATAAACAACTTGGAATCAAGGAAGAAGATCTTTAAAATCATAGTACTGATGTTTGGAAGTTGTTTTTATAATCCATTGAACTTTTTTACAATAGTAAATGAAATGGTAGGCAAAAATGCTTGAAAAGGACACACACACACACACTGGATGTGACCTGCTTCAACAAGCCACACTTGAAAACGTAATGGATTACTTTCTTTGTATTCATGCCTCATTTACTCAATGCAGTAGTACTGTGAAAATGGATCTTCTCCTTAGCTATCCTGAGTTTGCACGTAACTGCACACATCAAAATATCCATGTTTTCCTCACATGCCCCATGAAAGGGACAACATCCTTTCTTTGTGGTTTCAGTTAACAACTACAAATCCTTCCCAAAGCACCACCAGAGAACGTTATGTCACCAATGGGAATATAATTATATGCTTTACATGTGACTTGCTCTACCAAGGATGTTGCCCCAAAAGTCAGGAAGCCCAGTGTGAAAGCAGAGTAAGTCATTGTCAGTATGAAATTGCAGCCACTGCAATTCATCCTGCAAAGATTCACCCTTTTCCATCCCCAGTGAGGTGCTAGCAAAGGTGCAACTGGCTGAGTAGTAGAAGGAATGATATGAAGATGTATAATTATCCAACCTGGGCACAGTAATGGTTTTAGTGCACATTTCAATCCCCCTTCCCACCCAACATTTAAAATTAATGTGACTGCCCCTCCTTTTTCATATGTATCTTCTTTTGAGTCCCATCTTTCTACCCAAAGACATTTGAAAGGAGGTGTGTTTCAGCGCAGGAATGAAGGTCAACGAATTGTTAGTTTGGACTCATCACGATGAGCATGATACACCCATAATTCATGGAGTACTTGTCAAGTGATAAGTACATTGCTAATCTGATGTTTTATGCTATTTACTCCTTGAAACAACTTTATAAAATCGATTTTATTATCCTTGTTTTACATATTTAGAAACTGGCATAGAGGCACTCAAATTCTCATGGATGCAATCAATGGGATAAACTGGCACTTTAAGAAGAGTTTGTTGGGTCGCTAGAGAAATTACTTAACCTTTCTGTGTCTCAGTACCGTGTTTCCCTGAAAATGAGACCTCACCAGACAATCAGCTCTAATGAGTCTTTTGGAGCAAACATTAATATAAAACCCAGTCTTATTTTACTATAATATAAGACCGGGTATTATATAATATAATATAATATAATATAATATAATATAATATAATATAATATAATATAATATAATATAATACCGGGTCTTATATTAATTTTTGCTCCAAAAGGCACATTAGAGATGATTGTCTGGCTACGTCTTATTTTTGGGGAAACACAGTAACAAAATTCTGAAATAATCTAGAGTTTACAGCTATTCTGTCCCGCCAAAGCACCATTCTCTCAGGCCAGTTGAGTAAGGCCTTTACCGCACTCGGTTTCATTTCTAAATGCTCTCTCGCTGTCTGAAAGAGTCCAACAGTGAGCCTCCAAAGATGTGGTTATATACTAAGGTTGCAGTATATGCTCTACATACTAAGGACACGCCTCCAAGAGGGTGTTCCAGAAACAAAGAGGCCAGAGAGGTCACACTCAAAAAATATCCACATCAGAAAACGAAAATTCACCAGTTGAAATAATGACTTACATCTCAGACATTGTAGATTACCATGAGAATATCTTTGTGAGGTGTGGTTCCCAAGATTTATTTACAGAGCAAACTTTACCAAAATATGAAGTAGTGGTATAACTATAGCCATTCATTCCTGTCTCCTCTTTCTCTTTAAGTATTTTCCTATCTTCCTTCTTCCCAAATTATTTTTACCAAGACGTGAGGGATTTCCATGGTGTATATTTGCATTTAAAAAAATTTAAAAAATTAATCATGTAATAAGGCAATTTTGAAACAAAGGGATACGTTTTTAGCAGTGAGACTAGGCATCTGGCTGGCGTATTGGGGACAAGAAATTTCCCAGGGCGTTACAAATTACTACCTACTTAGATAATGCAGGAGAGCAGAGATGACGACTTCCTATGTTTCCCCAAAAACTGTCCTTAAGAAAGTTTTAGACACAGAAATGAATCAGTCATCATATCTTCATTTCTAGCCTTCGATCTTCCCTGAGCACCTGACTTACATGTTTAGTTTCCCACTGTAAGTCTTCACCTCAATATTGCATGGATATCTGATCACATCCATGTACAGAAGAATGCAATGTTTCTGCCCCTAAATCTGACCTTCTTCTTGTTTGTGATCTTCTGACATGCCATACAAACGTCTTCAACTCTTCTTAGGTCCTTGGAAGACTCAAACGGATGGTTTTCAGATCTACTCCTGAAAAAAAAATCTTACATCCTACTCTTCCATCCTCATTGTCGAGTCTCTGTTACGGCCTTCAGCATCTCTTGCTTGGATTTCCAAAAAGTTTACTAAGTGATGTGCTGTCTAAGTCACTCTCCTTCAATTCATAGCCCATATTGCCACTAGACATTTTTTATAAAATACAGCTGATCGTATTACTCTTTGGCTTGAAAATATTTATTCTATAGGCCACATCAAAGCCCAAGCTCCTTCCTGTGAGTCAAAGCTGTTTAAAATCTGACGTCATTTAGGTCTCTTTCTCAAATGGGCGCACTCTTCACTGTCTAAATAGTCCATAAAACTCAAGTGTGAAAAATTCTGTTTCTTTTTTTTCCTATAATTGAATTGAATGTAGTTCTTGAGTGACCATTTTCACTCTGTACTCTCTTGAAATTTCAATGTAAATTCAGTTCTTCTGGGATTCTTTTTCCTGTTGCAATCTAATAACTTCTTAGTCAGTCCCAACTTGAAACATAATTTGAGATTTTCTCCCTCTTCGGTCCCTTCAAAGTGTTCTCTGTTTCCCACTTCTCTTGGTCCTGATTCTAAACCTCTGGATGGTTCAACAATTCTGTTATGTTACTGCAGAGTAAGCAGCATACTTTTTGGCCTCTGTGGTCATGCTGGCATCCGTAGCTCCTCATCCCATCTGTTTTCCAGCTTAGATGATACCTAGTGTTTGTTTGGCAGGTTGCAACTGATACATCTGGTATATTGACTCCTATGCAGCTTCCTAGCATCTAAAGTCCAACAAAGATGCAGCTAAAGACGTATTCACTCTATGTGGGTGAACCAGGCCCCCAATCTGCTCTGTGGTCTTCTGCTTGGTATATTAGCTTTCCCTCCCATCTACTACCTAGGTTTTACTCACAGCCTTGGAAGACATAAAATATTCTCAAAGTTGCTTGTGGATCATGGAAATGGAGGAAAAGATCTCCTGGCTAGATATCCATGCTACCACATTTCTACACTTTATACATTGGGTTTATTGGTGGAGCTGCTGTGCTCAAGAAACTTCCACACAGGGAGGAGGTTGAAAATCTTCCCAAATCTTAGGTCTCAATCTTACAGGCAAGTTTATTACAGGGAATGGCATAGAGCATGAGGCCTTGTCCTAGTTTCATCAGCTTTCCAATCTCTCTCTCTCTCTCTCTCTCTCTCTCTCTCTCTCTCCTCTTCATATCAGAATCCTTTCATCTAGTTGGATAAGAGCAGAAAAAAGACAGAGAAGAAAGATCCCTGGATTGGGTGTGTGCTACACTGAGGAGATAGAAATAAAAAATCAAGCGTCTTTTATTTAAGGCCTCTACATTAAAAACGGAAAACAAAAACAACAACAACAACAACAAAAAATATTAAGAAATGAAAGAAGATTTAAATAAATCAAAGGATATATCCTATTCTTAAATTAGAAAACATTCAGGAATACAATTCTTTCAACCATATTCTTCAAAATTGTTCATCTATTCTTGGCCATTTGACTTTCATATAATTATTACAATTGACTGATTAATGTATAAAAAGGCATTCTGCTATTTTGGTTGGAATTGCATTAATTTATAGACCAATTTAGGGAAAGCTGACATATTTATAATATTGAACCTTCCATAATGTTTGGTTAAAGAAGCCAGGCATAAGAGTACATAACGTATGACCCATTTATAGAAAGTTTTAAAAAAGCATACTTGTCTACTCACTAATCACTTTTCTAAGCACTTCAAGCACTTGCATGCTTCTAAGCTTTGCACATGCTATCTCATTCCTCCCCCTCATGACAATCTACTCATCTTTCAAGGCCCACTATAAATGTAACCTCCTTTGTGGAGGGATGAACCGGATAGCTATAAAAACCTCTGAGGTTGATAGGTTGCTTCACTGGCCCCAATTCCTGAGTGCTCATCCTTTGCCACATAACTTTATAGCGTGCTTCTGTTCTGACTCTGGATCTGGTCATGAGACTTGCCTTAGCCAAGAAGATGTTAGCAGACCTGATCTAAAGAGAGGCTTGAAAAGCACCTGCATAATTAATTTTCTCCCCCCTTGTCTTCTGCCATCACTATAAAAACATGCCGGCCGAATCTGCTAAAAGATAAAAAATGTATGAATCAGAGTGTGGTAGTCCAGTTGTCCCAGATGAGGCCTGCGTAGATCAGCCATCTTCTAGGAGACATTCAGACACGTGCATGAGGCCAGCAAGACCAGCAGAGCTACCAGAGCGCCTGCAGCTGACTGCAGACACATGAGCCAGCTGAGCCAAGATTATCGGCTGACTCCAGATCAGAAGAACCCTGGAGACTGATGAACTAAACGACTCCTTATAAATGGCTGCTGATAATTGTTTTTTCACAGTAGATCACTGATATAATCTAGAACTCTTTCTGTCGAACTAATACTAAAATTCCACAAATAGTTTGTTTTCTTGGGCCGTTATGCATTGCTTCATTAAAATGTGGATGACACTATTAGTTGCTGGATCCCAGAATAAAATATGATACAATAAAATTAGGATAATTTAATGAGGCATTAGTAAAGAGATTATTTACAGGGGAGTCGGTGAGCAAAGTATTAGAAAAACACAAGCGGTAATACAGTATCCCAGGATAATTACTACCCCAAGCCCAAAGGATCTAGGAGAGAGAGCAATTGTCAGACCCTAGAAGGTAAAAGTTGTTTGAGAAAGGACGCTTTGAGAGGAGTTGTGGCTTTCATTGAAAGGAGGCACCATACAGGGAGGTATTTAGGTGATTTACTAGCTTGGCTTCATTCTTCTCCCTTTTTCCAATCTTTTGCCAAGAGCCTCCATTGGCCAAACCAAACCAAAGCCAGAGGGCTAGAGAGCTCTTTGATGTAACCCACATATGCCATTATCTGGGGCAGAGTGAGCCGTAAAGAGCAAACAGAGAATGTGAATGGGCAAGCAGAAAATGTCCAGCAAAAATAGTCATGAGTTTTTAAGGTAGTATGTATGAACCTGTCAAATCCTTTCTCAGGAGAATATTTTAATATGGGGGGGAAGGGGTGGTGCGTTTGGGGGTTGGCTATCGCCCGAATTACGTACCTTAAAATAGAGAAAGTGGAATGTGAAGAAAGTAGAAGAAAAGGGGAATATGTTTAAACTTTTCCCGTCTCACAATTTGCTTGAGAATGGCCCTTTCCAGAATTCACTAATCACTCAGTCAGTATCCAATAAGTAATTACTAAGTTTAGTTTATCTGAACTAACAAAGAAAATCTAACATAAGGATATGTTGTTACTCTCTTGGCACCAATGCTATAGGGATTCTTCATATAAGTCTATTTTATTTTGCCAGTGAAAATGGTATTAAGGTTACAATGAAATATTATCCTGTGTTGTTTTGTTAGCCTCTTTCCATAGTGTAATTGTCCTCTATCCCTACCAACTTTGAGAAAAGAGTTATAAGAAGATTAACATTTCTCTTGTGACGCATGGTTATGTTTATTAAACAGGGATGCCTGAATAGCAGGATTTTGTTCTGTAGAAGGAAATAAGCAAGTAAGGGAGAAGGAAGCCTTCATTAGTAGACCTTCTGGAAGGGCAAGCCTTATTCTGAGATAGATCTCCGTAAAGATTAACACATGTAAATTTAGTTACTTCTAGGATATATTGTTGTTTTGCATTTTAGTCCTCAACTAAATTTGAAAGGTAAATCGAGGCAAGTTCATTTGGCAGAAAAGATTGTGAAAGAATAAAGGGTGCTGATCTTAGAAAAAGACCTGGGTTTAAAATCCTGACTGTACTATATGTTACCTCAGGCCAGAGCCGATAAAATCAAGGCAATCCTGCCGACGTCACAAGGCTGTCACAAAGATTAGAGGAGTCTCAGTCTCAACCAAGGAGGTGTCTTTTATATCCCTCTGGGCACATAGTTAAACAGGAGGCATTATCATGCTTAAGAGCAGAAACCAAAAGACTCTAATAGCATCCAGATACAACTCATCAGATTGAACGCTTTCTGTGAACAGGTTGTCACTGGCCTCTCTCAGATGCTAGCGCTGGACTATATTGATCACACCAGTTTGCCTGTTTTAGTCCCTTTGGGCTGTTATAATAGAATACTATACACTGGGTGGCTTATAAACAACAAACAATTATTTCTCTCAGTTCTGGAGTTAGAGAAGTCCAGGATCTAGGCGCCAGCAGATTTGGTGCCTGGTGAGAGCCCATTTCCGGATTCCTGGTTCATAGACGGGTGTCTCTTCACTGTAACCTCATGTGGCAGAAGGGATGAGGGCGCTCTCTGGGGTCTCTTTTTTTTTTTTTTTCTTTTTAGATTTTATTGGGGAAGGGGAACAGGACTTTATTGGGGAACAGTGTGTACTTCCAGGACTTTTTTCCAAGTCAAGTTGTTGTCCTTTCAATCTTAGTTGTGGAGGGCGCAGCTCAGCTCCAGGTCCAGTTGCCCTTGAGGGAGTCGAACCGGCAACCTTGTGGTTGAGAGGACGCACTCCAACTAACTGAGCCCTCCAGGAGCTCAGTGGCAGCTCAGTTCAAGGTGCCATGTTCAATCTTAGCTGCAGGAGGCACTGCCCACCATCCCTTGCAGGACTCAAGGAATTGAACTGGCAACCTTGTGGTTGAGAGCCCACTGGCCCATGTGGGAATCGAACTGGCAGCCTTCGGCATTAGGAGCATGGAGCTCTAATCGCCTGAGCCACCGGGCCGGTCCCTCTGAGGTCTCTTTTATAAAGCCACTAATGCCATTCATAAGGCCTCCAGGCTCATGACCTAATCACCTCCCTAATGTTCTACCTCCAAACACCATCACAGTGGAGATTAGGTTTTAACATATGAATTTGGGGGTGGTTAGGTGGGGGGAACAAACACTGAGTTTATAGCAGTACCTTCTATTCAAGTTTGACCAGGAGACAGAACGATGGCTCCATGCACCCCTGAAACAAGCACAAGTTTGCAGCAGAAAAGCTGAGGTTAATGCTGTACCTACACAACCCCATCTCTGAACCTTGACAAAACTTTTTAAATTACAAATCTTTCATTATCACTCTTCTTTCTGCATCCATTACAGTGTTTATAGGCAAACATGGTAGACCCCTAATAATTGATTAAATGTCATTTGAATGCTGTTGAATTACATGTTTAATGAGAAATTTGGCTAGTAGTTTGGTTCATTTCCTCCCAACCTACTTCAAGTCATTGTTAGTTTGCTGTCCCATTCTTTCATTGATCATTTATTTGACAGTGATGTGATGGGTAATGAAACAGAGGTGACAGTTAAGAAGTGTGTCCGTAAATTCCTTATCCTCGTTTGAGATGAGTATGAAATTATTGTCAGGAATGGTAGTAAGTGGCAGCCAATGTGTTGTTTATCAAACACAAAGGCCTATGATTCTTGAAGCAGAAATCTGAACTTTCGAGCATGCTGAGCCATTTTGGAATGGAGTCTAATATAATTCAGAAGCTTTTCCTCTGAAATGGTTCTGCAAAATCAATTGAATTCTTAACAACGGTGTATGTGAGTGTATATATGGATGGATGAATATCCATATATATGTGTGTTTGTGTTTGTGTGTATGTGTGTGTTTGTGTATTGACTCATAAGTGAAAGACTTATCAGCCTGGCTTTTCCCACCTACATTTATAGAATATTTTCAATGTAAGAAAGCATTCCAGAAATTAATTTGAACAAAGGTTTCATTCAAAGAAAGACATTAGGCAAATTTGTGTCTCTTCACAGTCATTCCACCATAAGCAGGTAATGCAGAGGCTAGGAGATGGCGGCCCATTTCAGTGTTTTCTGTGTAAGTTCTTAGGGCTCTTTATACTAATGTCAGCTCTCTCTTCGTTGTAATTTGCTGTCAATTGTAAAGATTTTAGAAGTATACCATTTCATGAAACATAGAAAAGGGGAAAATATGGATTCTAAATTTGTGCTAACGTATTATTCAACAGTAGATTGCATTGTCATTAACAAAGCAATGTCACGGGCACTGTGGTGTCATGTGACATTTTGCATCAACACATATCTCAAATGTTCCAAGAGATGAGTCAGTGTTTAGAAATAATGGTTTATGTTCACTGTAAAGTACTAGGACAGACTCAGAATTCAGTAACTGCTTTTCATTCCTGATAGTGCCTAAATACTTCAAAGTCATGAATCAATGCCACAAAATGTTTTTGTTTTTTTTTCCTATCAGGTGATGAAGAGGCTTGGAGATTTGGATACTTTCTCCCCCAACTTAAACACTCTGGCTCCTAAGAGCTTATAGGAAGTCACTGGACGAGGGATCAAGAAACCCGGATTCTGGGCCTGACTCTGCTATTCCCCATCTGTAAGATATTTGGCAAGTCAGTTAACTTCCAGATACTTCAGTTTCCCCATGTAAAAAAATAAGAAAAAAAAAAAAATGAGACTAACAAAACATTCAGCATCTATTTCAAAAGGTTGTTGTAAGGTTCTGAATAAGGTGATGAATGAGAAGGCACTTAACAAATTGAAAAGTTGCACTAATGCCAGTCATTATCAGTGCCATTGTAGCAAGCACTGAGATTCATTCATTAAGATTCTCCAGGTGGTCAAGGGACGTTAATGGTCAGAATGTAACATGTATTGTGCCTGGTTTGGATTAATGATTTACATGGAAGCACCTTCCTTGGGGTCACAGCAAAAAAAAGAAAAGAAAGTTTTTCACTCCCATGAATTCTGACCAAGTTTGTTTTTTCTTGTTTTGTTTTGATTTTTTTTTTTTTTTCCCAATTTTTGGGAGCAAAGAGCAGAAGAAAGCTAGGAAACTGTCCAGAGCCCTGGTGCACGTGATCTCCCCCTATCGTTTTTACTCTCACCGTACGATTCTGCTCTGTTCAGGTCACAGATCTATTTGTTCAAATGTCCTATGAAGTTGAGTCCTGCTAATTCCCCTTAGAGCAAGATTGATCTCATCACCTGGAAGTTATTTGAGGATTCAACATATTAAAGAAGCTTTTCCATTTATTTCACTGGATATTTTTGGACTTCTGATAAAGGTATGCATTTATTTCAGCAGTGTCTGTCATCACCAGGGTCTTAGGTCATAAAAATATATGGCCTTGACGTAGATAGGGAAAAGAAAGAGGAACTCTTTCCATTCTCAAAATCTTTCCTTTTAGGAGGAATCCACTTGGACAAGGAAATACAGAAAATATTAAATCAAGAACAGCCAAATTGTCCTTCATGGGCAAACTGTTCAAAGTTTTCATGAAGGCCTTGGAAGCTGTTTCCTAAGACACTATTCTCTTTTATGTACATAATATTGAGTACTGGGAGTGTTAGGTTTCCATATTAAGTCAAGTGTTTGTCAAATTTAGCTTCCAGGGGATGAGAATAAACGTATTTTCTTTCTTTTTCCTCAACCAAATTTCGTTGTTCTTTCCCTCCCATATTTCTCTGTTTGCCTGAGGAAGTGACTTTTCGCTCACACTTCCACTTCCTAAAGAAGTAATTTTCTTTTCTTTTCTTTTCTTTTTTTTTTTTTTTTAATTAGCTGACACCCACATCTGTAAGGGGGACAGAAAGCAAGAACATGGAGAGAACAGCCAGACACTCCAAAGGCCAAAATATGGCCAAAATACAATGAAGACAGTAAAAAATATGACCAGGACTGGAACTATGTAAACAGTGGGTCATCACTACTCTCAAGATGGGTAACATTAGAGTCCCAAGAGAGTAATTGGTGACTACAAAAATCAATTTCTGAGCTCATGATTCTTGGCCCAATTACAGCATTTCCCTTCAGTGATGAGACTGCATCTCATCCCAGTAGCCTGAAAAGGTCTACCTTACTCCTTATCCATAGAGGGAGGACTGGATTTGACTATTCAAAGTCTATATATGCTCCTCCAAATACAAGAAGATGCTTCTTACTTAGGGTTTTAGTTTCCTCCTCCTACATACACACACCCCAGTAGTGGTGATAGATAATCATTGAGCCACTTTCCTTGAAAACTAACTTTGTGTTTGTGAAAATAAGGGAAACAAGCAATGAACGCTTTTGCATGCATGGCCCAGCTTCTTTTCCCACTGATTCACTAAGATGCATCGGAGACAGGTGAACTATGAATGGACATCTGCAACAGACTCCTGTCCACACTCTCCCTGCCTGGCAGACTCACTTGATCTCTCTGGATTTCCAATTTGGAGTTGCTGGGTTTTTTTCCTACCTTAATTCCTAAGGGAGAGCAAAGTTCTTAGGAAATAAGTCACCATGTCACCCACCCTTGACTTCAATGTCCATTCCCAAATCAGGAACATAAAATGTGGAAGTTTAAGCTAAACTAAATCTAAAGGTCAAGTTCAGTCAACTGTCTATTAGAATAATTCTAAACCTATGGCCCTACCTGATGGAATAGGTGTCAGTGGTAGTCAGACTGAAAAGTTTAGTCTACAGCAGGAAAGAAAACCAAATGATCAAGTTATGTACTGGAAAGTGGGATTCAGGGTGACAAAATTACATATACAAACGGCAGCAGCCTACGAACAACAGCCAAAGTAAAAAGCACCAAGCAGATGATGAATGCAAACACTTTTGCTATGAATTAAAAAACATTTCATACTACTTTTTTTTCTCCCTTTTATAGCTTTTAGGCACCAGTTCTCTAAAAGAATTTATCAGTCTCCCTGGTAAAAACAAAAACTAAAAAACCTCATAACCCTAAGTAAGTTTTTTTAAAAAATGGTCTTAAGTTTCCAAGAAGAAAAAAGCACCAGACTTTAGCATGTGAAAAGCAACTGGGAAGAATTGGCTGATGTGATCCTGTTCCTTTGCAGATAGCAAGAGGAGTCTTTTTGCTTCCACTTTGCTTTTACCTGGGAGCATAAAGTTATTCCCAAGAGAGGAGATGGGCACCATTCTTCCCACAGCCCTTGGGAGACACACCTTACACAACCACTCAGGTGGCTGGGGCTGGACAAGCCTGGGTCCCATGGTAGGATTTGGTCACACAATCTGAATGACTAGTAATTAGAAGGATCACGTTTTCTTTTTCTGAGATTCAAGGATTGAGGCTCAGTAGTGAATCCCAGCCCGGCTCATACAACTCTCATTCTGGTGTCTCAGGGCTCACCTATGCATTCTGTGAACGTGTACACAGAACAGGACATGGGATCTAGGACATTCATGGGAAGCCTGTCCTGTTGCTATTTTAACCATGTCACAGCTGTGTATGAGAGAAAGACAAAAACATGTAAGAAGCTTATTAAGGAAGTTTTGCCAAGAATAAACTAGAATAATCTACTAATGAGTGAATTTTCCTCTCCCATTTGAGTATAGGGACATTGAGGATGGTACCTGCAGAAGACAGTGGATGTTCTTTTTTTAATTATGGAGAAACTTGTTGGCCAACAAGGAGAAATCCATGTGCTACTAAGAGAACAGCTCCGTTGTCGCAGATGGGGCAGGCAGCAGCTGCTAGCACTGGGGCTTATGTAAGGCACTGCTCTCCACTCTGGGGCTCTGGTGCCCAGTTTCCAGCCAGGATCCAAGGGGTCAGCGTGCCAGGTGAATGAAATCCTGCCTTTGTTTGCCCCGGAGTCTCTTGCTCTGGGACGTTCCGTGCAACAGAAACCCACACACACTTATTATACAGAAACCGGGGAGGGGAAGAGGAAGGAGGCTTGTAGGTGCCAAAGGCAGTGGCAAAAACTGAATAGGCAAGAACTTTCCCCTGGCCAAGTCAGCAGTGTCCCAAAGCCTCAGAGATTCCACAGGCTCTGACGATGGGAGAGAACGTTTTAGAAAAGAATTTGACCACTACGTATAACACAGCACACACATAAAAAGTAGTGCCGTTTTTAAACACAAAGTTATATACAGAGGATTTTTAAAGTGTTTTAAATACACATTTTTATATAGGTTTTTAATTGTATGTGTGAATTAGATTGAAAGCTGTTGTGTCCCTATTAAACAGACACAGACTACATAACACAATAATGACATCATTGATCCATCAAATTCATGAAAAAACAAACTTTTAGGTGATATCATATAAATTGTATAATCATCTTTATTATAAAAGTAATAGAGAAACAGAAAATACAGGAAAATATTTCTTATAATATCACTAATCTAGCTCAATTAATATTATATACAAAACAATTTTAGGAAGAAGATATTTGCAAATGACACATACAATAAAAGGTTAATATCCTAAAATTGTTTTGTATATAATATTAATTGAGATATATATATATATATATATATATATATATATATATATATATATATATATATAAACTCATACAGCTTAAAACCCAAAGAAAAAAACAATCCAATTTAAAAAAAGGGCAGAGGACCTCAATGGACATTTCTCCCAAGAGGACCTACAGATGGCCAACAAACATGAACGAATGCTCAACATCATCAATCATCAGGGAAATACAAACTAAAACCACAATGAGCTATCACCTCACACCTATCAGTATGTCTATCATCAATAAATCAACAAATAATAAGTGCTGGTGAGGATGTGGAGAAAAGGGAACCCTTGTGCACTGTTGGTGGGATTGCAGATTGGTGCAGCCACTATGGGAAACAGTATGGAGGTTCCTCAAAAAGTTAAAAATTTTGAGGTTCCTCAAAAAGTTAAAGACCTGCCATATGATCCAGAAATTCCACTTCTGGGTATTTAACCAAAGAAAACAAACACACTAACTCGAAAAGATATATGAACAGCTATGTTCATTGCAGCATAACCAATAACAGCCAAACTATGGAAGCAACCTAAATGTCCATCAATAGATGAATGGATAAAGAAGAGGTAATATAGATATATTACAATGGAATATTATTCAGCAATAAAAAAGAATGAAATCTCACAATTTATGACAGCTTGGATGGACTGACAAGGCATTATGCTGAGTGAAATAAGTTAGACAGAGAAAGACAAAATATGGCATGATCTTACTTTACATGTGGAATCTTAAAAAAGAAAATAAATGAATAAACAAAGCAAAACAGAAGCAGAGACATAGATACAGAGAACAAGCTGATGGTTGCCAAAAGGGAGGGTGTGGGGGATGGGAATTGAAAAAAACAAAAGTTTGATTGAGGTTAAGCTTCCCACATTTGAATTGTCTGTTCTCAATCCGGACTCTCAAGAAGCCAACAACAGAAAAGAGATGCTTTACTGGGTATTTACAAATACTCACATTAATGTAAATATGAGAGGAGACACAGTGAAATTTTAAATCCAGCAAAATATCCAATAGTTTTTGAAACCCTACTGCATGTCTGATACAGCAGCAGCAGCAGCAGCAGTAGTATTTTACATCAAATAATCTGTGGCTCTCACCTTTAAATAGAAACGAAATGATAAATTCAGTTTTGCAAGACTTCCCTGTTTTGGTTGTTTCTTTGTTACGTGGTGGAATGCCTGAAGATACCACCTTGTGTCAAGTTAGTAGTTTCCCAGGATGTGGCTGAGCTTTAACATGACATGCTAAAGAATAATTGGGCTCAAAACTCAGGCAGGCCGTCAATAATATTTACCAAGTTTCTACCCCATGAACAGCAGGGGCCTGTAAGTAAGCTGGTTAACAAGCAGTTTCTGACCATCTACTCAGTATGCAATAGACAAAGTGCTGTGAGAAATGAAAGAGAACATTGAAAGCCCATGCTCTTGAAGGATTTTCTTCTCCACACAAAATCCACAGAATGGAATTGACTTGGGAGCACTTACAAAGAAACATGGGAAATTAGATATTTCAAACTGATTTTAGAAAATACATACAGAATACATCATTGAAGAGCCATTAGGTTGGGTGGGGTTTGTCCCAAGTCTCTCAAAGAGAAAGGAGATGTGTGTAGGGACCTGCTCATTCCATTGGGGAGTCACATACTCTGCCCTTTATTTCTGGGTTTTAAAGGTTTTATTTTTTTTTAATTGCAAAGTTAAAAATTTAATCTGAGAGCACTATTCCATGACATTCTGTTGGAGACTGGGTTCTGTATTAACATCTAGAGAGAAATCTTAAGTGACTTAGCACTGCTGGCAATGGATTGTTACCATTAGGAGGCCTGTCTAGCTGTGATTGGTGGCATAGGAAAAGAACGATGGGATTTGAAAGTGCTGAAAAGTTCTTTTTTCTTCTTCAGGGATAGCTACAGTTAAAATAAATGAGAAATTTGCCAGTGGTTTTGGCTTTAATTCTGCAAGTATTTGTTGAATTGGTACCACAGAGGCTCTGGAGATGGTCTGTGATCTATCCCAGCTCTGTGAGATAGGAAAATCTCTAGTAAACAGTAGAGATCACATGGAGCATCACATGGTCAGGAGTCTGTGGTACCTGAGCCATTTGTATAGAAGTTCTCCCTTTCCTTGCAAAACAAGAAAGCAATACAGAGCCATTTCCAGATTGCTGAAAGGAGAGACCAGACAGGGGCAGGAGGGATTGCTGGAGGCCAAGGATGAGAGCAGACTAGTTGTGATGAACACCAGGGAGAGGCCATGGAGACACACTCAGTGAGGACTTTGTATCCTGGTGGTTAGTACGGTAACACCACCAGTAATGTCACAGTTCTTACAATAGAAGTTCTCAACACGTTTTTTCTTTGTTTGTTTTTTACAAGACACACACACAAAATAATATACTTCCATGAGTATATTTATGGTATGCACATTCCAGCTATAACTACACTTCATTCAAAAGAATATTCCAGCAAATGACAGAGAATGATTTTATCATATGGATATCTAGAATCTGTTCTAATTTAATGTTTAAATTGAAATTAGTTTTCAGAGACATAAATCAAACTACATTATGCATATAAGGTCACTTATGACTATGTTCAGCAGTTAAATTATACACCATTTAAACTAGATAGTCATATATATATAAATAAATATAATTAGGGGTGCCAAAAAATGTAGACACATTTTAAGAAATGTTATCTATGTATTAATTTTCAAAGTTGAATTGAATTACTGTAGCAATGTGTAGTATGTTCGCTCACTATGAAAGGGATATATATGATAAATGTCTCACTATTACATTGTTTTGTACACCTGAAACTAATTAAAAATAGAAAAAGAAAAAGTAAATTAATTAATTAATTAATTTAAAAAAAGATGGTGTTAATCAAATGAATGCTAGCGTCACCATGCAACAGGCAGGACAGTCACATAAAATGGTGGGAGCACAGTTGTCATTCGAGGAGCACAAGACCATTTTGAAGTGGTGCTTGAAATTAGAGAACGTTGTGGAAGTACAACGACAGTGGAGGCACGAGTACGCAACAGAACCTCCAACACACCAAACAATTGCACGCATTTGTGATAAGTGTGAGATGCATGGTACGGCGTGTGATGTGCACAAGGGAAGATCCGGGAGGCCTCGCACAGCAACAAGTCCTGCTGCTCCTGCTCTGGTGTTGGGACAGTTTACACGCTCACCACACAAGTCTACCAAACAATGTTCACAGTAATCAGAAGTGTCTGGCAGCTGATGGTAACCACTCTGAGCACCTCGTGTAATTGCAGAAGTCAAACATGACTTCTATTCATCTTTTGTTATTGATATATACTGAGTATTACAATTTTAATACAGGTTTTTGCCTTTCTTAAAATGTGTATACATATTTTTGGTACCTCTGTATATAGATAGATATAGAGATAGAGATATAAAGATATAGACATAGTTCTATAGAGATATAGACGTATCACTATAGATATAGAGACATAGATATATCTCTATATCGAACTATCTAGCTCTACATATAATCACCTTTATAAAACAAAATTCAGTTATGTAAAAACAAACTCAGAAACAACATTTTAAGAATTTAAGACTAAGGGTGGTGAGCACACAATAGAGTATACAGATTATACACCTGAAATGTATGTAATGTTATTAATCAGTGTTACCCCAATAAATTTAATAAAATTTAATAACAGTAAAATTAAATCTGTCTTTAAAAATATCTAGAATATTAACTTCATCACTTCTGAAAAGTATGTTATAAACACTAAAGGCCAATAACTGTTGAAGTCAAAGGAGGAGAGATAAACCCTGAAAGACTACATGCATTTATTTTCTTCTTCCTAAACCTCTAAAACATCATATGCACCATTGTTTCTAGCTTAACTTGTATAATTAGAAAATTCTGATTTCTCTTCATCAATTTGACATAATTCCAGTAAAGATTATACGGGTGAACTACAAATTCTGTTTCTTCATCTTTGATAAGAAATGCAATTATCCAATTCCACATTCTGTTTTAGACTGCTCTCATTTGCATTTTTAAAAGGGAATATTTACAATTCTGGGTACTTTATCCATTAGCAATTACAGTTGCTAATAGCTCATAAATAACAGCACTACACTGAGGCCCACTGTTTTAGAGGACTGAGCGTCTCAGTGCTGTCCTGAAGGGCAGAGAGCCAAAGTGAAAGAACAGCATTGAGAAGAAAGAGAGTTCAGGTTAGCCTGTTTCAGGAGCTAGGAAAATATAGATGAGCCCAATGCCCTGAAAAGACAGCAGAAAATATATGGAAATATCATAGGTTTTTCCTATTAGAAAAAGAGAAGTGACACCCTTTTAGCCAATTAATGAAATATCTGGCATGTATTTGCACACAAAGACAGGAACCAAGATAAAGCAACAGAGTAGTAACAATGATTAAGGCAGAAACATGTATCTATGAAATGGAACATAGACTGGAGTTACCTAGTTACTTCTAAACTGATATCTAGAGATATGAACCCAACAGAAGAAGACTAAAAATATAGAGACATTCAGCATGGAACAAATGTATCCAGATTGGTATTGAAAATCTGTTCCCAGGGAGTTCAATAGTTCTTTAATGAAGAAGGATCTGTGATTAAATTAAAATCACACTTCTATTATTCTTTTCTTATCTTTTTTTCAAAAAATTGAATTAGAGTTGACATACAATATTGTATTAGTTTCAGGTGTACAATATAGTAATTAAACATTTATATAACTTACAAAGTGATCAACTCGATAAATCTAGCACCCACCCAACACCATCCTTAGTTATTTACAGTATCATTGACTATATTCCTTATGCTGTACTTTACATCCCTGTTACTATTTTGTACCGATTTGCACTTTTTAATCCCTTTCCCTTTTTCACTCATACCCCGAACCTCCTTTCCACCTGGAAATGAAAATGTTCTCTGTACCTATGAGTTTGTTTCTGTTTTGTTTTATTGTTCATTTTATTTTTTAGATTCCACATATATGTGAAATCATATGGTATTTGTCTCTCTGTCTGACTTATTTCACTTAGCATAACATCCTCAAGGTCCACCCATGTTATTGCAGATGACAAGATTTCATTCTTATGGCTGAGTAGTATTCCATTGTATATATGTACCACTTTTTGGTATATATGGACACTTAGGTTGCTTCCATATCTTTGCTATTGTAAATAATGTTGCAATGAATATATGGATGCATATGTCTTTTTGAATTTGTGTTTTGGGTTTCTTCAGATAAATACCCAGAAGTGGGATTACTGGGATCTACTTTGTCTCATGTTATAACCTTTGTTTTAAAATCTATTTTGTCTGGTATAAGTATTGCTACCCCAACTTTTTGCTGCTGTTGTTGCCATTATCATTAAATACCTTTTTCCATCCCTTTACTTTCAGTCTGTGTGTATCTTTCAATCTGAGGTAAGTCTCTTGTATGCAGCATATGTAAAGGTCATATTTTCTTATCCATTCATTCACCCTGTCTTTTGGTTGAAGCGTTTAATCCATTTACATTTAAAGTAATTGTTGATAGATATGGGGTTATTGTTATTTTATTATTCATATCTTTGTTTCCTTCTTTTCCCTTCTTCTTCTCCTTCTTCTTCTTCAAGAAGTCACTTTAACATTTCTTACAATACTGGTTTGGTGGTGATGAACTTCTTTAGCTTTTTCTTGTCTGGAAAGTTATCTTTCCTTCGATTTTAAATGATAGCTTTGCTGGGTAGAGTAATCTTGGTTGTAGGTCCTTGCTTTTCATCACTTTGAATACTACATGTCAATGCCTTCTGGACTGCAAAGTTTCTGTTGCGATTCAGCTGACAGTCTTATGGGAGCTCCCTTGTAGATAACTACTTGCTTTTCTCTTGCTGCTTTTAACCTTTGGCATTTTAATTTGATGTGTCTTGCTGTGGCCCTCTTTGGGTTCTTTCTGTTTGGGACTCTCTGTGCTTCCTGAGCTTGTATGTCTATTTCCTTCACCAGGTTAGGGAAGTTTTCAGTCATTATTTCTTCTAACAGCTTTTCAATTCTTTGCTCTCCGTCTTCTCTTTCTGGTACCCATATGTGTGAATGTCACTAAAGTTGATGTTGTCCTGGAGGCTCCTTAAATTATCCTTTTTTTGGATTCTTTTTGCTTTTTGATTGGGTATTTTCTGCTACCTTCTCTTCCAAATTGCTGATTCAATCCTCTGCTTCATTTAATCTACTGTTGATTCCCTCTAATATATTCTTCATTTCAGTTATTGTATTCTTCATTTACGACTGGTTCTATTTTTTTTTTTGTTTTGTTTTGTTTTCTATCTCCATTTTTATGTTTCCTATCTCTTTGTCGAAGTTCTCACTGAGACCATTGAAGATCCTTACAATCTGTTTTGAATTCTGTATATGGTAAATTGCTTGTCTCCATTTTTTAAGTTCTTTTCTGGAGTTTTGTTCTGCTCTTTCATATGGTACGTGTTTCTTTTTCTCATTTTGGCTGCCTCCCTGTTTTTATTTCTATGTACTAGGTAGAGCTGCTCCATCTCCTGGTCTTGGTAGACTGGACCTATATAGTAGATGTTCTGTGGGGTGAGTGGTGCAATCTCCACAGTCACCTGAGCTGGGTGCTGCAGCAGCGCCCCTTGTGTGGGCTGTGTGTGCCCTCCTATTGTAGTTGAGCCTTGATTGCTGTTAGCACATCAATGGGAGAGATTTACCCTCAGGCTGATTTGTTGTGAGGATTGGCCATGACTACAGCAGAGGATCTGTTGTGCCGGGGTTGACCCCATGGAGCAGGATTCACTTTAGTGGGGCCCTGGTGCCTGCCAACTCTGCCCTTCGGGTGTGTTATTTGTTGAGGTGGTTTGGTGGTGTTCTGGTGTGGTCTGAAGACGGCCACTGGGTGTGTTGGTTCTGGGGCCTCCTGGGAGGGACTCTGGCACAGGTCAAGTTCAGCCACTTCCTGTGCCCTTCCTGGGCCCACTTGGTATTAGCTACAAAGTGATCTACAGACGGTTGCTGCTTGTGCTGGGCTTGGAGGTGCCTGGAAAAGGCTAAGCTTTGAACTACAGCTAGCTGCCACTAGTGCTGGGTTTGGGGCCACTTAGCAAGAAATATAAGACAAACCAAGGCCAGATGCTACTTGTTAGGAGTTTGTGAACCTTTAAGAGATTTTAGGAAAGTCCGTAGCATAAGCCAAGATAGGCAGTTTGTATGGAAAAGCCACCGGAAGCAGCTTGGGTGGACCCACAGTTGGGTGGAGTGGGATCTCAGAATCACTGGGGCCAGGTGAATGGTGTTAGCCAGGTTGATGGAGACTCAGATATGGTGCCCACCTTCACATACAGGCTGAGTTGGAAGAGGGCTCAAGAAGGGAACAATGGTTTCTGCTAGCACTTATGTGTGGGAGAAAGCTGCACCAACAGCCCTCGCCCTGCAGCTAGATAATTCAGTTCCTCCTTGTATGTCTCTGGCACCCTTCAAGGTGCTGCCCCAGTGCTGGAGCTCAGAGTGAGGGTATCTATTGGCAAGTAAGTCTATTCCTGGACCCTTTAAGAGGAAAACCTGGGTCTCCAGTAGACTTCTGTTTCATTCAGCCACAATCTCTACTGGTTTTCACAGCCAGAACTTGTAGGGACTTCTCTTCCAGGCACTGGAATTCTGGGCTGGGGATCCTGCTGTGGGGTTGTGATATCTTTCCCCTCAGGGGGACTTCCACAGCTGAGATATCCCTCCCAATTTTTAACCATCACATGTGGTTGTAGGACCAGCCTGTTCTGTGTTTCCACCCCTCCGACCAGTCTCGACGTGTCTTCTTCTATATATCCTTAGTTAGAGAGCTTCTGTTCAGCTAGATTTCAGGTGGTTCTCAATGGTGATTGTTCTGTAATTCATTTGTAATTTTGATGTGGTCACAGAAGGAGGCGAGCAGAGCATTTACCTACTCTGCCATTTTGACTGGAACCTCCTATTATTTTAATTACAATTAGTTACACAAAAGTTTATATTAAATGCTATATTTCCAAATCCAGTATAAGATTTATTTAACTCTATATAAAATATCTTATTCCCAAAGTCCTATATTTAAGGATTATAAAAACTCTTGAATTTAGGTGAGCCTAACCAACCAATGAGTCATGATTTTGGTGCTCAAAAAGATCTACATTAATTGAGTTTTTCATAATGGGTGTGTATATTTATTTACTTACTCATTCATTCTACAGAATGAGGGTACTTACTGTTCTAGGCTCTCGGGATGTAGCCACAAACAAAGCAGGTAAGTTGTTCCCTTATCTGAATGCAAAATAGAAACATTCTTCTATATGGTTATTTCAGGCCAGACTACACTGGCTTCATCTTGCAACCTTCTTCAGTCTCCTTCAGTTGCAACTATCTTAGAAACATATCCCATGTGTTAAACCAGATTTCCAACACAGACTTCAAGCAAGGATACACTGATTTTCTTCTTATATCATGATTTGAGGAGAAAACTACAAGGAAGGTGTGAACAAAGACTTTCTACCCTCCATGAACAAAGAGTTACCCAACACCCAACAAACTCTTAGGATGATTAATTCCTTCTGTTCTGACTGGATAATTTTTTATGACCTCAGAGTGAAAAGTAGGAGGCCAGACAAAAAGAAGGAATGCTATTAAACATTCACAAGCCAATCTTCTGAATGTTCTTATTTTGTGTGTGTGGTTTTTGTCATTGTTGTTTTGTTTTCATTGAGTTTTAAACTCAAATCAGCAAAGGCAAACACGCAAGAAAGAAATGTCCAAAAGGAAAAAAAAAATTGGCTGATTAAAAAAAACACCAGATTTTTATAATAAAACAGTTTTTCACTTATTAACCCATCTATACTATCTGAAGTGGAATATTCCCACCATCACACAATAGTCCACATTGTGCTCTAAATTGTGAACAAATGACCTTTCCAGGAATAAATCTTAGTGACACATAATTTGGACAGCTTGCCTCAACACACAATTTGGATGGAATTGTCTTTATTAATTTGTTGCTGTTGTTTTGTTTTCTAGGTCAACTGGATTTCTTTGTTTTTTATAGGCCTCAAATTTAAGGTAACATTAAAAGGTAATTGCATGTCTGCAATTTTTGTTTGCATAGTATGTAGGTGTTGAGTATGTCTCTGGAATGATATAGAGTAAATCTCTAGAAACGAAAGTGCTGGGTATGGAAATAAATATATTAAAGTTGTTACTGAGCCATAAGACGTAATTCCTTACAGACACCATGTAAGAAGCAAATTCCATGACACACATATAACCTAAAACAAAATAAGCAAACAGAAAATAGAATGCTTTTTTTTTTTGATATCATCTCAATAAATAATTGATCAACAACTTGAGTGGCTCTAATTTTTGTACTATATATTAGACATGTCAACAATGTATATTAAAGTGTATTGAGAGTGAAATCCAACCCCTTTCCCTCATAAGCAGATTATTTTTTTCTCTGTATTAGCAAACTAGGGTCAGCAAATTCAGGATGGCTTGCCCTCACATTCCCATACCACACCCATGACAGCAGGAAATAATTCTGCGATTGACAAAAAATGTGCAAGCTATAACTCTTTGAAAATATTTCAACATAGCCTTCAAGGAGGCGATGACCAATCCATTGGAGTGGCCATAGAGATGAAATCCTTTTGCCATCAAACAAACAACACACCAAATTGAGACGATGAGTTTAATGAATAATGCTAGCAAATTCTTCTGCCAGGAACATTCAAATAATTATAAAATTCAATTAGCTATTTGCTGAGCATTTAGAATATCCTTAGCACTTTTCTGGAAAAGGCAAGAAAATTTTTAAAAAGTGTATGTCTTAGTGTAAGTCCAGAGTATTGCAAACTAGATGAGGAGGCAAGATTAAGATGTAAAAATAATACCATTCCATAGGTAAGAAAAAGTGCTAAGGAAATTTTAAGCAGAGTGAAATCAGCAAAGTCTGGAATTATAAGTAAAATTTTCACAAATGAAACTTGAAACGGAATTTAAGCTGAATAAGTTTTAACTAGAAAAAGGGGTTAGAAGAGCATTCCAAGCTTGGTGGGGAGGGCAGGGTGAGGGGGGAAATCTAATAAAAAACAAGGATGTGGGAGTAGGTATGGAATAGTCATCAGAAAACAAAAAGACTAGCATCATTAGGAAGGAAGGAACATGGCAGGAAATCAAGCAGTAAGTGGGAAATAAGAGAAAATGGGTCTGAAAATGCAGGACCAGAAACTCAAACAGGCATATTTAGAGTTGATACAGGAAGTATGGAGCCCCTGAAAATGTTTTCCATTTCAAATCTACTCAGTACGTTTTTATAAGTAACCCCTGGTATATGAATTGGAATCCGGAGTGCACCCTTTTTTAGCTCAAACATTAACCTCTGTGCCTCACTTTTTTTCACTTGTAGAACAAGGATCATATTTACCACAGGATAGAGGTGAGGAACACCTTTTCCCTGATTTCTTTTTTTTTTTTTTCTTTTCTACTCCTCTTGACAATAGTGTCAGGAAAGTGTCCTCTGGCTGAGATTGCAAGACTCCTGGGTGTGATGACATAAATCAGGCTCCCGTAGGCAATTGGAAGAGCTGAGAAATGGGACACACCCTTACAGTGGTTTCAAAGGACATTTTATGTTCCTGGAGAAGAAGGAGAGACTTAAGCAGCAACCAAAATAACCTTGGATTTAACTGAACGTGGAAATGAATCTCACCTACGTTCTCTCAATTTCACACTCTCTATGCGATACCACTACACCAACAACAGAGGACCCAGAGGTCCAAAACTCCTGATTTTTATGAGTCTGAAAATGCAGGACCAGAAACCTAAACAGAATCATTTAATTTATAAAGTATATATACATAAGATGGCTCAGGATAGTCCCTACATCCCTGTGAGTAGAAATTCTCTTGTCCCATTTTAAAGATTGGAAATACTAAAGTTCAAGACACAGGTAAGGGCTCAGGTCTGCCATCTCGTACCGGAAGGCTCTTCCACTCAGCCATTCTATTCTTTAGCTCTAGCACTTCCCGATGTCTTACATATGTGTTCTACTCTCTGTTACTTCCAGAGAGTTTATCTGGGGATAGCACTGGGTCACCTTTCTATTTTGTCAACCAGCTAGAGGAAGCAGCTTAACCTTGCAATAAATATTTCCATTTTGGCAACTTGCAGTTGGAAACTACTTCAGAACCTTTCAACAAATGTCTGAATCAAATGGGGATCCCCACTCATATTGGGTGAGTGACTTTTGTAACTATAATAGTTGTCACAAAACTATTCTGGGTTAGGTAGGAACCCACCTAGGGGTGGCTGACCACAGGGTAGCATAGTGATAAAAGCATTGGGTTTGGCTTCAGATAGATGTGAGTTTGAATTCAGTCTGTATCCCTATCATTTAGCTCTTTGCTAGCTGTGCAACCATGGTCAAGTTACTTTACCTCTCTGAGACAGTTTTTAAACACCTACCTTATGGGGTTATAAGGAGGAATAAATGAGCCAAATCTATACTTGTATGGTTATAGACACCAGGAATATACTAAATAAAGGGCTATAGATATTTGTATTTCTCTAAAGGCCATTGTTTGTACAAGCAAAATTGTTATCTGCAGAGGTTCCCTGAATTAGTCCATTCCATCTTCCCATCTTATGGCTCAGTCACTGGATACCTAATGCCAGTGGCATCGTGGTCAGAATTCAAATTCCCTCTTCCTCCACTGCACTAAGAAGGAGCAAACACTTTATCAAATAAAACTTCACAAACATCTCTGCCAGTGATTTCCCTCCCAGCACATGCTCAATTTTTTTCTCCATCAGTGCTCACCTGCCATTTGTGGAAGTGGCCGGCTGACCTGCCTAAGGAACTGTTCCCATTGCTCGGCTATCAAATGGATTTAAAGGAAACTCTCCCACTCCTCTTTATCTTGCTGACTATTAAAGGAACACTGCAAATAACACCAAAGGGAGCCCAATCTCCATAGTCACTTCAAGCTGTAAAAGTCTGAGGCAAAGTACCCAGGAGGGAATAGAGACTCCATAAACTTCTAGAATCTTGAAAACTTGTTTAATCATGAAGGATCTGATGCAGGGAAAATAGACTCACCCTGCCCAAACCTGGTGAGTTCAATTAGACTCAGAAAAGCAGTTTAAAATTTAACCAAAGAGAAATAGCTCTTTTTGGTGGTGAAATCAATTTGAGAATCCCAGATTCAATAGATGTTTGTTGAATACCTAATATGCACAAAGCATTCTGAATATTACAAAGATATCATTCATACTCTTGAGAACGCTGCAAGCAAATATTGTATATAAGACACATATATAATTTGCAAGGTTATGTTAGAATATAGGATCCTGATAGAAAAGTAATGGGGGAATAAGTTTAGAGTCATACTGTAGGAAGCCCAGGATACAGACAGCTACTGTTTTTTGAATACATATTACCTTGTAACTAGCATCTCCTTTAATCTTCCCAACAGTTCTAGGAAGCAGTTGTCATCACCTTCATCTCATCGATGAAGAAGCTAGGTTTTTGAGGTATGAAGTAACTTTTCCAAAATCACTCAGCTAGAAATAGGCTGAGCTGGGATTTGAACCCAGCCAACGCTCACGGAATTTCCACAACGCTTCACTCCCTCCCCAAATGTCTGCCAAAGACATTTTTATTAAAGCCTAGGCAATTAGGCATCATTGAAAATTATTGAGCAGGGGAATAAAATAAGAGATTTGGGTTTTGAAAGATCAATTTGACATTAATTAGTAAAATGGATTAGAAACAGGGGAGAGGTAATAAGGGAGACAGTTAAAAAGCTATTTTAATTGTCTGGCTAAAGGAAATGAAGGTTTGATCTAGATCAGAGGCAACAGGATGGAAAGGAGGGGGCAGAGACAAGAGATACTGCAAAGTTCAATTTATTAGCTTTGGTCAGTTTCTAGCTGTGGAGGAATCCAAACTGAAATGAGATGGGTCACTGCTGGGTAAAGCGAGTATCGCTATGACAAATGCCTTAGAAAGGTACACTGACCTTGTACTTAACCCCCCAATGAGATGAGCTCCTTTTTAACTGCAATGTTCCATGATTTTAAGTAGGGTCTAAATAGGGTCTACTACATTGGAAAAGTGTTGCTATAGACACCAAGGTCATCTAACAGTTGGCCTGAATTCATGGTCCATCTCTTCAAAAGTTATTCAAAAAATAACACTGTGTCCCAAAAGTCAATTGACTCCAACTTAGGATGTGTAGCAAATAGTTGTCTTGTCACAAAAGGGTCTACCTGGTCAGGTGACTGGGGATTCTGGTCTATTTTCAGTTGAAGTTCAGGCCCTAAACTCGTTTAAAAAACATTCAATCATTTAAAAATACTTAACTTTCTTTTTTCTTTTCTTTCTTTCTTTCTTTCTTTCTTTCTTTCTTTCTTTCTTTCTTTCTTTCTTTCTTTCTTTCTTTCCTTCTTTCTTTCTTTCTTTCTTTTTTTGCAAACAGAATAAAGAGGAGAGGCAAAAAGAGATGCTGTTTTCTAAGACAATGAGGAATTGGAACACTTTACAGATAGTCATTTTAGGTGGTACGTACCAGTTTTTAAATTAATAGAACTTGCTAGCTCCAAGAATCTCTCTGGTCATCTAGGATTTTATTCCACATGTTGTTAGCAAGTGACAATATATAAAGGACAAGATCTAATATTCAAAATGCTTGTAATAGCGAAGTCACTCCTGCCAATTTTAATAGTATTAAAATGATTGCACACGTCTTCTAGCAAATCTGCTGGCTTTCAACAGCTGGAATCAGACCAGATTCACCTTCTGTCTGCTGCATAAAGCCAGAACTCTGAAGACAGGTAAAAATTAGGGCTGGTATTAACTCTGACTTTTTGATCTTCTATCACCCCCATTAGACTCAACTCATGAAGCCCAACTTTTGTATCATTCTGAAAAGGGACAGCTGGACGGCAGAACACATGGGGTGTCTAGGGCCTTATAAAATCACCGAGATGAAATTGCACAGAAGTATAAATGAGGCAGCTGTCCCCTTACTTATGTACATGGAAAAGAGACCAGACTTCGTCAAAAGTAACACGTACAGAACTGAGAAAAATGTACAAAAAGCCTCCCAGGGCCCTAGGATGGAAACCAAAATCATACAGAATGGATTAGAATTGTGGTGGACACTAAAGAGGAAGGACAAGATTGATAGTGGGCATGAAAGTAAAAATAGGAGGACTAGGGAAAGAAGAGAGAACCATTTCTCAAGGAAGAACCTGGTCACATCACAACAGGCTCCTTAGCTACTCGTCCATGCAAGGTCTGCAGTGAGGCACTCAAGGCAAAGCAGGGATCTCCTTAGAAATACGATGAAATACATGCTGAGGCATCTGGGTGCTCATCTCAATGAAGTTAATAATTAACTTGAGCAAGTCATTGAACTTCTCTAGTTCTTAAAGCCTCGGCTACAAAGATGGTCCCCTCCCAACTCTATGGCTTTTTATGCTTAAGATGTAACACCTATGAATTTCTAATATAAGCCCTAGAAGTTGGAGAATTGGAAGAGCCTTTGAAATCATGGAGTCCAACTCCTATTTCCAGGCCCTAATAAGGACATTAAAAGGAGCATGGAATTTTGAAGTTATATGATTTTCCTTACTTGATCCTGTATAGAACATTTTGATAAATGTAAATTAATCTAATGAGAAAATTTATCAACATGTATATTTGAATTACCTTTAAAGTTCCTTTGGACATATCTTAAGACCTGAATAAAAATTATACATACATCTAGCTTTAGGAAAAATTGATGTGGAGAATCCAAACTTACAAAACCGGTAAGTTAAAGGTCAATTCCTTTATAAAGCAATTACCTTCGTAATCTTTCATGTGGAATTTTTTTTTTTTCCTGGAGCATTTAAAACATTTAAAAGCTGAATTTTGTAAACCAAAACCAAATTCCAGTAGAAAATGTTTGTATAATGTTAAATGTCCCCAATGAAATATATTTAGAAAACTAGAGTTTGAAATGTTTTGTATCAGGGTCAAGTTCTGAAATTACAAAAACCTATCTGCATTTTGTTATAAATATTTTACTAAAGATCTAATCTCACTGAGAGTAAAAGTCAAATTCCATACAATGACCTAAAGCCTTACAAGAACCTATTTGAAAAATTGCAAAACACTTTTACAGTTTTATTTCCTTTCCTTAGAACACTTTATTATCTAACACACTAGAAATTTTACTTATGCATGGTGTTTATTGTAAGCTTCAGGAGACCAGCTGTTTTATCTATTTTGCTGTATTCTCAGCACCTTGAGCAGTAAATGGTATAGGGAAGGCAGGTGACTAATAAATATTTGCTGAATTATTGAACAGTCAAAAAATATGTCATCATGACTCTTGTTTATTTCTTATTCTTAAGATACATAAAGAGATAGCTAAAATGACATCTCCTCATTTATTTTACAAGCAGTCAACAATGAGAGATAGGGCATGGGTGTCCTTATTGGAGGGGACTGTTGTGAATCACATGATTAGAAATGCGTATCTGTGGAGTCCCCTAATCTTTTATGAATTATATCTTTAGTCATAAGTCCAGAGTTCAAAACAGATTTTATCAATTTTTATCCAGACAAATAATACAGTTATAGCCTACTTGCAACTATGAACAAACTTTTATTAGTCAGCATGTATATTAATATTTGATAAGTTGAATTATTCTCAAGAATTCTGGGGGGGGGTTTCAAATGTGAGCCAGAAATTTCGAGAATCCTGGGCTTAACATGTGGTCTGGTAAAATTCCAGGACACTGGCTTATTAAAGTGTGGTTTGCTTTCCCTTCGATCATTCCCTCTTAACACTTATCTACAAAGATAGTGCATCTTGTTCAATGACTGAGGTATATCTGAAGGACTGTCCCATCAATGGCAGCAGCAGCAGGAACTTAAAGCTAAATTCAAACTCATAAAAGTTTGTGAATCTCTTCTGAAAGTTTGTGTGGGGGCAGAGTCCCAGAGAGCAGTTTCCAGGCTCTCAGCCTCATGTGGGGAGGTGCTGGCTGGGGTAGCGAATGACCATTAGCTGTGATTGGTTGGCCATCGGCTGTAACTGATTAGACAATTGGCTACTGATGTAACTGCGGGGCTGCGTTGACTGGTTGGTTGGTGGTCAGGCAGAGAAGTGAATGGCGGACTGCGGATCGTGTGGCTACTACTGCGTGTGTCTCCCCCGGCCACCAGAGAATATAGTGATATGACTCCCCTACCTATGGCTCCGAGGGTGTTCCTTTTTGGCCTCACCATATCCTGCATTCTTGTGTGGGGTAGGGGACCAGAGGCCCCACTTGAGACCACCCCACACAACAGTTTGGCATCAATTCCACCTTATAAAAGTGATGCTATTGAATTAATTGTATTTTAACAATGAAAAATAAGGGCAATATGAAGACATCAGTTTTCTTAACTCAGTTGAAAATGGATGCAAGTACTACAATGTTCTTGATCTCCTTTCCCTCCCTGTTTTAGATTGTTTGTGTTTAGTTGCCTTCTGTGTCAATCAGAATGTGTCCACTCCACTAGAAAACAACAATTCTAAAGACTTCTTTATTTTAACGTACATTACCAGTTCATATAGAAAAAAAGATATTTGTCAAGCTGCTTCTTTATATGAAATAAAAGTTTAAATTTTACTTTGGCATCTTCCAAATATTCCACAATTTGGTGATTATTAAAGATGTGGACACCAAGAAAACTCACAGTCTTGCTCTCTCCTTTTATTACATCTTGCAATTAAACTAACTTGAAAAATTTAACACACGCTCCTGAAGAGTGATGCAGAGAGAGCCAGGAAATCACCTTTCTTTTTGACTGAAGCATTTGTAACTTTCCTTTTTTCTCTTCATTTCTAAGTGGAATCAGTTTTTCTATGCTTAGGCTAAACATCTCAAATTCCTTACTAGTGGGGGGTTAGACCACAATGGTTCATGTATACAAGCTAGTCTGATAAAAATCTCTTTTGCTGAATTCTCAAGCATGAAGCACCCTGGGGAAATGTAAGTTGGGCTGGACCTGTGGACTGAGTTTTGGAATAAGCCCTGGACTATGAGTCAGACAAACTAAGTTCCTGTCTTGTACTGCCAGTTACTAATTCTGGGAGTATGGACAAGACATTTAACCTCATTGAGCCTCAGTTTCCTCTTCTATGTAGTAAAGGGAGGGGAAATGTTGCTTTTTTTTTTTTTTTTTTAAGATTTTTTTTTAAATTTTTTTTTTATTGGGGAAGGGGAACAGGACTTTATTGGGAAACCGTGTGTACTTCCAGGCCTTTTGTCCAAGTCAAGTTGTTGTCCTTTCAATCTTAGTTGTGGAGGGTGCCATTCAGCTTCAAGTTGTTGTTCTTTCAGTCTTAGTTGTGGAGGGCGCAGCTCAGCTCCAGGTCCAGTTGCCATTTTCTAGTTGCTTTTTAAAATTTTACCATCAGAGAGATATTTGAGGATTAAATAAAACAATGTAGTTACAGTACTTTATAAACTGAATGATATTATATAAATGTGATAAATTATTACAATTGTTCCAACTATTGCCAGCTGAAGTTTGGTCCATGCCTCAATTCCGGCTGCGCTCTGTTCTCCTTCTTTATCATTTGGCCATGACTTCACACAATCCAAAAGCTGCACAAATTATTTAGCTGTGCTGGATATTCATGGTGTTTAATATTCCTGAAAATAAACAGCTTTGCAAATGCGTTTTACTCTGAGATTTCCTTGTGATTTTTTTCCCCCCCCCACAGTTAGACCAATCCAGGGCAAAATTACGCAAGAGTATTTTCAACAAACTCCCATTCTTCTTCCAGCAACACCATCTCATTCTTCTCAATGTCTTTCTTTTTTCTGGAGAATCACAGATTCATCTGGCTGTGTGTGACACTAGAAGAAAAATCCAGTTACAGTGGCACTCCATTCTTGATTGCCCATGTATGTTGCATCCCCACGGGTCTCCCTTTCTCCAATACACACTTCCAAATGTACCTGGCTAGAGCGCCATTCTTGAAAAATAGAGCCAATCTGATTAACTAATTAGTACTAAGTTAATAATGGAAATAATGGCTTTATATGTTTTTTGTACCCAGATTTAAAATTTATATTTTAATATGTGGGTGTGTTTTTTAAATGCCATACCTCAAAGGGCATAGGGTGCCTCTAGAGTTCTTTCCTCCAAGAGGAATCTGCCCTTTTCTTTTCCCCTCCTTTATTTACTTAATGCTTATTGTGTCTTCATTCCAAGGGAGAACTCTTCTCTGATCCCTCTTATTAAATTAATTCCTTCCAATATAATTTCTTAGAGTAGCATGTTTTTCTCTTCATATCATTTCTTATAGTTGTAGTTTTACATTTATCCACAGAATTTTAATGACTTTCTCCCAACTCTTTTATAAGCTTCAAGAAAGTATAGACTAGTTTATATTTTATTTTTCATTTTCACACTCAAGGGCCTAGAAATAGCAGGCACTCAATAAATATTAAATGAATTGATATGCTCATGTGTAAAACAATTCATTTTTTTATCAGATAGATTTTAATTTTGAACTTCCTCCTAAAGGTGATCAAGGAGGGTCAGTGGGAGTTCTTACCTGAAAGCAAAACTTGACACTAATTCTGGCTATTTCAAGTAAGAATAGGTTTATTTCAAGGGCTTTTGGGCTAATGGCAGCAGGGACTCAGCAAATCATCTGGATGCTAGGAGATCAGGCTTGGAAACAGCAGAAAATAAGATAACTCTAGATATTTGAAACCAGAATAAAGAGTGTAAACACAACTATTTCACGGACAAGAAAAGCTGATCTAAATTCCCCTTCTGTTGCCACCTGCACTATTGCCTCTCCTTCCACTCTCACTACTGTCCCTATTCCTGTGTTGTAATGAGCCTGTTCTCCAAATACTACCATCTCCCTATGTCACTAAGGAGTCAGTGTGTGTTTAGCCTGTCTGGGCTCATAGAAGCTTGCATGGAGCAGAGTGAAAACACTCTACCATATTCTATTTAGCTAAGCTTAGGTCACGTGCCAGACATGGCTAGAAGAAGGATTCTTAGTGGGAAGAGATCATAATAGGCAGAAACCAGGAATTACAATCCAACCCAGATTGGTTCCATTTAAGAGAAAGAATTCCAGAGGAAAATCAAGGGAATGGGTCCTGAGTATCTAAAATCCACATCAATATCAACTACAAGCAAGTAAGCAGTCAAAATAATTCCAGCTGTTTATTCTAAAAAGAAAAAATCTGAAAATAGCCAAAAAAATATAATTGGAGAACATTCAAAATCGTTCCCGTGGGTCCAGGAAGAAATGTGAAACACAGAGATGGCTTAAGCTTAATTCAGATATTAAGCTTAATATGGACACGACCAGTCTTTCTACATCAAAAGAATCACTTAGGAATTAGAATTCCAACGAGGATGTCTATCTGTTTGGTGACTATAATCATCTAAAACCAGCCAAGATGGAACAATATCTTCCCAAAGTAAATCTATGCCAAAAGTCAAAGGTCAAAAGTTAGAGCAACAAACAGAACTCCTAGTTTTCCTCATTTTCTTTCTCTTAACGCTTTCAGGTTCTAGTCAATTAGTAGAATGCAATAACTGGATGTTACATCCATATGTGCAATACGTTACCCAAGAAAAACAGATTACTTACTATCAGATGCTGCTCTACCAAGACTTCCATAATTTCTTGATCCTTCCATTTAATTGCCCCCGCCAAATCCATACTCTGTGTGCTGTGCATTTTTTCTTTACATGAACATGTCTACTTTCTTTTTTCCTCTTGTTGCTTATCTCTTTTAGTCTACAATGTCCTTCCTATTAATTTAGCTATTTGAAAGTTCGAAGCAATCAAACAGCTAATACCAAACATTAAGGAGGAAACCCTTCTCCAAGCTCCTGTTGATTCCTTTTTTTGTGGAGGGATCCAAATTAGTGTAACACTTGGCCTCTGCTGCTTGCCTTGCTTGCCCCAGTAGTCTGGACTTATTTGAAACATAAACTTGGCCAGGTTAGCGTAGCCCCATATTTCTTCTTAGGAGTATGCTGCTATCCCATCCACCTCATTCTTCCTCAGCATGTGCCCACTGCTGCTTTTCCATCTCTCCTATGTTCAGTGTTGCAAAATACTCACAGATGCCATATTCTGGGATTCTGAGATCTCATACGAGGCTCCATTGTGTGCATGGATTAATTTTGTGAGGTGATGTGCTTTCCTCCTTTGTTTGCCACTCCTTTGTTTCATTTCTAATTATTCAAAACCCAAGTGGGAAGAGGGGTGCTATTTGAGGGCTCTTCAGAAACCAAAACACAAATCACTTTTAACCTATGTTAACTCAGCAGTATTATACCACCATATTTGCCTCTCTCCATGAAGTGAGTAAAATCTAGGGGAAATTGAGAAGAAAAAATAAAGGTCTGAGGCTGGGGTGGATAAGGTTCATTCCCCTGGTCTAGAAGATTTTTTGTGTAGGATCAATCCTAATGAAATCCTAAGAAGACAGCTTAAAAAGAGAACATCTGGCTGGTGGAGTCCACAGAGGTTAGAGCTACTGCCCATCCCAAATGTGCCAACACTGATGTTATGAAGAATGTTTATTATCTAGTATTCTCTAGCACGTGTTGCAAACAGGCACCAGGTGCTCCAATCCTCTTCTGTTGCACAATTAGTAGCAAACCATGCATGGAACACAATTGCTTGGCCCCTGAGTGATTTGGCTCTCCAGAATAAAGAGGCCAAGAGCAAGCTGGCACTCCCCCACAACTCAAATCACAGCTGGCTACTCTACTCACAGAACTCTATCCCAGCCTCATCAGTGTGTGTCCAGCCTGTCTGGGCTCATAGAATCTTGGCGGGAACACAGGGGAACATTTTACATTGATTGTTTTCAGGCACAATTCTCCGTGCTGGTTGTTTGTCTATAAAGGGAAGTGGCAATGGGTCCTAGATTTTATTTGCTGAGGACTTGTTATACCAATAAAGTCAATAGTTCAAAATAATCCTTCAAAGGAGAGTTCACTTATTCCAGATTTTAAACGGCAAAAATTAAACAGGAAAAACTGTTTATGTTGAAAGAATGAATCAGATCCCTAGGCTCAGAGAGGCTTTAGCCATTCAGCTACATAATCTTTTTAAAAATATAAATCAGATGATGTTATTCACTTGTTTAAAATCCCTATGGCTTCCCTTGTACCTAGAACAATCCAAACTCTTTGTATGCCAGGTGCATTCCTGCCTCAGGACCAATGCTCTGGCCCCTCACTGCTTTACACACTTGCTTCCCCTTCTCCCAACACCCTGGACCTGATTGGCTCATTCTTATTATTTGATTCTCAACCCTCATGTGACTTCCTCAAGGAGATCTTTCTATTTTACTTAAAGAGGCACACTCCAACCCTGGTCATTCTTGAGCTTGTTTTGTTTCCATTTATTGCCTATCTCCCTCACAAAAGTATGAACTGTGTGTGGGCAGGGACCTTGATTTTCCTATTCATCATGGTAGCCCCACCTCCTGGAACAGTGTGTGTTGCAACATGAGAGGTACTTAGGTGGATCTGTTGAAACACAGCAACTCAAACACTCAATGTCAATTTGAAATATATACATACACACATATGTACAGCTATAAAAATATGAGCAAACCTTTCTACAGCTGGTAATTGTATCAATTAATACCACTTGGTAGAGTAACCTAGTATGCTTAAGATTAATCACCAGTTGTTCTCCATAAATCTCTACATAGTACTACAGAGTCATTATCCCAAATTAAGGAATTCCGGACAAAAATTATATCTGTCCATTTGAACAGAATATCCCTAGTGGGCTTGTTCTATCATTCAATCACTCCTTACTTTTAGTACTCAGGTGAGAAAAAAAGGCACCGAAACAGAAGAAAAAATGATGATAAAATTTTTGGTTATATCTAAGTTACTGTAAATAATAAGCAGTGGATTCAATCAATGCAGAACCTGAATTTTGGGAGATATTTGAATCAATATTAACTAACCAACTTTTACTATTTTTTATTATTTCCAGCATTTTATGCTACATCATCTTTTTTAAATCTTTAAGTGTGCTATTTACTTATACACTTATTTATTTATTATTTTTTTTATTTTTCAATTACAGTTGACATACTATTATATTAGTTTCAGGTGTACAACATAGTGATTAGACATTTATATAACTTATGAGGTGAACACCCCAATAAGTCTAGTACCCATCTAACACCATACTATACTTATTACAATATTTTTTACTGTACTCCCCATATTGTACTTTACGTCTTTGTGCTATGTCACATCATCTTAAAGTGAAACTAGGAAACACTCAGGTAATATGTTGCCACGCAACAGCCTACTGTCTGTCTCCATGTACCTGCCCCTAAAGAAAGGAGAGTCTGTGAGACGGATCCTTTCAGGGACTTTGCTTCACCTTTGTGCTTGCACCGTATGTCTCCCTGTTTGGCCCCAGAAAGATGGCTGGTCAGCCAATGATGAGTAAGATTCCCAATGGGGGGGGGAGCAACTCAAGCCAGGCACAGTCGAGTGGGGACCAACAGAAGAACCCATGGGGTTCATAGAGGTGGGCACAGCCCCCCTTGGTCCCCAAGCTAAGGAGAGCCTCTGCCTTTGTGGCTGCATTCCTTCCCACAACCTGCAGGGGAAGAGATTCAATGGTGTGCTCTCCATCTATTCATATGCATAAAGGTTTTGTCTCTTGGGAAAGTACAGACACCCTGAGACTTACAGTTCCCTGCTTACAGGCAAGGGTGATTGGCTTAAATCAGTTTCCTATTGTGATGTATGGAATTCACAGATCTTGAGATTGACAAGCTTTATCTCCTTTACTTCCCCACCTGACTAATAAAAGCTAATGCGCAGTCCCCATTTGGGGCATCCAGTCCTTGATGCAGGAGCCCTTTGGCCCCCCGCTTGCATTCTATTCATGGCTATTGTCTTTTCTTAACCCTGTGCCGCCCTCCTTGCTCCCCACAACCCTCGTCCCATGGGACCCAACAGTAATAGCTATACAATAAATAATGTTTTGGCTTCTTTTTACAATGTCATTGAGCTTTTGAGTAATCTACTTCTTTAAAAAAAAAAAAAATCAGAAAAACAATACTCATATTGTAGATTTTTGATGCTTGTCTGAATTTTTCATTTTTTAATTCAACGTTGGTTTGTTTAGATTAAATCTTAAGCTGTAATGTATCAGAATTGAGACAGAATCCATATCAAACTCCAAATGTCTTTTAACAACTGCATTACATCTGTGTGTGTGTGTGTGTATCACATATAGTATAGGTTATTCTCATGGATCCTTAAAATAGCTTCAGGAGACCATGAAAATACTTTTATTTTTGAGGCTCCCAAGTTGTATGAAGGCTCTTTTAGTTGCAAGTGACAGAAACCTACGTATATAAAACTAAATTAATTTCATACCTAAGGAAACATAGTAGTATATATAAATGAAGGTATTTCAAGGAAACGTGCCTTGGAACAAAGCCTTGGGAAAAGTGCTTCAGGAGCAAGAAGCTCAAGTTCTGGAACTGGAACCTGGATTCCCAATGCTGCCAAGTCTGTCTTACTTTTCATCCATCTACTCTCTGCCTGCCTCTGCTTCTTTTTGTATGTTGTTTGAACTACTTCCTACTACAGACAAGCCCTCTCCATGTGGCAGTGTATGTAGCACCCATCAGCTAAAACTTAGCATGGGAAAATAAATCTTTTTCCCAATGTCCTTATATCAACCCCAGAGAAAGATTCCAATTGCTCCTACTTTAATTAAATGCTGACTGTTGTGATCAATGTTGGCAGAGTCCATTAGCAAGAAGGGAGATCTCATTGGGCAGGAAAAAAGCTATTACAGCAAATTTCAAAGGTTAAGAATCAAAGTTTCTTTCCTTTTATCATTTACTGAGTACTAGGCATTGGATTATGCATTGTCAGCGCAGGCAAAATGCACAATTCCTAGCACACTACTTTACACACATGCTTAATATTATTGTTGCATTGAGCTAGGAACTCCAGATACAAAATTAATTAGTTATCATTTTCCCTCAGTGAACTCAGTATAGCCTGGAGCCAGGCTATAGCCATTAAAAGAGTCATATATGATAGCTTGTAAGTACCAAGTGCAGCTGATTAACGTCATAGAATTTTTCAAAGGAGTCAGTATTATTGGGGCTAAAATAATCTGGGATAGGTTCATGGAAAAGACAGGACCTGAGTTGCTGGCACATTTCAATGGAAAGACAGAACCTAGATAAGCAGAGTCACCATCTCTTCTGTAGCTAACCTTTCCATGCTGGTTAAATGTACCAGCTATGGCTGAAGTCCATGAAGGAACCAGAATTCTAAGGTCTTTGCCCAGAATTTCCCTGTAGAAATTCAGAGTGGGTATTGAGCACTCACCTCTCTGGCTTCCGGGTTCTGACTAGTAGGAGATGTACATAAAGACAAATTGCCAAATAAAGATCTGAGAATCAGCGTCATAAAGGGCCAGGACAGAGCTCCTTTGTAACTGCTAGACTGAACCAGAATAGAGTTGTTGTTTTCCTCTTCACCTGTGTATTAGTTTCTTAGAACTATTGTGAAAAATTACTACAAACACGGGGACTTCAAACAACATAAAGTTATTCTCTCACTTTGGAGACCGAAGTTCAAAATCAAGATGTTGAGAGGATCACGCTTCCTCAAAGTTGTCTCTTTTAGCTTCTGGTGGCTCCAGGTGTTCCTTGGCTTCTGGAAGCAAAATTCCAATCTCTGTCTCTAGCTTTACGTGGCTTTCTCTTCTGTGTCTCATCACAAATCTCCCTCTGCCTTTCTCTATAAACACCCTGTCATTGGGTTTAAGGCCAAACCTAAATCTAAAATAATTCCATCTCAAGATCCTTCACTTAATAACATCTACAAAGAGCTCTTTTCAAAAATAAGGTCATGTTCGCATGTTCTGGAGATTATGACTTGTCAGGACATTTGTTTTGGGGGCCACTTTTTAATTCACTATACCCTATATTGAAGATAGTTGGCATCGTTTGACTTACCTACCCAGTCAGATGTAAAACAAGAGATTGGCAGACCCCACTTCCACCCAAGTGGACTTAATGCCTGGGAATCAGAAGAAAAGGAGAGAACTAGAGGACAGGAGCACTGCTGGATCTGAGCACATTCTAATCTAAGAGACCAAAACACAGAGACACTTCTATTCATGAGTAGTGCCCTCCCTAGAGAAATGTGGCTCACAGGAAGTGGAGTTTTCACCATTCATAGTCATGATTTCTCATCCTTGGAGACTAGTCAGAAAGATGTGGAAGGTGAGCCTGGATGTTCATTCCAAACTACTCCTCATATCCTGTAGAAGAAAAAAACTAAGTTCTCTCCTCTACAGCAGGCCACAAAAAGAGAATATGGGCTCCTGCGCTGACATTTCCTATCCTGGCCATCAAAAAGAGAAACATTAGCATGAAGAGCTAACAGTATAAGTTGATCTAGAATGTCTGAAAAATTGGCTCCAAATTGATACATAGATATAGTCATTTAGTCATTTATTCATCCATGTAGGCTAAGCAGAATCTAGGTTCTGTAAATACAGAGGTAAATGAGGCATTCAGGGTCCTTGCCCAATTAAAATGTATAGTGCAGTTAGTGGGATAACATACTATGTTATAGTTGCAGCTTCCATTGTCTAAGTGTTGTGATATGAGAGCACAGACCATGGAGCATTGTAACATAGTTGTGAAGGGATGAAGGGAAGTAATGGCACTGAGACTTAGAATCAAAGAGAAAGTGTCTGGGTAAAGGAAAGCAAGGTGGGGCAGATGACAGATGAAAGAGAACCTGGAACTGCAAGCAGCTGGTGAGATAAACAGAAATTAGAACAAAAGGGCCTTTGTAAACATGCTAAGGTGTTTGGACTTGTCTTACAAGCTTTGAGGAGTCAGTGAAGAGCTAGTGACATAATCAGATTTGCATGTTGAAATGCTCACTCTGATGGCAGCATGAAGAATTGATTAGAGAATACCAGAGGTACAGGGGCCAATTAAGAACCTCTTGTGATAAAATATGGGTGTTGGTTGGTATAATAGAAGCCAAAATAAATCAAAATTCCCTGTGGCCCTCTTATTCAGTTACCTCTATTTACAATTCCCCAGGCTGTGGATCACAATAGCCAGTCTATGGTGGAAGTTAGATATTGCTCCTTGAACTTCACTGAGATGCATCTTTGGACTTCAAATTGGAAGTCAAAAGAAGATATCATTGGCCTTTGTAAGTAAAAATTCTTCAGGCGTATTTGGATCTAGGGACTCAAAGAATGTCATCAGGACTAGGTCTCTCCCCTGTCATTTCTTAATTCTGCCCTCCTTCATGTTGGCAGTACCTTTTGTCAGGTCTTCTCCAAAGTCATGGTTTCCTATATCAACTCAAGGGATAAATCTTCCTAGTTCTATGAAAAGTAGGAAGACTGCATTGTTTCTTCAAATATTTGAGAGAAAAATCTTTTCATTGGTACAAATTGAATCATACCTCCAACTGTGAACCAACTAAAATGGCAAGAAGACAGAATATATTCATGAGGTTGGGTCTGGTTAATAGCCCAACACCCTTGTGAAAGTCTGAAGACAATGGTTTTATTTCAGTTATCTACTGCTGCCTAACAAACCATCTCCCAAAATTTAGTGGTTTAAAAAAGCAATTATTTTATTTGTTCATGATTCTGTGAGTCAGGAATTCTGGCAGGTACAGTAGCGATAGCTCATCTCTGTTTCCCAATGTTTGGAGCCAACAGTTGGGGGCTTAAATCATGAGGGATAGTTGAATAGGGGCCATGTGCTTGGAAACTTTGTTCAAGCTATTTCCCAGGTTCCTCAGCTCACCTGCAAGTGGCCTCTGCATGTGGCTAGCTTGGGCTTCCTTACAGCATGGCTCAAGGTCATAAAATTTATTTTGTGTCAACTGGGTTACAAAAAAGAATATGCCAATAGAACAAGACATTGAACATCCAACATTGGTACAAGCACTTATTAACTCTCTACCTGAATCATGTTTTCTGATCGTTTTTACCAAAGTGAGTCACATGGTCAAGCCCAGACTCAACACCTTGTTTCCCCGAAAATAAGAGCTAGGTGGACCATCAGCTTTAATGTGTCTTTTGGAGCAAAAATTAATATAAGACCCTGTCTTATATCATATTATATTATATAAGACTCAGTCTTATATTACATTATATAAGACCCGGTCTTATATTTTAGTAAAATACTATAGTAAAATAAGACCGGGTCTTATGTTAATTTTTGCTCCAAAAGACGCATAAGAGCTGATGGTCTGGCTAGGTCTTATTTTTGGGGAAACACAGTGTGGAAGGCGATAAAGCAAAAAGCATAAATACTGGGAAATGCAATTCAATTGTGAGTAGGAGGCAATAATACATCAAGCCTACTACAGGCTTAGATGTTGAATTTCTCACAGATAATGAGCCTTCCTCAAGCTGCTTCTTAGAGACTACTGTTAGTGGTAATTAGTAAATCAGAAAAGAAAAAGGATAGCAGCCACCAAAATTTTGCTGCGGCTGCAAGATTGCCTGGCAGATACAAGGGAATCCTTTCTTGGGCACTCTGAGAAATAACTAGAGAATATCATGAAGGGTACTAAATTCCTACTAGAGCTTGGTGTCATTGTAATTTAGGTGTAAGTAGAAATGTGACTTCCTTTTCTAGTTAAAATCTGTTGAGGTCTAGACTTAGTAATTATGGAGAACAACAACGTTTATAAATATGTAGTATTTATTTTAAAGCTCAGACTATTTCCTTAGCTTTCACCCAATTTCTCCACATGACATTTGAGTCACACACAACCAGTGGTCCCGATTATATTTTAGAGCAAACTAACCAATAGAGTATATGTGCCTTTATGAGGGAAAATAAAATTTAACCTGTGATTTAAAAAATCATAATAACCACAGGGGCTCAGCTATACTACAGCTTATCAAAGTAAATATTTTCTTTTTTTTTCTCATTAGTCCAATGTTGGTTATATTAGTCAGGGTTCTCCAGAGAAACATAACCAATAGGATATACAAAGACATATAGGAAGAGATTATGAAGAATTGGCCCATGTGGTTATAGAGTCTGAGAAGTCCCTTGATCTGCCATCTGCAAGTTGGAGTCCCAGGAAAGCTGGTGGTATAGATGCAATCTAAACCCAAACAATCAAGAACCAGAGGAGTCAATGGTGTAAAGTCCCTGTCCCAGTCTGAAGGCCTGGGAACCAGGAGCACTGATGTTTGAGGGCAGGAGATGATGGATGTCCCAGGACAAGCAACAAGAACAAATTTGCCCATTCTCTGCCTTTTTTGTTCTATTTAGGTTCTCAACCAACAAATTGGAAAAAGCCCACCCACATATTAGGTGATGGTGATCTTCTTACTCAATCTGCCAATTTAAAGGTTAATCTCTTTCAGAAACACACCCAGACACAAACACACTCAGACACACCCAGAAGTAGTCACAGACACACCCAGAAATAATGTCTTACCAGCTATCTCTGCATCCTTTAGCCCCATCAAGTTGACACATAAAAATTAACCATCTCATTGGTCAATGCTACAAAACCTACTTTTCTGAGAGGAAATACTTCTAAATGGCTTCGATTTAGAAGTATTGATGATACTTTCACCAATAAAAGTGTCAACACAAGAAATGCCCAAACCTCAATAGAATTTTTATGATTTTGAGCCAAAACTGATGACATATGCCAGGGATCAAGATCTTAAATGCTCCAAAGAATAATAGTTTTGTTTATGCATTTGAGATTAAAGAGGGAACATAAGGAAGATTACATGAGGGTGGGAGAAAGCAAGGTGGGTATTGGATTTCACGATGGTTAACAAAATGATTTGCTTTCTTGAGGGTGGTTATGGTTATATCAAAGGTATGCTAACTCAAATGCACAGAAAGAATGGACAGGGCTTACTTACAGCAAAGATAACCCTTTTATTAGGTTGTTGCAAAAACAATTGCTGTTTTTGCAATTATTTTTAACCTTTTAAATCACAACTACTTTTGCACCAACCTAATACTAAAGAAGTTATAGGCTTAAGGTGTGACTACCCACCATGACCTGCCCAGTTAGGAATCTATAATCAGATCACTATGTGAAGCATCTTTCCATAGAACCCCTTTTTCATCCACAGCATTAAAAAATACAAAAAATAAAAAAGACTCTGACTTTAGTTAGCCAACCAATAAATTTTTGTTGTACATCTAGAGTGCACTAGGTGCTAGGATTACAAGAATTAGACAAAGTCCTTGCTCAAGGACTTACATTTATATGTGATGGAGGTGCAAGAAGTGAGGGGAAACACGGTAAACACATAAACAAACAAGATTTCATGTACTGATTAGTGTTGTAAATAAGATAAAATGATGATATAATTGCAAGTGATCTAAGGGAAGGAAGATGAAATGGGATAATATGATAACAAGTGCTTGAGTAAAGAAGAGGAGGTTGCTTTCTAAGACGGTGGGACTCACCATTCTGAGATTGGAGAGTTGGTAAACAACTAGTTCGAGTCATAGACGAACAGGCTGAAACTACCACCTATGTCTCTTGACTCCATGAGATTGTTAGTTACTATGTAATTTATTGTTGTTATGACTTTGTTAAATTAACATTTGTTAAGTGGAGCACAGGGTGCCAGTGTTGAGTCCCAGTTCAACAAAAGATAAAAAAAATAAATAAATAAATACAGAAGTTTTTATTACTCACAGGTCCTAGAGGAAGTATGTGGCATGCCTTGGGGGGATCACACAGGGAGGTCAAGGCAGAGTGCAGACAGAGAAAGAACCTCAGGCACATGCCTTTACTAGGATCCACGGGTAAAGTGCTTTGGGGTTCCCAGGCTAGGACTGGATTGGTCAATTCAAACCAAAAGATCAGGGTTTTGCTCAGCTCCACAAGGGTGTATAAAGTATACATACAGCACTGGGAGGCCAGGGAGATTGTTTTTCACAAGGACTGTTGCATAGTTGTATCAGGAACTTACATTTGCTGGTGATTCAGTGGACAGTTGGCTAGGGCATGCACTTGCATGAGGGGCCTAGTGTCAGTTTAAGGTCCCTGCAGGCTGCCTGCACAAACAAAAGGGATGCCGAGGCAGCAATACCATGGAGTAACTTAGCTAAACTCTCAACAATTGTCCAAATTAGGACACTTCCAGGAGTGAATGGGGGATACTATTAATAATGACTTCAGGACAATAGGCATATGAAAAAGGTTGGACAATTAAGTTCCCGAATTTTCCCCTGTGTTAGTGCATCGTGGAAAGTTCTCAAACTTAATTGTCGACCTCATAAACCAGATTATCTTGGGTGAGCCAAGACATGTAGCCATACTGAATTTAGTGAAGCAAAATACTCTGTTAGCATTCTTTATAAAATAATAAGAATAACAATAGTGATAATAGCTTAAAATACGGCATTTATGTCTGGAGGCATTCAGCTCCTTTCACATATTTTATTTAACTGATTTTCTTGATAAAAGGAGAACTTCTCACAAATGAGAGATTTATTCCAAATAAAAAGGCAAAATAACTCACAAAGATTTCAAGGAACACCCTTACATTTTACAAATCTGGTATGAAAACTTTAGAGGCCCTATTAAATACAAAGGATTTCAAAGAAAATCAATATGAAAATAAAATCAGCAAATATTGACTAAGCACAGGCAATGTGCTAGGTTCTGGAAGACACATAAGAATAGACAAGCATTGCCCTGGAGAAGCACTATTCATCCTGGTAAAAGTACTTCCTACAGCTGAAACATTTCTTATAACTCATAGAAACATTTCTTATAACTCAGCAGAATGGTGGTTACCAGAGGGGAAGGAGGGTAGAGGATGAGGAGGATAAAGGGGGTCAAATACATGGTGACAGAAGGAGACTAGACTTTGGGCAGCGTGCATATGATAGAGTTCATAGATGTTGTATTACACAGCTGTACACCTTAAACTATATAATGTTATTAACCAATGTTACCCCCAATAAATTTAATTAAAGTAAAAAAGAATACTTGTCAGGTGACAAAAATAAATAAAGACCATGAGTGTTTTCGCCTTTTGCTTCCTCTGTTGTTGTATAATCCCAAAGTGGGAAGACTTTGGCTGGTGTTGGGTGTACACTGCTGACTGGCTACCTGTGCTACTGAGCCCACTGTGTCCATGAGTCCTTGCAAAAGGAGTGTAGTGATCCCCACGACCTCCATCTTTATAGCAATGTTTGGAAAACAAAGGAGATACAGGGATGAACATTATTTTAGAAAGTGTCCATGTCAGAAACAACCAAATCTGCAGAGAATTTTCATGAGTTTATTTGAGGCAAACTGACGACAATTGCTGGGAAGAAAAATCTCAACGGATTGAGAAAATGCTGTAGAGAATGGCAATTTTGCAGCTTACTTTATACTTTAGAATCAAAGGAGACATAAGAAGGTTACACACAATCCTTTGGTGATAGATTAAGGGGGTGGGAGAAAGCAAAGCGGGAAGGGGGCATCTCTGGAATTGGATAAAAAGCAAAATGGAGAGACACACACCTCTTTTACATTGCAGGGTACAGAATAGTTAGGAATTAGCATTTACAGCTCATAGAGATGGTATTGGGGAAACCAAAGGGGTTCTGTGTTCTCCTGCTCTGGTGCTGGAGGTCGTGCCCTAAGGGGTCAGGAAAAGATTACAATGACATTTCAAAGGTACATTATCTTAGATGCAAAAAGGCAACAGACCAGCTCAGTTAAAGTAAAGATTGACCTTTGGCAAGGAAGCTACAGGCCTAGGACCGGACTACGCTCTACGACTTGCTTTTAGTTAGAAATTTTTATATTCCGACCATCCTATGTGGTTACTTTTAGTTTCTGAGTTTGTAGGGCCTGCCCTGCTGGCCTCCCCTGAGCTTGTCAGGTTTAGTATGTGGCTTCTTTTTCATCCACAAAAGCTACCTGCAGGCAAACCTTGAGGATGACAACTTCTCTGGGTACCTCCAGCCTCCGGTTTTATTTCTTTCTTGCTTGCTATACAGAATAATGAGTACCTACTTCTAGAGTCCCTGTCCACTATGAAAGCCTAGCCTCAGAGACGAATTTGATGCATAGCCAATCCAATCAATTGACTTGTCCCTGGGTATTTATGGTTCAAAACTTATTACTAATTGCGAAAGAAAAGCTTTGTCCCTGATTAGAGGAATTTCAGAAATCTTTGAGAGAAGATGGACGAGGAGCTCTGAGAGGCAAGGTGCCTATTCTGATGAAGTGTAAAGCCTAGCAGAAGGGAAAATCGAATTCAAGATATTCCATAGAAAACAGCGTTTTAATATAAAAACAACAACAACAACAACAACAACAAAAACCCTGACAAATAGTCAAGCCTTTGGGAGATGGGCATGGGACTGATGGTGGATTGAAAGGAAGAAGAAATCAAGGTTGACATTGTGAATAATTTTGTTTGTAACCACTGTTAATGCAGCAGCTGGTTCCAAAATTTTTCTAAGTCACTCAGCAAGCTAGCTTGCCTAATAAATGAGGAGTTATAAAGAGCGCTAGTATTTGTTTTCCAAGAAAGCAACAGATATCCAAACTTAGGAGACATTTTATTCAATTCATTCCTTAGTGACAGGAGATAATGAACTGAGACCTCCAAGGCAGCTGGGAGACCAGCAGCCTGCCACAGCCTGTAAACCCAGAGGCTTCTGGTTCAAAAATGATCTTTGTCAGTAGCCTGGCCTGACCTCCTGCACATTATAAAACTTAGCTCCCTCACATGCAAGTTGGGGAAACAGTAGAGACCCAATCAGAGGGTGGTTGTAAAGATTTTGTTAAGCCAAGTACAGCAGTGGATGTGCACTGAGAAAAGTCAATATGCATTTGTCAACTGGCTTGAAATGAAAGAGAGTCACAGTGGGGAGACTGTGGTGAGTTGTAACCTGCCCAGTCTTTCACTTCTGTGAAATAACAGCCAGAACAGTAGGAGAGAATTGTCCAATAAACACCCTGATGATCACAACTCTTCCTTGTAAATCACTCAAATGAGACCTCCCAGGTCGCTGTAGATGAGAAGAACTCCATTTCCAAAAGAAGGGGGCCGATTTGTGGGATGGGAAAGGAGCTCAAAGCATAGCCAGAACAGTTGCATCTGTGCCTCCATGACACCCACATTATTCATTCACTCTTTCATGCATTCATTCATTAAAACAGTAAATATTTATTGAGTTCCTACTCTGGGCCAGACATTGTGTTGGACATATAAACTCAAGACCCTCCTCCTGCCCTCAAGTTTATGATGCTGTGGGGGGAAGACAGACAATACAGTGATGTAAGTATCTTGACAAGACGAAAGGATGCTGTGGGAGCCCAGTAGAGGAACATCCAGCCAAAACATCAGGAGAGGATCAAGTGAGATTTTCAGAGGAGCTGATGTCTAACCTTGTTGCGTCCTGCGCCACAAGGGTTGTGGGGAGTGAGGATGGTGGCGCAGGGTTAAGAAAAGACAGTAGCCATGAATAGAGTGCAAGCGGGGGGGCCAAGGGGCTGCAGCTTCAAGGACTGGGCCCCCACTCAGGCCTACACATTAGCTTTTATTACTTAGGTGGGGAAGTAAAGGAGATAAAGCTTGTCAATCTCAAGATCTGTGAATTCCATACATCACAATAGGAAACTGATTTAAGCCAATCACCCTTGCCTGCAAGCAGCGAACTGTAAGTTTCAGGGTGTCTGTACTTTCCCAAGAGACAAAACCTTTATGCATATGAATAGATGGAGAGCACACCATTGAATCTCTTCCCCTGCAGGTTGTGGGAAGGAATGCAGCCACAGAGGCAGAGGCTCTCCTTAGCCAGGGGACCACGGGGGGCTGTGCCCACCTCTATGAACCCCGTGGGTTCTTCTGTTGGTCCCCACTCGACTGTGCCTGGCTTGAGTTGCCCCCCCACCCCGTGGGGAATCTTACTCGTCATTGGCTGGCCAGCCATCTTTCTGGGGCCAAACAGGGAGACATAAGGTGCAAGTACAAAGGTGAAGCAATGTCCCTGAAAGGATCTGTCTCACAGACTCTCCTTGCTTTAGGGGCAAGTACATGGAGACAGACAGGTAGGCTGCTGCGTGGCAACATAACCTGAAACTGAAAGCTCAGTATGAGTTATTCTAGCAAAAGAGTCATGAATAAGTAAGCAGTGGTACTAGAGAAGCTTTCAGGAAGAAGAGTGTGCCCAAAGGCTCAGAGACATTTTTTTGAATATTTATGGATTGGTCCCTACAAGGCAAGCAACATACTAGATGCACTGTAATACATTAAGATGAGCAAGATATTACTCCAGGAAAAAAGAACTTAAAACCTAATGAATAAGATGATTTTGACAACAGTTACAAGACAGAACATAATTTATGCTTGATAATAGTTATAAGACAAAGCTCCCAAGACCTCTTAGGTTTGGTCAAGTGTGTTGATTCAGTCCCCCAACCCAGATCCCATATTTGCCACCTACAAGAAACTTGCTAGTTATTAGGAATTGTGTTAGCCAAATAATCATTTAATAAATAATTTTCTTCTTCCAGTTTTTATGGTATCATAAGAAGGGGAAAGAATTACAGTCATCCTGTATTTGTATGCTCACTTGAAAAATGGTCAATTCAGTGGTTAAAAGAAAGCCATATTGCACTTCAGTGAGTTGATATTGATTTACTCTAATCCGTTCAGTAATCTGAGCTCTTATAATTATTAGCACCCTATCCTTTTATTCAGTATTTATTCTCAACCGCCTTATGGTTAGGAGCAGCAACAATGACCTCCACCAACCAGAGGACATTGAAAAGGCCCTCATGAGGATAGCCTATGCCCAATATCTAATACAGATTTCTACATTGCAGGAAACATTTGTTCACTCATTAATGACTTGGCACAGGACACGAAAATGCCTAAAAATCAAGAAGAAAGAGTAAACATTTGAAAGGTGCAAATACAAAGGAGTAAGGGCAAGCCATTGGTCATGATTTAAGAACATAGAAGTCAAGAGGTACAACGGACCCAGGAAATTGGTTCCTAAATGTCAAGTAATGCTTTTAACCTGTTGGGCTGTGACTATTTCCTCCGAGAATGACCAAAACTCTTTCAGGCCTTCTAAATACTGCCTGGCCTTGAGTAACACTGGAAAGGAAATATGAGGGAAAACTGTAGTCTTTTTCTGGCCCCTGGTAAATGGAGCAGCTGACCTGGCTTTGTCTTTTCCATCTCATATTCCAGTATGATTCAATTGGCCTGGAGCTGCCATGAAACACAGTCTGCCCTGAACTTTGGTGTCCTGCCCCATGGCCGAAGGTCCAGCTGCCAAGTTACCAGGGCAGCTCGGATTCCTGACCTCCTGGCTTTTCCTTGTCAGAATCTAGTCATGTAATGAAGTGCAGCCTCTGCTCTTCTGGCAGTCTCCAGTGTCTGCTCCATTTCACTTGCGTTTACTCCACTGGCTTTTGACAGGTCACTCTCTACATGAAACCACAGTCGAAACTAGAATCTGATGAGGCCCTAAAGGGCTCTCTCTGGGAATGAAAGCGAAGCCAACAACAAACAAATAAACCCTTGAAGTAGAGCAATTAGGGGCAATGGTCCTGGTTCTGATGTCCTCTCTATGCCATGTCACTTCCTTTGTTCTGCTCATCTTGTTCTTTCTGAAGAGATGCTAACTGAGTAGTGAAAAGCAACATAAGGAAGGACATGTTAGAGAGCTTGAGAAATATACAACCCGGCTTATGGGCTCTGAATATATGGGAGGTGGTTTCATAGCTACATTTGGAAATTGGTATCATCTTGGTTGATCCAAATTCTCCTTTAAGGTGTTATGGAAAGACTAGGGGCTTTCAGCTTCACCAACTAGTAGCTGCAAGGTTATATTATGTCTCTGCTTATAACCAGAATGTGTAGCCCTTATTTTAGAATCAGAATGCCAGCAATGCATTTCAGAACACTCTTCAACAAGGCAAAGTCAATCTCATCTCTACACTCCATTCTCCCATTATTATTATTATGGTTCTAAACATCACTCACCCTCTCCTTCCGCCCCCAGATGTTAAGACAGCAACTAAAGAAGAACATATTTTGGGAAAACACAGAATATTCTAGACTAGTCCCAATGCATACTGTTGAGATAAGGGATTCTACCACTGCAAGAGCAAGTTACAAAGAAACTTTGCCCATGATCATAGATTAGGTTCCCTAAGCTAAAATTATGCCCTGAAATACAAATATCTAAAATATAAATGACCATTCTCTTGTGGTCAGGTTGTGGGGAGGGTAGTTAAGTTTGGCATTAGTACTCTTCTTGGGGTTATTGTTTTTATCGCTACGAATGGCTGAGTTGCTAAGCGCCTTTCAGATTAGAAGTGTTTCCAAACTGCCTCAGTGTGCACACAGGTCAGAATCTGTGCCCCTGGGACAGCTGGCTCTTAACTGCAACTCTTAATCAGGCTCCTCTGGGGCACTGCCATGTCACAGTTTTATGAACATCATTATCAAACCTGATTTTTGCCCTGTGGCTGCAACAATGGACTTTTGACCCGCTGCATGTGTTAACTTTCAGAACCAACTCATGTTTTTTCAGGTGAAATTTTTGGCAACACGGAATGGACTTTTTTTTTTTTTTTTTTTTTCAATCATTTTGCTAAAATATTACCTTGATCTTTCCTGATCCCTTAGAATATATGCTTTCCTTCTGATGGGGAGGTGACCGCCAGTTTCCCTGACATAGAGGAACTTTCAAGGTAAACCTTAGGAGCATATAGAGATTAGTGTTTACAAATCACAGGCTGTTCAAATTCAAATCATAGGAAGGAGTGGGCAGAGGAAAGCGATCTCCTGCCTCTGCTAACTTTCTCCCTACAATAAGTTTTCGCTTAACAGCACTACACCGAACTGAAAGCATGAGTCCCATTTTTCCAAGGAGTACAGCCACAACTTCCGGTTCTTCCTCCATGTCCGATAATTAAAGCTACCTCATATATTCCAGGCACATTTAAAATTCTATCTTCACAAAGAAGACAAGAATATATTGATTGGGGTGTCAGAGCATTAGTGGCAGGGTGGGTATTCAAACCCTGACATCTCTCGCATAAGGCAGGAGAGTGAAGAGGCAAAGCTGGGGGCTGCAGCCTGGTGTTTTCAAGGCTCAGAAGCCTCTTCTCCAGCCAACCCTTGCCTGTATACGCTTATCTGGGGAAAACAATCCAGGTCTAAATAGGACAAAGCGTAAAATGGCATATTGTTGGGAGCTGTGTGTAGAGGAAAGAGAGAGGATAATGGGGGAGGAAGGATGTAGTGTCTTGGACCACTCCATTCTAAGAGCATTTGAGAACATCTGATTACTGGCATCCCTTTCCATCCCACCTTACGCTAGAATCCAGGAAAATGATCTGGCAGAATTGTTGCTAGCAAGACATACACGTAATGTGTGAGATTGAAACCAAAACTGCTTTGAGGAAAATTCCTCTTAATTTATAAAAGAAACTCCAGGACATTTCAGGGGGAAAAAGTAAAGTAATAGGTGAAAGTGGCCTTTCTAAGAAAGCCACCAGGAATGGCATAGCCTCTCCAACAGACATGGACAGTTTGGTTAATGTAAAAAGAGTCTCTCTCCTTCCCAGGAGAGGGTTAGAAAAAAGATGAAAATCAGAGAGGAGAAAAGCGGATGGGGCTGCTGAAAATTATGATATTCCTTTTCTGAAGTATTTTTTTCACTATATCGCCAGATTTCTTCCTCTCTGTCTTATTCAGACAACATACAAATATACACTAATAGCATTTCCCTTTAAAATTAAAATCTTGGTTTGGTTATATCTCTATTTTCTGCTTTCTTCTACAAGGAAACTTCCAGAAAATTGTCTGTGTGCTCCATTTTCTCACTTACATTCACCCTTTGCTTTCCCATGAGCTCCCCCTCCCCACCCCTTCCCATGGCTTTAATCCCATCAGTCCACTGAAACTGCTCTTGTCAAAGTCAGTGGTGACCTCCACATTGTCAAATGAAAAGAACATTTTCTATCTTATGTTTTTAATGAAACAATCTCCTCTCGACTTCTGTGACAATATACTCTTCTGGGCATTTCTCCTGCTTTGTTACTGGTCGTTTCTTCCAACTTTCTTTTGCTTGCTTTTCCTCTGTTACTTACATTTAAATATTGGGACTCCTCAGTGTTTTGCTTTGAACTCTCCTCCTCTTACTTCATACAACTCCTAAATGACTTCATCCATTTTCATGGATTTAATTATTACCTCTATGCTAAACCTTCCCTCATTTATACTTTTGACTCATACCTTTTGAGCTCTAGACCTCTTCTCTGCTTGATAGCTCCACAGACTCATAGTCGTCTGAGAATTAGCATTCCCAATTCTCTCTCTTATTCCCTCCTGCATCTCCCTTCCCCATGTCAGTAAATAACATCATCAGCTATTTAATTGCTAAAGCTAGAAATCTAAGTGTCATCCCTTGTTCCTCTTTGCTCCCCATACCCTCCACATCCAATCAACCTAAGTCTGATTATTTTACCTCTAACATGAACCTCAGCTTTGCCAATGATGCTACATCTCCACTGCCACCACCCTGTTCCAACCATCGTGCTCTCCGGCCCTTAGGACCACAGTAGCCTCTTGGCATATCTCCCTGCTTCCACTGCCATCCATCTCCTACCAGTTTTCGTTACGGCAACTAAAATAATCTTTTTAAACATGTAAATAAAATCATGTTGCCTTTCTAATTCAATTCCCTTTTTAAGTTCCCAATGCATTCAGAATAAAGTCCTGACACCTACAAATCAGATCTCAGTCTGTCTCTTTGGTTTAGCTAATTTCACTCTTCCTCATCATTACCCTCTGGCCACCAAGTAAATCCTCACCACTGTTCTCTATCACAATAACCTCTTTATTTCCTTCATAGGGCATATGGTCAGTTGAAAAACAGCGCCCCCCCCCCCCAAAAAAAAAAGTCCATGTTCTAACCCCTGGAACATGTGAATGTTGCTTTATGTGGCCAAAAGGACTTTGCAAATGTGATTTAGTTACAAGACCTTGAGATGGGGAGACTATCCTGAGTTCTCCAGGTGAGCCCTAAATGTCATCACAAGTACCCCTATAAGAGAGAGGCTGAGGGAAATTTTGCCACAGAAGAGGAGGAGGCACTGTGAACATGGAGGCAGAAATTGGAGCGATGCAGCCACAAACCAAAGAATCCCAGCAGCCATTAGAAGCTGGAAGAGGCAAGGTATGGGTTCTCCCCTAGAGCTTCCAAAAGGAGTGTGGCCCTCCTGACACCAGTGACACTGCCTGACCTTCAGAAGTATGAGAGAATAAAGTGCTGTTGTTTAAGCCACCAAGCTGTAGTAATTTGTTATGGCAGCCAAAGGAAAATGACTCAGGCTTATCAGATTTTGTGATAAATTTACCTGTTTATTTGTTTAGTTATGTTCTTCCTTATTAGTCTGCAAGCACTATGAGAGCAGTGATTTTACCTATCTCTATTGTTTACCATTAAATGACCAGTACTTTGCCTTTACTAAATATATTTTGAATGAATGGATTAATTTCTCTTTCAATAAGGTGCTGCACTTTAAAAGACCATTCAAAGACTTTAAATTCAATCGTTTGTTTAAAGGACGGACTCTTTAATATTACTCAATGAAGCAGACAACTTTTCTTCCTATCTCACCTCCGCCCAACCCAATCCAATCCATCACCCATTCTTCCTCAATATGTATACTTTCTTTAACATCATCCCACCTCTACTCTACTCCAAACTACTAGAGTCTCCTCCTAGACTAATAAAAACCCTTCCTAACTAGTTGACTTATTTCCCCTCTTTCCACCTTTCTAATCTGATCATTACACGGCCATTAGAATGACCTTGTGAAATAGATTTGGTCACATAAGCTTATGCTTAAAGTCCTTCAGTGACTTCTTTAACCCAAATCCTTAACATGTTTACAAAGAATTTTATTGTCTGTCCACTCCTACTTCTCCAACATATCACCACAACATCCACTTCTCACCTCTGTTGAGTAGCATGAGGCTTCTTTGAGTCCTCATTACTCTTTCCTTCCTACTAAAAAACCTTGGCACATGTTTTCCTGTCTCTTCATTTTCCTTGCTTTTATGCACTAAATGTTCATGTCTCTCCAAAATGCGCATGCTGAAACCCTAACTCACTGTATGATGATATTTGGAGGCAGGGCCTTTGGGGGGTAATTAGGTTTAGATGAGCTCATGAGAGTAGGGCCCCCAGGATAGGATTAGGGCCCTTATAAAAAGAAGACGAGACCAGGGGGTGCTTGCCCTGCCCCTTACCATGTGAAGACACAGGAAGAAAGCAGACATCTGCAAGCCAGGAAGAAGGCCTTCGACAGACACCAAATCTGCCAGTGATTTTGGACTTGCCAGCTTCCAGAACTGTCAGAAATAAATGTCTATTGTTTTAGCCACATATCCTATGGTACTTTGTTATAGTAGCCCAAGTTGACCAGTTGACTAAGGTACTTGGTTATTGTTGATCTCCTTTACTAGTAAGAGGGCATGAGGATAGAAACCGTGTGTGTGTGTGTGTGTGTGTGTGTGTGTGTGTGTGTGTGTGTATTTAAATCATTACTGTATTAACAAAATTTTGCAATGTATCCAGTATAGCAGTAGATTCTCAACCACAACAACAAAATTGGTAAATTAATGAATTAATGATGACCTAAGTAAAAAATTATTATGTGACTTCAAATACTTCAAAATATTTTTACATACTATTACATTTAATACTCCTAGAGATCCTGTGATAAAGAAAGAATGGGTAATCTACTTTTTTTCCATTTCACAAGATGAAGAATTAGATTCTCAGAAGGTTTAAATGACTTAGTCACAATTATGCGACTCAGTAAGTTTTAAAAGGCATAATTATACTATATACAAGTATATGAGATAACCGTCACTTTATGTATAAGTATATACATAATGTATCTTGAGTGCAGCATGTCAAGCAATATGCTGAACATTGTAAATGCATTAATTCATTTAATCCAGAAAACAACCCTAGAAGGTAAGTACCATTGCATTTTCATTTCTAAAATGAAGAAATTGATCTTTGTTTAAATAAGTTTCTCAAAAAACAGTTATTACACAGGAGAACCAAGACTCAAACTTAGGTCTGTGTTATTCCAAAGTCCAAAATCCTTAACTCCTCACCTGAGACATTCATTTTTAATGCTGAGCTGTTTCAGAAGTACAAAAAATATATAAAAACAATATAACAGAATCCATTAATTCTTCACTCAGCATAAGAAATAAAACATCACAGATCAAAGTGATTGATGTTCTCTTAAGTTTCTTATTATATTCCCTTCTCTCACTGGTAGAGTTAACTACTTACCTGAATTTATTTTATCATTTCCATATATGTGTTTATTCTTTTACTACATATGTATGCATTCCTAAAAAGATGCGGTATTGCTAGCAGTTACATAAATGTTATCCTACTATCTGTCTCCATTAATCGTTCATCACATGTATCCTTATGTATACATGGGTCTCTCCTTCACTTATGTTAACAGTAATTTCAGTATAAAATGAGGTTTACACCAAGAAAACCAATTAATCTTTTGAGGGAGGAGGATTTCTCTATTGTTCTAATCTAGGCATGAGAAAAAAAGGTGTAAAGGAAAGAGTAATTTGCGTAGCTCTCCCTCCTCATTATACCAATGTAGCATTTAGGTTGGAAACAACAGGTAAAACTGCATTGTTCATTGTCAATCCCGCTCCGATGCTCTTGGTCAGTGAGGAGGTACCTTTAGCAGATCTTTAGAAAATGCCCTAGTAATCCAGAGACTTCACAAATTTCCTCCGACGTCACACAAAATCCATCCTGGGAATAGGGACATGTTTCAGGCACATCTCCTTAATCCCCTTAAGGTTAACTCAAACCTTGATAAGAATTTGGATGTAGATTGCAAAGCGTCTAGTATAGCAATAGATGCTCAACAACAACAAAATTGCTAAATGAGTGGGTACAACTTTGAATTTTTCAGAATGCTTGGAAACCAAACTTTTGAGGGAGTTAAGCGTCTTTGTCAATTAACTGGTTTTTGGAAAGAAGCAATTAGGTAGAAATACCACACTGCTGTTTAGACCAATTAATGGGAATTTTGATACAGAGAAAACATGGTTGTAGAATTCATGGAACACTATTTGGGCATCGCCCTGTTTAACTTGGAGAGAGTCGGCTTGCAGAAAAAGCAAGTGCATCAGATGGCTGTTTTCCATGACACAAATGTATAAAACATTTGGTCTTAAATGCTTTTTCTCAACAGCTGGCATTTTGAATCCAAACTCTGGGTTGTATCATTAATTCAAAAATCTTGTGATATTGTTCAGTGCTTGTGTGCACTGGATATAATACTATCCCTAATTCTGCCTATTGGCTGAGGCAACTTCTTCACAGGTTCTCCCATATTCTAAAAAATTGTACTGATCCTACTAAGTGAAGCAAAAGCCTATTAAATCGAATAATTATTACATGTTATTCTGTCAGTTAATTGGACTATGGAGTCATTCTGTAATCAGAATAGGTCTCTATATATTTGCCTATTTGTAAGAAACACAAAGAAAATGGGAGCATAACAGAAATAATCAGCAGCGTCTTTTAACTACAAGCTTGAGCTGAAGCCTGTTTGGTTCTTCTTTAGGTAAATTTTTTTCTTCCCTTTACATAATAACATTAAATTTAAGTTGAGGACTGGCTCAAAAGAAAAACAAAGAAAAACAGGAATAAAGGAAATTTCCATCCATCCTCCGTAAATTAATACCAGTGTCAGAAGAGTCCAGTATGGATACTCCTCTAAGGAAACCTGTAAAAATTTCTTTTTTAGTACAGGTCTCTGGAAAGACCTTTTGAGAAGTTCAGGGACAGACTGACCATGGGAATGGACACAAGACAAGCCATTCTGGAAAAGTCAAGTGGACCTCACTAAATATTCCCAAATCAAATAACGAGAGTGCTTGGTTCCATGCAACTGCAATGAAAATGTGTCCTGACATTGGGCACCAGTGTTTGCTCTTGTCTGGGATGTTTTCACAATTAATTCCCTACCTCCTTCCTCCCTACCTTACCCTCTCCCTCTTCTATTCCTTCCAGTCAAAAAAGATTCATAATGGAATGTTGACTCGGTGATCTCATTCCAAGGCCCTGTCTATTTAGACACAATAATTTGAAGAGGAAATAAAACTAGTCATACTGGGAAAGGAAAACTAATAAAAAGGTTTCAGTCAGTCACTTAAAAGGAATTAAACTGAATTCAATCTCTGTTTCATTCCCAAGCTGGTTTGTGCATGTAGGCCAAGCCTGGGTAATAACACAAACCCAACAAATTAGGATTCTGTTCCTGAGAGACTTAACGTGTAGCTGAAAGGCTCTCATATTGGGGTCCTTCACTAATAGCTGATTTGTAGTCATTTCTGGAATGGAATGTGGCAGCTGTCCCACAGCTGGCTAATATCATGGACTGGTGATGACACTAGGAAGTGACAAATAGCCTTTTGAATTTTAACAGGTTGATGAAGGAAGAAGAATGTAGTCCAAAAAAACTTCAGGTTGGAATCTGGCTAAAATTTTATATTCAACATTCCCAATATTAATCAAAAGAGGTCAAAAAGACTAATTAACCACAGAAATTCAAAGTTATGTATTTACCCCTTCAGGAAATTGGAGCTACTTCCCCAACTCCCGCATAAAGAGCCAATAAACCAAAAACTCTGGAATGATAACTTTGGACAAGAAACATATTTTTAAATGAAATGTAACTTTTATATGTATTTCCTGGTGGTTACAAAGAGAGAGAGAGAGAGATAACAAATGTTTATTTATAATTAACAGCCCCCCCCCCCGCCCCCCCCCGGTCAGGCATGCTACTGGGAGATATACACACATAACAACATTAAATTGCCACAATAGTCCTATGAGCTCCTGCAAAGAGAAATAAAAGTCCTTAGCAGTGTCCCACTTTTGGAGTCATACAAAACTAGGTTAGTTCCCAACAACACTAAATCAAATTAACCTTGGTGATAAAATGTAGTAGAGAACAGGTAGTTTTCTCATATATTCTTGACAAAGAAGAGTTTTTGAACTCGAACTGACCTCTGACAACTTTACCATGCTCCTTGAAGGGACAGAAGGATACTCCATAAACAGCAGTAAGGAAGAGGTTATTTCAGTGTAAAAAACTATATGAATTAAGCAGATAGCTCCTTTAATAGGATCCCAAAAGATTTGATTTGGAATTAAATTAATAGATAATTCTAAGACTTCCAAAGATATTTGCCCTTTGATCTTCAAATTTGAATAAAAGATAGTTTCATTCAACTAAAATGTATTGAAAACTATTTATTATGTGAGACAAGTGGCTTTATAATGGTAACCAAAGTGTGTTCCTTTCTTTCAAATAACTCACTATGTAGCTATCATTTATGTTTTGTGTGGGAGTAGGGAGAACCTGAAGGAAGAACTACTGGGTCCTCTTGATTTCCCACAGCAAATGTTATTATAAAAAAGATTTAAACCAGCTTCAAATAAATAACTTTAAACTACTCCAGTACGTTTCCCAATAAACTTTGCTAATTAAACAAATCATCCAGTAACAATTTCAATATTTAATAGATAAGAAAACTAGGACTCAGAACAGTGAAGTGACTTGCCCGTTTTATGTGGCTTGTCAGAACCAGGTTTCTTTCCATTGTGCCCAATTGGTTTCTCTCATACCACTTGCCTCACTGTGCCAAACTATTTCTCAATTCATTGTGAAATGTAATCAATTCATTAAAACTATGGTTTAAGGTATTTATTTAGTTATAGTTCTAGTGGGTTGACCAGTTGTTTCAGTGACTGCCTAATTCAGTCCAAATGATCAATCCTATAGCCTTATCTTCCAAACCTTATCTCTTCATGGCATTAGAAATGATGTCAATGAGCAAAGTTGTTTGTCAAAGGACAGTATGAACTCCCAATCAGCCTGTTTGGAAAGATTCTAGTGACTAAATCTGATGATGGTGTCAGTGCTTTGGCAGCATAGTCATGAAAAGTTATAGGTCAAATCCAACCCCATTTGCAGTTATTACCCCATCTAAAGTTCCCTGATGATGAGAGAGGGCATGTTGTTTTGCCATGCCCGTATGAGATTAAGATAATCATTTTAACAGTAAAAGACCAAAGACATTGGGAAATATTTATTAGTAACTGTTAAGCAATTCCTACCTTGGATTTTGGCCCGTGTGTTGCATTGTCATTAAAGTATACCTGAATTATATGGCTTGGATATTTTGATATGATCAAGAGAGTAATGTGTCTTGCATATTGTGTTAGGATTACTACCCTAGATCTATGAGTATATATGCTCAGCTCTCTCAAAGTATGGAATGATACACATTTATAGACTGAGAAGTCTCATAGATTTGGAAGAAAAAGCATTTGGAACTCCACTGTAAGATTCTCCCTAATCGCCTCGAAACTTCATGGAATATAAACCAGGAAAACTTATTCAAGAAGTTGATGCATTTTGAATGAATTGGACAGTAATTGTTTATCTTGGATAATTATCTGAACAATCAGCAGTCTTTGATACTATTGAGCTTAAGTCAAACTAAAGTGACATGATTTTTGGAAGAGGGATTGATTTCATTACAATGGTTCCTTTCAAATTTCTTGAAGAAGAACTAAAATGAGTTGCTGAAAGATTGGTTATCTACCTAAAAGATTAGTTTATGCCTCTCCTGATCATCGCAAGCATAAAGCTATTAGGAAAGAGAATGAATGAGCGCCTTGAATGGCAATTTTACCATTGTCTCAATGAGTAGCAACTACAAAACTGACATTGCCGCATAGGACTTCCTACCTTACATTCTGCCCTTCATCTAATATACTGTTTTCCTCCAACTCTATATACTCACCCTTCACCCTTCTTTAGTGAAAGTTACAAGATATTTCATCTTTTTCATACAGCCTATAAGTAAAAGTGTGATGGTCATACTAGGTAGTCTCCTTGATTGGAGGATGAGTGAGTAAAGTCATTTTGATTCTCTTTGTATAATGACTCTTTAAAAAGAACATTTTAAAAATATTTAATCAAATATATCTTAATTGGCTATATTTTATTAAATATACTTTTCTAAAATATAAAATTTTATTAAAACAAAATATTAAAAATATTTTTTAAATATCTTTTAAAACATTCTTAGTAAACAGAATAATGATTACCTTCTTTAAAGGGCATGGTTTCCCAAATTTTCCAGCACTGAGGTGAATAGAGCTCTTAAAAACATCTATAAAGCTAAATAAAATGGCAAAATGATTACAATCCATAGGAAACAAAATGGCCTCCTGAGGTTCCTTTAAGACTTGTGTCTATTGTCAAATAAATCATCATGTTTGTCATGGATTAATCAGTTATTCAAGGCCCAGTTTTCATACAACTGTGGTTTAGTGATTTAGCACTTGGCTTCTGGAGCTATATTGCCTGCATTTGAAATCTGTTACCTTCTCTTTATAGGCACTGATTATAAGCAAGTAAACTAACATCTCTGTCTAGCTTCCCTCATCTGCAAAATGAGAATAATAATAGTATCTGCCTCATCAGATTATTATAAATTAGATTAATATGTTATTTTATATATATATATATATAAAATATACATATATGTATATATATGTGTATATATATATATATATTTACATATTATTATATTAATACAAGTGAAGTGTTTAGAATAGTGTATGGAACAAAATAAGAACTCAATAAACAAGAGTTGTTATTTTTCACTTGGAACAAGTTCACCCTCACTCAACTCAGCATTTTCATTTCCCATCTACTTCATCTTGCCACTAAATTCCTCTTCTGATTTACCCATGCCAACACCTTGCTTCTTATAGGTAGAGACTATATCCTTCATCTCTTTGGGTTCCCCATATGACATAGCATTGTATTCAGCATATGGTGAGTAAAAATTAAGTATTTATTGAAACCAATTGCCCTGGTTGTCTCTCAATAAGAAAATGTCAGTGAGGTACACTTCCCTCTCTGGAATTTAGAGAGATGACCCAGTACTACTCTTGAGAATTATTAAAGAGATGGTCTATAATTAAGCCATTAATTTTTATAGGGTATGATCTATGATATATTCATTACTTTGTACTCATTGAATTATTGGGCAAAAGCACAAAGGTCAAGAACACATGTGAAGCTAGATGCCTGCAAATAGACTCTGATATTCATGATATAAACTATGATGGTCAAGCTATTCTTCTTGAAAGAATAACTATATTATTAATAAAAGATAGGCTGAAGAGGAATCAAACTATAAATTTCACTGACATATATAGTCAAGAATCCAGTCTATGAAAATACTTACTTTCTAGTTACCTACTTACCTGCGTGATCTGAGACAATAGCCCAAACTAAACATTACTACAACATGTAGACAATTCAATCAATGCAGAAAAAAATGAATCAGTAAAAAGTGTTTCTCAGTAAAAGTCATGTCACTTTACCACTCTATAGTCATTGTCTTTTTTTTTTTTTTCCCTTCCTCATCTATATAGTGTGGAGGAAAAAGGGGTTCTATGGAAAGTAACCTCACAGGGTGATTTTTTTTTTAATTAAAGTTTATTGGGGTGACAATTGTTAGTAAAGTTACATAGATTTCAGGTGTACAATTCTGTATTACATCATCTATAAATCCCATTGTGTGTTCACCACCCAGAGTCAGTTCTCCCTCCATCACCACATATTTGATCCCCTTTACCCTCATCTACCACCCCCTCCACCCTTCCCCTCTGGTAACCACTAAACTATTGTCTGTGTCTATGAGTTTTCGTTTCTCATTTATTTGTCTTGTTCTTTTGTTGTTTTTGGTTTATATACAACATATCAGTGAAATCACATGGTTCTCTGCTTTTTCTGTCTGACTTATTTCACTTAGCATTATAATCTCAAGATCCATCCATATTGTTACAAATGGTCCTATTTCATCTTTTCTTACCACCAAATAGTATTCCATTGTGTATATATACCACAATTTCTTTATCCATTCATCTATCGAAAGACATTTTGGTTGTTTCCATGTCTTGGCCACCGTAAATAAAACTGCAATGAACATTGGAGTACATGTGTCTTTATGGATAAATGTTTTCAGATTTATTGGGTAGATACCCAGAAGAGGGATTGCTGGGTCATATGGTAATTCTATTCGTAATTTTTTGAGGAACCTCCACACTGCCTTCCATAGCGGCTGCACCAGTCTGCATTCCCACCAACAGTGTATGAGGGTTCCTTTTTCTCCACAGCCTCTCCAACACTTATTACTATTAGTCTTGTTGATGATAGCCTTTCTAACTGGGCTCACAGGGTGATCTTATCATAAATTCCTAACTGGGCAAGTCATAGTAGATAGATAGTCATGCCCCAGGCATATAACTTCTTTAGTGAAAGGTTTATCTTTGCCTTAAGCAAACCTTGTCTATTGTTCTTGTGCAGCTAGGTTCACACATCTTTGAAATGCCAGATCAATACCCTTTTTCAGACACCTTGGAGACCCCTAACTGAGACAGGTTAGTTAGCATGTTGTTAGGTAGACAGGAAGATCCTGGGTCGAATAAACAAAAGGCAGCCATATCCTGAAACTCCAGGTTCTGGAATGTCTCCTTCACTCCAGGACAAAGATATGAGAATGCTGTGCCTTGAAGTTAATAAATAATCTCATAAATCCCTTTTGGCTGGACAAAGGAGCAGAGCTGATAGATAGGGATGGGTTTGTTAGTCCCTTTAGGATCTGATACATAGGAGTGGGTTCATTAATCCCTTTAGGGTGGGCAAACAGGACAAACCTGATAGACAAATTCCATTAGAAGGCACCAGCCCCCTTCCCCAAGCAGGCAAGGGAAGGTATAAAAGTAAGAACTTTTGCCTGTCACTGTGCAACCCAGTCGGGATGCCCTCTCGTTTCAAGGGCTGCAACTCTTTAGTCTTTACTTTTAATAAACTATCCCTTTTTATAACTCCTTGCCTCTCCTTGATCTGTGCTTCCATTCTTCGGTTTCATGAGATATGATCCCGGCACAAAGAAAATATTCTATATCATTTGGGGGCTCGTCCGGGATTGAAGGAGAGATAAATATTATCTGTGCCTTTCTACTTGCCCACCTATGGGCCTTCATCATTTTTTTGTATCTTTCTCCTGTCACACAAATATCGGGCTTCTGTCAGCCATTTAAAAGCGACCAGTGCGGATGCTGAATTTAAGCCACGGAGATAAAGGCTTTGCGGAAGGGCTCTGGTCAATTCCCTCCGGCACTGAGCCGGGGGAATGCTGGCTACTGTCCAACCATTTCTCTTGTAAGGAGGGGAGCCCGAGAATGGCGCGAGGTGGCCTGAACGATCCGCGGTAGCAACTGAGGAAGTTTTGCCCGGAAGGGTGCCATTTGGAGGCTCTCCCTCCCCCCCCTGCTACTTTCTCCTATTCCTCTGTTGCTTTTTTTCCCTTTCTGCAAGGAGGCTGAATGCTGGTGCGTGGCCAGGACTGTGGGCCTTTGCAGACAACTGAAGGACCCTTACCGTGGCCCCTCTGCGGTGGGTCCCAAAGGTCTCTCTGGTCCCTTCCCTGCCTGACGGCCTGTAAGTGTGCCAGTGGGATGTCTCCTCCAACCATGTTGTTCTTTCATCCTGTCACTGTCTCCCCCCAGCTCTTGAGACATTGGCCCAGGGTCCCTTCCCTGTGAGGCCTCCTCAACACTCTCCAGTAACATATTTTGACAAACCAGCCAGGAGGTAATCCCCTTTTAGGGGACCCTAAAATCTTTCACTCACTTTCCTTATACCTCTTTTGTTTGCCGTCCTTGGTGGGCATGGTTCAGACAGTTAAATGGCCATTAGGGCATCTGCCGCTTGAAAACTCAGGATAACCCAGTCTTGGAACAGGTCATTTAGGACCGGCCAGGCTCAAGACAAATCCAAGTACCAGTGAGGTCTGTGTTTGTACAGCATACTGTCTCTCTGGAGACTTGATTTTTTCATCCCCTCTGTTCTTCCATGATCTCACTGTATTCCTCTGGGGACCACGTGGGACTTCTCTGTCACTTGGCTCCGCCCCCAGCTCAGTGGGGCTGCAGCAACAGCCAGGAGGGGGAAGGGCCACAAGGGCACAGCTCCTCTGGCACCGCCAGCGCAGCCACTGCAGCCACTGCCAGGCAGTTTTTAAGGAGAACCAACATATTCCGGACTCGCTTTTCCTTAAGGAAGTAGCTTTATCCAAAGTTTTTTGGGGCTTCAGATATCTTTTTGTGCCCCCCTCACATACTGGGCTTCAGGGCTTCCTTCCACTCCCTCTCGACTAGGCCGTATGCCCTCCCTACAAGCTTTACATATGCACTCCCTCTTTAATACCTTTATTTGAAGACTGCCATTATTTGGAGATGCCAAGTCAGGCCATACATCCCTCCACTTTAAAGCACCTCATTATCGGTCACAGCGTTCATTGACTTGTGGGCCGGTGCCAGACATTCAGTTGGGGACACACACAAATTTGGGTAGGCGCCCATCAGAGGCACAGCCGGGCAGCCCAGGTAAGCACGACGAACCCTGGCACTGTGTCTCCCCACTTGCCCCAGAATCGGTTGTGCTATGTCCGCAGCCCACGTTTCTAGGGGACGCCCTAGTTCAAGTTATGGGAGATGAATTGCAAAGGGATGCCTTTCTGCTCTTCCTTTCACATGGGCAACAGCCCCCATGAACCTTCATCCCCCTGAATTGCGTCTTGAAACATTGGGACAAATTTGACCCTCAGACTCTGAAAAAATGGCACCTGGTCTTTTGTTCTGAGTTTGGCCTCAATACAAATGAGAAGATAGGGAAACCTGGCCTCCTGAGGGAAGTAACAACTATGATACTATCTTACAGTTAGATTTATTTTGTAAAAGGGATGGCCAGATGTGCCAAGTTTCTAGAAACCCTCATTGGGGACATAAAAAAGAGAACTAAATTGATAGTTCAGGGAAAAAAGGGAGCTCCACCCATCTCCTAATCCACCTGAAACAGGAATGCCTGAGGCTGAGGTAACTGAAGGAAAAAGGTGGCAATTTTAAAAAACCAATGGCTAGTTCTCAAGGCAGACCCCTCGCCTTGACTCTGCTGCTATAGTTCTAAGTCCTGCAGGGACCACCCACAGTGGGATTCATTGTAAGGGAAATAACCTTTTGACTGGAGTCCCAGAGTAGTAACATTCTAAATAAGCCTGCTTTTAACTTTTAAAATCCTATTACCAGATAAAACTTTTCAGTAATAATATAATGTGGATGTTTGGACAAGGTTTCTCACCATCTGTTGGTAACTTAAAATTTCAGTTTTACTAAGTTGTGTTAAATGATAAAAATTATTAAATATCTAAATATTTCAAAATAACAAAATGCTGAGGTGTTAGTTATTAGGTAGGTCTAAGTTCATCTATTGCTGGCTTCTTGTCACAGGAATGTTAAGAGATAAATTAAGATCTGTTAATAAATATATCTTATATTTTTATTACAAAAGCCATTGCTTTTGAAAGTTGCCAAATATATATTTGCCAATGGAAGTGTTAATTGCTTGCTTTTGGTAGTCAGTAAAAATTAAGGTTCTGAAGGTTATGGATTCTAATATGGAAGAAAATGGTATGTGTGCTTTCAAGGAAGTTGTAAAGTATGGAAATGCATTTTTGAAGGTACTGAAAGAAAGTAGTTTGCCTTAAGATGGTTATTTCTGAATGGGTAAAAAAACAAACTAAGGGGGACTAAGAAAGTTGTTAAAGGTTTGAGAAGGAAAATCTTGAGAGAATTTTATATATGGTTTCTCTCTACCAAGAAAGTTTGGTAGATTATTGGTCTGCTACTGAAAAAGTTTTCCGCCTGAAAAGCAAAGATTGTATGTGTCACCAAAATAACTTCTATGTTCTATATTGTCTCAATCAGATCCTTGGTTATTCAAAAATTAAATCTAAAAGCTAAGTTTTGCTAGTAGTTAACTTCTATATTTATAGAACTGCTGGAATTCATATGCCTTCCTCAGTATCGGCTATAGGCCAATATAAGGAAGCTTAGCCTAATGTTTTCCCCTTACTGGCAGGGAATGCTAATGGTTCTGGCCCACTGTTACATCCCTGATTAAGAGGCTCAGATCCTAGAGAAGGCCAGGAATTTGTTTAAATGTCTTTATAATTTCCTAATTGATATAGACACCATTTATTCTGTCTCAACTGCTCACTCTGGACCTTTTTCCTCTGAAAACTGCTTGGTTGTAAAGATAAAGACAGCCCCCAGATTTGGGCTCATTTAACTCAGCCTGTTCCTTATCATTGGTCTATACCCTAAAGAAAATGTAAAATAAATTAAACTTAAAAAGGACTCTAGAAAAGTTTTATCGAAAGAACTCGAAGCCCTGGCTCTAACTGCTGCCCATTGCTTTAGATCCTAATCTCAATTCTGTTATTTCCTATGTTAACTTAAGAAGTTCAACAGTCACTTCAAAAATAGAAGGAACCCTCTCCAATCAACATGTTATTGTCCGTGGAGTCACAGACAAGCCAATTACTGCATATGGTGCAACCTAACGTTCTCCCATTCATTCTTAAACATGCCCGGAAGCCCACCTCCTATATTAGGAAGAGATATTATGACGGCAATGGGAACTATTGTTCTAGCCCCTGGACTATTCCTAGCTGCCTCCCAGTAGTAGAAGCCACATCAACTCTGATGTTTGGACACAAGGGACAATTGGCCACACCTTAACAGCCGCTCCAGTCCACATCCATCTTAAGGACCCCACTTTATTTCCTTGCCAGAAACAATGCCCTCTAAAACCCAAGGCACTGAAAGGGCTAATTCCTATCATTAACAGTCTCACACCACAAGGGCTCCTTAGAGAATGCAATAGTCCTCGCAACACCCCCATCTTAAGTGTTCCCAAACCAAATGGAGAATGGAGATTGGTTCAAGACCTCTGGGCCATCAACAAGGCAGTCATTCCTACACACCCTATAGTTCCAAATCCATACACTCTCCTAACCCAAATACCTGAAAGTGCCAAATTGTTCATGGTCTTAGATTTAAAGGATGCCTTTTTCTATATACCCGTGCAACCTGACTCTCAATATCTCTTTGCCCTCGAGGACACTGAAAGCCAGATTTCACAGCTTACCTGGATGGTCCTCCCTCAGGGGTTTAGGGATAGTCCACACTTTTTTGGATAGGCCCTCTCTAAGGACTTGTCAGAGTTTTCCTATAACAGCTGTACTCTTTTACAATCTGTTGATGATCTTTTATTGTGTGCTCCATCTGAAGACCTCATCAGCCAAGGCACTACTGCCCTTCGAAATTTTCTAGCCTCTGAGGGTTACAAGGTTTCCAAGACCAAGACCCAAATGTGCCAGACTTCTGTCAAATAAATACCTTGGGCTAATTATCTCTGAAGGAAATGGGGGAGGACAGAATTCGTCCCATCTCCACGTATCCCCTACCTAAGACCCTGAAACAATTAAGGGGCTTAGGCATTACCAGCTACTGCCACCTATGGATCCTGGGATATGGAGAAATGGCCCGTCCCCTCTACCAATTAATTAAAGATACTCAAACTGCAAATATGCATGTTACCTTGGAGCTCAGAGGCAGAACAAGCTTTTAGCCTTTTAGAACAAGCACTGTTAAGTGCCCCAGCCTTAAACCTTCTTACAGGAAAATTCTTTCATTTATATATAACAGAAAGGGAATGGCTTTGGGAGTCCTAACGCAAGCTAGGGGACCCTCACAACAACCATTAGGCTATTTAAGTAAGGAACTAGACCTTGAAGCAACAGGCTGGCCAGCTAGCCTCCGGGTCATAGCTGCAGCTGCCCTCATGGTTCCTGAAGCACCAAGCTCACGATGGGACAAGACTTAACCGCCTTTGCCCCCCATCACATTTGAGGACTTTTAACTGCAAATAATAGTCACTGACTCACTGATAGCCTCCTCCCGCAGTATCAGGCCCTCTTATTAGAAAGTCCTGTAATCCAAATACACACCTGCTCCTCCCTTAATCCTGCCGCATTCCTCCCAAAGACTGAGGAAGAATTAGCTGCCAACAAGTTTGAATGCAAACCTATACTGCTAGAGCAGATTTACAAAAAACACCCCTAGACAACCCAGATTGGATGCTCTTTAATGATGTGTTCTTCTATAGAAAACAACATACAAAAGGCTAGATATGCTGTAGTTACTCTACATAATATCTTAGAAAATACAAGCCTTCCCTTTGGGGCCAGCACACAACTGGCTGAGCTAATAGCTCTCACCCAAACACTAGAAGTGAGTAAAGGAAAAAGAGCCGTAACTCCAGCTAATCAATGTGTTAATTTCACTGGCTGCTGCAACCAGTGCCCTAATCTTTCAGGTGGTAACAGTTTAAACTGTAGCTCTATCACCTGTATGAGTTCTAATGCACACGTCAAATTGCCGGCTAGATGGTTTCCCATCTGTGGGAAGATTGCCTACTTGTATGTCCCAACTTACAACACTGGGGGACCCTGCTCTCTCAGGAGATTAACTGTCTTCTTACCCCAAAAGCCTCATCAGGTTAAATATCACAATAAACTTACTCTGGACTTGAGCTATAACAGCGATATACATTTATTTGGCCCCGCTAGATATATATATATATCCTTATTGTGGTACCTACTATGACCATAGCCTTAAATGTAGAGATTAGCCACATTGATTGTTCAATGGCAAAGGCCCTAAATGCTACCTCACAAGCTATTCATGCCATGGGCCAAGAGTTAGGACAAGTCAGTGAAGCAGTTTTCGAAAACTGAGCTGCCATAGACTACCTACTCCTCAAACACAATCAAGAATTTGAAAACTTTAAAGGATTATGCTGCTTCAGTCTTTCTGACAACTCAATTAACGGAAGATAAAGTCCAACAAATCCATAACATAGTTTCCAATATTAAAAACAGACAGGATGCTTTGGCTTAGATGCATCCTTCCTTACTTCCTGGTTTCCCAGTTTAGCAGGACTTAAAGAAACTTTTCTCATTTTTCTTTTATCCATTATTATAGGGCTTACCTCATGCTGTTGCCTACAATGCATCTCAGCTTACAGACTACCCACTGGTTGGCTATGATGGCCTACAGGACAACAACATCCTCATCTGGATTTGTTCATCTATTGGGAACACTTAGACCTCTGGACAAGCTCCAGCTGCTAATCTATCTCTACTACGCCCCCCCCTCAGCCTGAAGTAGCCAGAGCAATCATTGCCCCTGTTCCCTAACAGCAGTTAGGGTTTTATCTTCAGAGGGGGGATTGAGACAAGTTAGTTAACATGTCATTAGGTAGACAGGAAGGACCCTAGTGGAATAAACAAAAAAGCAGCCATATCCTGAAACTCCAGGTTCTGGAATGTCTCCTTCACTCCAGGACAAAGATATGAGAACGCTGCACCTTGAGGTTAATAAATTATCTCAGATCCCTTTTGGTCGGACAAAGGAGCAGATCTGATAGATAGGAACGGGTTGTTAATCCCTTTAGGGTGGGCAAACAGGACAAACCTGATAGAGGAATTCCATTAGAAGGCGCCAGCCCCCTTCCCCAAGCAGGAAAGGGAAGGTATAAAAGTAAGAACTTTTGCCTCATTCAGTGGGCAACCTGATCGGGACCCCCTCTTGTTCCGAGAGCTGCAACTCTTTACTCTTTATTTTAATAAACTATCCTCTTTTACAACTCCTCGCCTCTCCTTGGTCTGTGCTTCAATGTTTTGGTTTCATCAGACAGGATACTGGCACAAAGAAAATATTCTACATCATAACCACCCTCAAGGGAGCACAGAATCTTAACTACCCAGTAATCCAATCCCCATTTGATTTTCTTTATACCCCCTCTTTAATTCCAAATACATAAAAGAAACTGCAAACTGTCATTCTTCTCAGTCAGTTTGGCTCAAATAAATTTTTATAAAAATTCTCTACAGGTTTGGATGTTCTTACGTTGACAATATAAACACATGAGAGTTAGGCTACTACGTGACATATAGGGTATTCCTTCCAATTTAAGCATTCTGTGCTTTGAAGGGGAGCAGAACATGTCACCCCAAAATGTGCCACTTTGGCATGTGGATTATTTTGAGCTGAAGGTAATCAAGACCCAGCAGATGCAAGAAAAACTTTCACTCTCTCTTAACTGCCTAAAAGAATTTAGAAAGGGGGTCTGGCTCAGAAAGGGAGCTATTACCAGAGATAAATTTTATCTGAAAGAATTACCTGTATGGCAGGGCACACATCTAATTACCAAACATCTGCTCTTCTTACCTTCCTGTGAATTGCTCTCTTTCCCTTAGAAGCTGCCAGGCCCCTGTCCCATTCCTTAGCTCAGGATGACACATAAGCCTCAATTGTCTGACTGCCCTTTGGCCTCCTAATTTTATAAGCCTCCCATATGTACAAAATTAAACTTGTTTTTTTCTTGTTAATCTGTCTTATGCCAATTTAATTGTTAGACCATCTTAACAATCTAGAAAAGTAGAAGGAACATTTTTCCACGCCTATGGTTTCTACTTTTCAACTGCTTATGCTAACATGGCTCATGGCCATAGAAAAATGAAGTGAGACCAAGGGAAATGAAAATGAGACTGAGTCTTGCAGCTGGAGAACCCCAAGTCGCTAATTTAGTACAGATCTAGCAAATGACTAATAACACCTCCAAAAACTAAAATAAAAGAAGACTCCCTGTATTTGGTAACCTTATCTCTCTAAGGTTCAGCCGGGCATCTTTAGACTTAGCGGAGTTGATAGACAAATAAAAGTGAGATGCAGAGTGTGTATTTTTTAATTCAAAAAATGATATTTTTGAAATTTCTATCTAAATCCACATTTTATAAATCCAATCTCAGTTAAAATGTATTTAAAAAGTTTGATATTTAAAATAACTATGATTCTTTCCCCATAGCAAATGATTGACAGCTCACATATATGATTGATATATTCACTTTTTTCATTAAGCAGAGTCCACCTCTACCAGAAAAAGAAATGCCATAATAGCTGGGTTTCTTATCAGGTTTATTCTTGCCTTTGTTTTGTGAGGATTAAGCAAGTTATCATAGGTAAAACCTTCCAAACAGAACCTAACAAGCTGTAAGCATTCAAGAAATGTTAGCTATTGTTTTTCTTGTTGCTTCTTCTTTTTATGGTAGTCTCTCCATAAATTCCCAAATATTCCCTAGTGAGGTGGGTTAGAAAAATCTCTTTCTTATTTACTCCTTTTCTATGAACCTCCCCTTACTACCAAGTTCTCCCTGAAGCAAGTAAAAGCCCTAACTGGAAAAACAGGATTAAGTAAATTCTTTAGAGGATTTCACAATCAAACTTAGCTCAAGTAATGAATAATTCATCATACAGAGTTCATATTTTAGCTAAGATAGAAAGTCACCTATTAGCTTCAGTGATAGTAAGTAGTAAAATCACACTTGTATTTCCATTTAGCCTTTTACTGTCAAGTCGAATTGCTTATTTAAATAAGTCCATGTGCCTTGTCACTTATGAAAATCAAGTGTTTTGTTTGTTTTTGACTGTTTTATATTTCACAAATGTTTTTGAATTTTGAAAATTTTACAGCCTAAACCCATGGACATAGTTTTACATGCTACCAGTTCTGACAAAAAGTGTAAAAAGAGGAATACAGCATAGAATTAAAAGATGGATTGTGGAATCAGACAAAATTTAGTTCTTCCTGTCTACGTAAGAAACATCCAAATCTGTAGAGAATTTTTATTGAGTTTATTTCAGCCAGACTGACAACAGGAGTAAGATCTCAAACATGTCCAAGAATAATAGTTTTGCAACTTCTTTCATGCATTTGAAGTTAAAAGAGGGAAAATAAGGAAGATTACATGGAGGTGGGAGGAAGCAAGGTGGCGACTGGATTACAGGATAGTTAACAAGATTATATGCTCTCTTGAGGGTAGTTATTCAAAGGTGGATTAACGCAGATGAACAGAAACAATGGACGGGGCTTGCTGAAGGCAAAGATAAACCTTTTACCAAAAAGTTATAGGCCTGGAGCATGACTACCCACCATGACCTGCCCAGTTAGGAATTTATGATCAGATCACCCTGTGAGGTTACTTTCCATAGAACCAAACACTTTTTTTTGTCCACATCGCTTTAGCATGAAGCACATTACTAATTCTCTTACAGCTTCAATCTCCTCGTCTCTAATATATAGAGACAATAATAGTTCAGAGTTTATGGAATTATTGTTGGAACTTAAATTATTGGAAATTCTTGTATGGAACTTAAGTAATTTAAAATAAATGTCAAGGACATTGTACACGGTAAATTCTCAATGCTTGTAATTCTATAAAAAATGCTGAGGTGGGCAGAATCTCAGAGGTCATCAGATTAGCCTTTAAACAGGAAATTATTAGCCTCAGCAGCTATCCCTTTAAAAAATAATAAATAAAAATATAATACATCCATTCTTTAAATACGGATATGTACTTGGATCTTGTCCATTGACATTTAGTTGAATCTAAGCACATGCACATGTACACACACACATATTTAAGTAGCTATATATACTTTATATGTGAGTTTACATATACAGCATGTATACTATTGATCAGTAACTTCCTTTGAACACATTTAAGGATGCATGTACTGAGTCTCTTCTGAATTCAGAATTGGCTGAGTATGTTCTCATTGAAACTTAAATTTTCTACGATCTAATGTTTTCCTACAGTTTTTAAAATACTTATCAATGTATATTCTCGATCCATTATCTGTTGGAAGTTCTTAGTGCTTTATCTTTAAATCTGGACTATGTATCAAAACTTTAGAAAGTGCATCCTCTTCCCACAACTATCTCCAACTCATCAATTTCCAAATACATTAATCGTGTTTCAAGGTCACTTCCAAGACGTAGTGTTTACTTGGACAATACCAAACCTCTCTTGCCAAAAGTATACGAAAATCACTCAAGAATAGGCAAGCATCCAATTACTTACATATTGGTAAACATTGGTGTTGAATCACACAGGTAATGTAGGGTTGAATAACCTATTGATGTTAAACAAATAATGCTATTTTGTCCTTTGTAATAAAGATGACACTACCAACTTACTTCACAACACAGATATTTGTTTTTCCAATACAGTAATAGATTATATATAAACTGTGAATGTTCTTTTTAAATATATTTTTCCCTGCCTGCAGCCCACCCCTTGCAACCTCCATTTCCTTCATCACCAAATACACTTATGACCAGGGTTAAGGCTACAATGCATATTCTCCAACAGATAAAAGTTATCTGCTCCATATTGAGCTCATGACCCCTGACTTCATTAAGAGCTTACACTCATTGATGAAAGTAACTGGCCTACATTAATTGATGTTAATTAGGTTATTGAATAAGTTGAATTCACTCTAGTATGGTTTCAATGCCCTGATGGCCTCAGAAAAAACCCTGGCTACCAAGTGAAGTTATATTACTCAAATCCCTCTCTATTATTGACTTTGAGTTTGGGGGCTGGAACAAGATAGCCTTTGAGTCTTCAGGGTTCTATTTTTTCTCTAATTTGTGCCTTTTACATTTTGTGTGTGTGTGTGTGTGTTAGCTGTCATTGCATTCAGAATTATTTTAAGCCTAAATCTCATTGCTTCCCCTTCCCTACCTTCCTCATCCTTCATAACTGTGCTGAATATTCTTATGTGGTATCAGATTTCTGAGTTTTCTATGAAGTTTGTTGTCTCTATATTATTTTCTTGCGCTCTTCTCCTTTAAAAAATTTTTAACTTACCATCTGTTTTCCCTTTAGACTTGTCTTCCACTTGTTTCTGAACTTTCAACTAAGGCAGATGCTATTAGAGTGAAATTAAGACAAAGGACAAGAAGATACACACACACACACACACACACACACACACACATAATAATGCAGCCTAAAATTTATATTAAAGAGATTCTAATTTCAACTCAGGAATCCACAGATAAATTTAAGCTATTGCAGGTCAGTTTATAGTCCTTATCTTAAATAATATAATAGCAATAATAATAAATGTATAGTAATATAATGCTATAAACATAATTTACATAATTAAATGTGAATAGTATAACTATTACAGTAAATAATATAATTGAGTATATAATTATGTATTTGTAATAGAATATACAATAACATAAACACATCTATCAGTATTGATTTGCATGATGTAATTGAAGTCATTTGCTATGATAAATAGTATAATAGTTTTATATATTTATTTTATTAATTAATATTATTTTCATATTAATTCCCTTATATGATTCATTCCAGGGACAATGCCTTTTATGCTCTATTCAGTGCAACTGTTATACCTGGCAAATCGAGTTCAGGTATTAGCAGATACCCATTGATTAATTAATTAATCTCTTCATTTAATTAATAGGCATTGAATCCTTTTCTGTGTGCCCTGTGCTTAGCTAAAAACTGCGGACACAACTTAGAACAAGGCAGAGATGCATTCTGCCGGTATGTAACTTGCATTCTCGTGTTAACATTCTTCTACCACCTCATTCTTTCCTCCTCTGGGGAGATGGGCAGCTTACATGACTGGTGAATCTGAGAGCAGATCCTTAGCACGTATATCTCAACCTTTGCATTTTTTCCTTCCTCTTAGGCACCAGCTTCCCTCTGAAAGTTCTCTATGAAAGCTGCCGCTCTAAATGTGGCATTAAATATTAGGAAGCTCTCTGTTACCAGATATCTCATCTATTTCCTCCAGTTCAGCATTCAGGAATAAAGCTACAATTTTGATTTCCAGGATTATTTTTTAATTATTTGTCTTATTTCTTAAGTGGTTCCTAACTCAGGTGGTAAAAAAAGGTTGCTCTTCATCGGATTTTCTCAAACACAACACTGAGATAGAGAAAAGACAAAGGACTGCCTCTAGATAAAGCGAGTGGCCGACATGAGAGCCAATGTTTCTGGTTCTCTCTCCTTCCAAATGTGGGAGTCAATTGTACTTTTTAGCTCCTTAATTTTAGGCCTGGCCATGTTCCTTTGCATTGGCCAAAAAGTAGAGGGCAGGCGTGTCGTTTTCATATGGGTATATTTAGGAGCTGGTGTACCAGCACAATTCTCCACCTTCTCTGTTCTGTTCTACCAAGGATACTGTAGGAACATGCAGTGAAATGGGGCAAATATCAGCCTAGGCCCCTGAATGGTTACAACAGTGGAACTGTCTCTCTGGGCCACTTGGGCCTGAAATGTGAATGAGAAATAGACCTTTGTTGCTTTAAGCCATTGAGATTTTGAGATTAACAGCTATGGCTGCAGATGGTCAGATCAAAGTACATCTATCTGAGCAAATACAGTGACACTGAAACTGATGCGAAGAACAAGAAGCAGCAGCCCCCAGAGTAAAGAGAAAGATTTTAAACATAAACTGTAGTTTTAAACATAAACTGAAGAAACAGCTGACAGAAAGGACCTGAGGAGTTAAAGAACCTGGCATATTCAAGGAACTGATGGACTTCCAGCTTGAACAGGGTCTGGAAGCAGAAGACAGTGGCCCAGGTGTTGCAGAGGCCACTCACTCTTGTTTTCTTGCTGTTGAGAATGGCAAGGAAGAGAACATCCACTCCAGAAAGTTAACACCTGTGACCATTATTGACCAAGGGTGTTACTACTGCTTGCTCCTGATTTTCCTGTTCACCGAGAAGGCAGAGACATGAGATTTAGGGGAAAAAGAAGAGAAAGTAACTTAGAGAAATAATTTACTCAATAGACTATCACCATTATTTGAGTTCACTATATGCAGGTCACCATACTGAGCATAGATATGGTCAGAAGGGGCAGAATCAAGCTTTGTGGTGTCTGAAGAATATATAGTTTTCCAGGAGGCGCTTCTTCGGGGCTTGGGAAGTGAAGATCTCAGAAGTTTAAGTTTCATTAACTTCACAGTCTATTTATCTTTATGTGTTTTTTCTGATTTTAAATCTGTGGAGATATCTCATTGTCTACTACAGCATTTCTAAGCTTTGAAAAACTCTATTTCTTGACATACACAAAAATCTCATGTCTGTTCACCTCCTATCACTGTGATTGTAAAATCTCTTGTCCTTTCCATCATTACCCACCAACCTCACAGACCACCAAATCACTTAGATAATATTCAGTGTCTTTGGAGTGACATTTAATGTTTCTTGACAAGCAAACACCAGTCTTCAATTGCTGGCCTATCACCTTCACACCCACCAGGCCACAGAGCAGGTCCTTTGGCCAAACTGTATGGTTTACTGTGTATTTTTAACTCCTGCTGAGTAGTTTCTTAGGCTGTGAATCTCTAACTCCCTTATTTTAAATGACTGGTAAAATTGTCACCTTTCTTCAAGATTCAGCTCAAATGTCTCCCATTATATTAATCTCTAAGTTTCCCAGACCTAAAATTTTGATTTCCAGGATGATTTTTGAATTCTTTGTCTTAATCTCTTACGTTGTTCCAAACTCAAATGCTAAAGAAGGTTGCTCTTCGTTGGGTTTCCTCTAACAAAACACTAAGATAGTGTTGATCAAATAATTGATCATACTCTCTTCTGTGCCTCTCAACATTCTATTTGACACTAAATATACTCTACTGTTATTTGTAGTGGTACCTCGCTCCACCACTGAAATAGAAACTCTTACAGGGAAACTACACTTGTTAGGGGTTCAACAGATGTTTTCAGTTGGAAGGCTTGAAGGAAGGGAGAAAGGGAAGGAGAGCCAAAAAGGAAGTAGAAAGTCCTGCAGTTGAGAAGCATACGATTTTTTTTAAAGGAAATTAATATACCAAAACTAGGCTTTTGCCTCCTTCTTATCATTTTTTTCTTCCCATTGCAAAAATGCTATATGTTACTTGTAGAACTTTTAATATAGATAGTTTAAGGGAAAAAAAAATTACCTGCAATTCTCTTAATATTCCTAATAGTGTTTTTTTCTTTGGTCTTTTAAATTTCCTATATACTTTGAAAATTCCTTTCTGTGTAAGGTGAAAAACAGTTGTTATTTTTGGAGATTTGTTCCATTTTAAAAACCAAACAAAAATTCTAAAACACACCCCATATCCTTACAAGATCTGATTTTAAATTGTGACTGTACTTTTTGTGGGAAAATATATATAAATGGTGAACATATGCTAAATTCTTTCCAAAATTCCATTAATTTAGCTAGCTTAAATAGAAAACGAACTTGTGTTGTATTATGCTATTTTTAGTCTTTGTTTTATAATTAACTCTGCAATGAGAGCATTATGTTTTATAGTGGAATGGAAGAAAAAATCAGCTGAAAACATTTTCATTTTTAAATGGAAAGCAAGTTTTACTTTTTAAAGTTAATTTTAAAAGTAATATATGGTCATCATTAAAATTTAAATAGTCAGAAAAATATAATAGGATTGTATTATTCAAGACATAATATAATAACTTCTTGGTATCCTTCCAAAATTTTCTATTCATTTATAAACTTCCTTAATCAAACAATTTCATGTTACTATAAATTGTCTGCAACTTATTTTCAGATAACAGACTATTTTAACCACATCATACAGAGGGTACCCAAAAAATGTGTACACATTTTAAGAAAGGAAAACTGTATTAAACTTGTAATACTCAATATACACCGATAACAAAAAATGAATACAAGTCACGTTTGACTTCTGCAATTACAAGAGATGCTCAAAGTCATTATAATTAGCGTCCAAACACTTCTGATTATGGTGAACTACTGCTTGAGCAACGTTGACCAAAGTATCCACTTGTATACATTTTTTTGGCACTCCCAGTACTTTATACACACACACACACACACACACACACACACACACACACACACACACCCATATAGGTATGCATATGTATATATATGAAGTAGAAAGTCCTGCAGTTGAGAAGTGTGTGTGTGTGTGTATATATATATATATATATATATATATATATATATATATATATATATATGTGTGTACTGCATATATTAGATGGATGAATGGATGGGTGGATGGATGGATGGATGAAAGAATGGAAGATGATAGATAGATAGATAGATAGATAGATAGATATCTGTCTTCTTTTTAACCACTGTAAGAGTAGTCTGTGGTATGGTTGGGCTGAAATATGTTTAAGTAGCCTCCAACTAGTTGACATGTAGATTGTTTTTGGGTTTTTATATTTTAACCACATGGATTATTTGATTGTTTTTGTTGTAGTTCATTTTAAATCCAAACTGCAAATTTTTTTTTCTTTTGAAAAGATAATTTTATTTTATTATAGTCATTATTATAATAGGAAAGTTGGGTTCTAAAACCATTTTTGTTATATGTATTTTTTAAATTTCTTTGTTTTCTACACATTGTTATGTGGTGCTTTATCTAGTTTGTTTCTGTTTTTATTCTTCCTTATGGTAGTTTTCTTAGTGATTGTATTTATAATTTAATATTGAGTATTAAAGCTCTATTTCTTTACTTTTTTCCATTTTAGGCAATATTTATGCTACGTAATACCTCCAGATATGAAATATGACAGCATTTCCCCACCTACACTCTCTCCCCCTCTCCTTTCCTATACTGTCATGTATCTATGTACCAAATTTTAATTTTACATTGTCAAGGTTTTCAACATTTACATTCAGTCTGTCATCATATTTCTACTGTTGTTCAAACCATATTTAAATTGATTCTATGTTCTTTGACAATGCTTTCAGGCACAGCTTCTTTTTTTCTGAATTCTTTATTTGATGTATCTCTTGGGAGGATGAATTTATTCATCAAGGAAATTTTTGCATTTGTGTTTTTGTTTTTTCTTCTATCCAAGGGTTCATGAGTGCTATACTTTGTGATTCATTGCTTGCTTGAAAATACCATTCTGTGGCATTTATGCTAAACCAATATCTTGGATAGGTATAGAATTTTGTATGTATATTTGGTCTTAGAACTCTGCAGTGGCAATGGGGAAGCTCTGAGACCACATTACACTTAAAGGTGAACTGCTTCTTCTGTCTCTATGTCTGTAGGGCTCATCTCCCACCCTGACATCCTAGAAATTCTTGTTTCCTTTATTTATGGAGATTTTTCTTCTATTTTATCTTTGAATATACTTCCATTTCTATGTGTTCTATACCTCAGATACATTAATTATATGATTGTTCAGTCTCCTTTATCTTTCATATCTATCAGCTCTCTAATTATATTTTCTTTCATGACATCTTCAAGCCTGAATGCCATGTCACCGACATGATACTTTTGAAGTTCGAAATGTTTTGAGGAATACCCATCCCATTATTTGCTGCTGCTTTTAATATAGTTTCTATTTATGCAACAGTGTTATTTTTTCCTTAACCTCTTTACCGAGATTTGCCAGAGCCCCTTCTATCTCCTAATATTGTTTTATCAACATTGCTTTAAATTAAAAAAAAATTTAGTGAGATAAAAGTGATTAAAACATGAGAGTCTTTTAATCACTTTATCTCATTATTTTTTTCCCCCCAAAATATCTCTTTGTGTCTCTAATTCTCTGAGAGTATAAAGAAGTATTTGGCTGAAATTTATAAGGAAGAGAATTTAAACCATGTATGATTACCCTATAATCTGCATATTTCACTTATTATAAGATGGACATTTTCTAACATTTTAACATCTCCAAAATGGGATAATGCCTCACAATTGGTGGCATGTCATCATTTAGTGAGCAGCATATTTTATTTCTTAGTGGTATATGAAATGATGGTTCATCATACTTTTGATACCCTCTTAGACTTAATGAAATATAGTATGCTACATTTTCTTCCAGATAGATATATGTACTATTTTAAACCACAATTGGATCATGTTTATGTAATTCTGTGCCCAACTTTAAATGAAATGCAACAATGTGAGCTCCTTGCAGAATAAAATAAAGTGTTATCACAATATCATGTTCCCTTAAAAATGTTGCACAATTTTATAAACGGCTGATCTAAACACCTACATAACTTAGAATAAAGAGAAGAAAGGTATCTGTATCAAAATCTACACGCCACTCAACTTCCCTAACTCTCACTTTTGCTGACCTATGAAATAAACTTATTAATAATACCTGCCACCTAGAGAAACCAGGATGATTCAATGAAGTGCTCGTCTCAATGCAGCACGTGTTAAATACTCAGTAAATGTGAGTCATCAGCATTGCTGTTACTAGTTGCAGTATCATTAGTGATGATCCTTCAGGGAATGGTCCCTTTGCATTTAGTTCAAAAGACAGATGGCTATTTCCATTCTATTAACTCGGCCTGCGTATCTCATGCCAGACACTAGCTAGGTACTGGGGACTACAAGGACGGCCACAACGCTTGCCCAGGACCCACTGGGAACCAGTTTACTTTCAGGATCTCATTCATTTATTTTGGTTGAATGGACTGATTTTCTCTGAACAGTCACTGTTCTTCACTGAGCACAGGTCAGGTCTCTTTCATGCACTCTATACTCTCATGTAATACTTGCCACTCTCTTCAAACACCCTTTGTTACCCTGCAAGTCTTTTATAGTTTCTTCTCATCTGCAGTGCTCTTCCCCTTTTCTATCTCTCCTAACCCAAAGGTTATTTTAGAGTTAAGAAAGAGGTTCCTTATCATTTACATTCTGTTCAAATGAAAAAAGAAAAAGAAAAACGAGGAACAAGAACTGGAAAAGAAATCTGTTCACACAGGGTATTGGGCAATGCCATTCACATGCAACTCTCCTCACATCCTTCCCAAATCCAGCTGCTCTGACGTCACTGCTCCTTCCTCTATACTCCCCAGGGCATTATTTGCAATGCTTCTTATCACATTTTGCATCATAATATTTGTGTGCAAGTCTTAATGTGGCCTAGATTTTGAGGTCCTTGAGGGAAGAAATGTTATTTGTCTTTGTCTCCATAGGCACACGCTTAGTAACTGGTTTTTGAATTGAATTACTTTAGTCACCTGACTCTTAAGACCATTACCAGTGTTACTTATCCCTTGAAGTAAATCACTCCACCTACTTATTTGAAAATAAAAACAATCACTGTCTGATGTTTTCATATATACATTAATTATATGGACAGTTTTCCAAGGCTTTCAATAAAAACAGCCATTTCTTTTGTGTTTCTTTCCAGGTCTCATCCTCAGAGGCAAACACCTGCAAACATTTCCAACTCCTTTAGCTGTTCCTTCCTACTATTTGCCTCTTCATATTTCACAGCATGTGTACAGTGTTCTTTCTTAACTTATCCCGTGTTAGTAGATGGAAGATTTTTACATGCCTTCCCTTCCTGCACACATATTTTGCCTCCTTCCCAACTCTCAATATAGTTCAATTGAATTCCTCTGTGGGTCCTTTCCTCTCTTGTTCCAGCCCAGACTGTCAATCTTCAGGTCTGTTTCACAGCTGCCATACAGGGACCTTTCCTCATCATCAAGTTAGCTATTCCTTTCAGTCCTCTTCTGTGTTGGTTTCCGTGTTTCCTGGATTCCAGATTCTTATATTTCTATTTTCTGCCTTATTTTAGTGCATCATACCTTCAAGAGTTTTTCAAGAAATACTTTATCAGAAACACTATTGACTCTTTTTGGGAAAAGTGATTGGAAGTTTGACTTAGACCAGAATTCTAGATTAGAGATGATTATCCTTCAAAATTTGGAAAGCATCACCTCCCTTAAGAGATCTTGATAAATGCAGGGAAAATGGTCTCTAGCATTATGTGAAAGGTGAAATATCACTTGTCTGTGAGATGTAAGACACAAAATCAGGGAAGGTAATTGGTGAGGCAAGATTACACTGGGCGGGAGGGGAGAACGAGGCTAAACCGAAAGCCAGGCAGATTTTCCAAATCATTGATTCAAACATGACAGAACACAGTAGGAAAGCCTGCTGAGAGCAAAAGGATTGAAAGTAGAGACTGTTATGTGGAGCCAGACAAAACGTCCTGGGACAACAAAAAAATGAAAATAAAAAATATTCTATCTCCAGCCACTTCTGACTTGGTGCCAGCAGCTAGCTGAGCGGGAGCCTCCACAGGGGCTGACCAAAATCTTGACAGCTGAACACTCTCCCACCCCAATTTCATTTTCTTAGATGAGGATTGCTGAGCTCTCATGAATTCCTATATGACCCTGAAACATGCAATCACACCAGGGAGCAAAGCCATTCGCGTTTGCTTACAATTGAGGATCTATTCAGTCCAACTCCCAAGGCCAAGAACAAAATGGCTCAAGTGCTCTTTCAAATGGTCCTGCTGAAGAGGGCCCTTTAGTTCTCCATCATTAGGCAGCTGTTATCTCTGAAATGGGAATGTTCGGGATGTTGGCCAGGCCAGCAGCAACCTAGCTGACTACTGAGAAGCCTGAACAGCCACCAAATTCAGAATTCTGTGAGGACACAAAATTCCATCTGAAGTAACACCAGCAGGTGAGTGTACAGTGATGCCGCGTCTTCCCCTATGCACTGCCCCCAAGCTGTTGGAAAGTTTCTCTTCAGTGTTTGTGCTAATGCACTTCTTGGGCTTTCATGGTAGCTGTGATAGACCTTCAAGGTCATTCCCTAAATGGTGCGTTAATATGTCCTTCCCATACACAGCGTAACAGTGTTTCCTAGTCATGGACACCAGATAATATTAACAGGCGGAGACTACCACCTATTGCTATTAAGTAAAGTATATGCGGATTTCTTGCTTCTTCTAAAACAGATGAGCTACCTATCTGTTCTGAGAAATGAAAACTCTTCTCACACGCAAATCCCTCACTTAAAGCTTTTTCTTAGAAATAATACCTATTTGAGCTTTGGATATTTATGATGCTAAAAAAGCATTGAGGAAAGAAATGCATCCTTTCGTATCTCAAGTAAGGTAAAGAAAAACCTGGAGAAAGGTCATAAAAGGGAAGAGAACACTCTCCTTCCACCCCACCCCGACCTTCACTCCCCCTTTGCTGAAAAAGTGACAGGTTTCTCCTACAGGCTTTGATTTACAAAGTGTGATCCACTTGACAGCAGCTGTCAGATCATCAGAGATCTCACTAGACATTCAGAATCTCAGGCCCCATCCCTCCTCAACCAGCATCGTCATGTTTAACAAGATCCCTAGGTGATTCATATAAACAGTAAGACTTCAGAAGCACTGCCTATAGGGACATTTCATTCTATTAGGAGGGACAGTCTGTTGATGTGTTTATTACTGGCGATGTTACCTTTAATCATTTGGATAAGGTGTTGTCTGCTGGGTTTCTCCACTATAATGTTATTTTTTTTCCCTTTGTAGTTAATAAGCATTTCATTCTGAGATACTTTGAAACTACATTCCATGTTCTATTTCTCTTCATATTTTTGCCCACTAATTTTAACATCCACTAACAATGCTTGACTGTAACAATTACTACTATGGTATTTACCAAACGATGATTAAAAAAAAATTTTTAATAGACTATTTTTGAACAATTTTAAAACATACATATATTGTACACCTAGTCTCCCTTATTGCTAACGTCTTACATTAATATATTTGTTGTAATTAATCAGCCAACATTTATCCCTTATTAGCTAAAGTCCAAAGTTTATTCAGATTTCTTTAGTTGTACCTGCTGTCCTTTTCTATTCCAGACTCCCACCCAGGATGTCCCATTACATTCAGTTGCCATGTCTCCCTAGTCTTCTCTTGGTTTGACAGTTTCTCAAACATTTATTTCCACCACACTTTCCTCACTTATTAATTGGAATTCAACTTAAAGACCTGTCCCCTCTCCACCACTAAATTATTCATGTCTGTATGGACTCGTGGATATTTATCTTATGCTGTGTATTTTAAGCTGTTACTATCATTATCTATTTGATTACATAGATTGTCTTAGATATATCATTTGGAATTCCTTTAAGTTGACTCCTTGATATGTTCCCATCAGCTATTGGTCACTTCCTTACATGCCAGCCTCATAAAATATTCTAGGCTCACTATGTATGTTTCTGACCCCAGTCCTTGAATTAGACATTTCTCTGAGGAGTCTGGATCCTGTAACTGGTGAATGGTATTAAGAAACCAAATTCTTGGACCTGGGTGTTTTTTGCTACTGGGTTCTCATTACCTCTAAGCACTCTCAGTGGCAGAACTGGAAATATATGGATATAGTCTAACCCATTGATACGTATACACCCATATCTATTTCCATGTATATTAAAACCAGGAGCTCATCCTGGTACCTCTGATTCCAGTTCTTTAATACAGCATTCTCTCTGGCCTTCCCCTTTTGCTTATTTGCAAGTTCTTTTTTCTGACAAGAAGAAACCTGGCTTTCATTATCATGCCATTATATTCAGTCCTAGAATACAAATAAAAAAGTTGCAGTGGGGGTGGGGGGTCAGATGGGCACTTGTCTTGTTGGGGGGACCACACCACTTAATGAACCGTGTGGATGCCTGACCACTGCGCTGCACGCCTGAAGCTGAAGCTGAATAGTCTGGAATGTCAACTATAATTAAATGTGTCTATATGTGGTCACAGAGGTGGAGTGCAGCGTGGGGAGTAGAGTCGGTAGAACTGTAGCAGCTACGTACAGTGTTGGAGGGGTGGTGGATTGGGGGAAGGGGGTTGTCTCTTTGTGCGGGGTGTAGATATCTGGCTGTTGTATTGTTTGGTGCATCTGAAACGAATGAAAAAAGAAGTTGCAGAATTGCTAATCCATATCTCTTTGAACAACAAATTCACCGACTAGGGCACAGATTTGTTCACAGTTCTTTCTATGTTTAACTTTGCAGCATTCAGTTTCAATACTGTTTACCAAGATTTTACTTAGCTCTTTCCTTCCCCATCCTCTTTCTTATATGTGGTTCATTTGTAAGACACTGAGATTCATTTGTTTTTGTTTGTGTTCCATTTTGGGTCCTTGGGCAACGGGAATGTTTTGACTATTGTAGTTTTCTGTCATCAACAAAGAGTTAAAAGCAGAGCAGGTAATAGTCCAGTATTCATTGACATTGTAAAGTATTTAGTAGAGAAAAAGGGATATTCAACCTCTTTGATCAGTATATGATTATCGATATTTTTAAATACCCATCCCAATAGAACACAAAGAAGCAAAATATGATCTAGTCCAGAAAAAAGAGGCATTCCTGATTTAGGCGTGCTCTAAAACAGTCGTGTGCATTCTTTTTAAAATTTAACAGAATTTTAAACCAGAATTCATACATCCAAATAAAACTTGTGGGTGGGGGGAGGAAGACATGAAAAATCAGTAAGTCATTGATGAGAAAACATTAGCCACTTGTTAAAATAAGACCATGGAGTCAAAAACAGTGTGATAGAAAATCCTCAAGCTGCTTATTATTCTATATAGCAGCCAAGGTACAAATAAGTAAAATGTTAATAATTTATAAGAGTAAAATACACATCTCTTTGGTCTGATTATCTAAGTCACTGTAACATTCTGCATTTTTTAGCAGATTCAAGGCAGAGATTCAGGATTCTAAGCCCTATCAAAGTATTAATAGAGAGTTGTCTTCCTTTCCCCTGAGGGAAGATAGAAAAACCATCCTTAACTCAAGGGCCCAATAGACAAAGCACCAAACTTCAGTATGACCCCCTTGGGTCTTATCCAATGCCTTTCTCTATCCTTTCCTACTTGCTTCTAAATTCCAAACAAATCTCTCTCCCCTGAGAAACATTATGGCACCTGGTCTCTCTCACTTCCCACGGACTGGGAGAAGACAGTTTAATAGTGCTCTTTAAAAAAAGTAACCAGACATTTGTAAAGACATTTTAATGTTGGTTTTAGTTGTTTCTGAAGGAGCCCAATTGCTTAACAGCCCCTACTTATCACAACTTAGCTTGTCCTTTTTTTCTTTCTATTACGTGAGCTAACCCAGCATATTCAATGGTTAATACCATTCCAAAATTTTAGTGGCTTAAAACAATATATTTTTTTATTTCACTCACACGTTCCGTAGTGGTTGTGTCTCTCCATTAGATGGCTTTTTTCTGAGCAGCAGTAACTCAGGGACTCAGGTATCTTTCATCTTGCTCACCACTTCTCTTTTGTGCTTGGAGCTTTCACCACAAAGGGATACAACGGGAAAAGAAAATGGAGTATTGCACAGGGGATGGATACATGGGTCAGGTCTGGAAGTGGTATATATCACTTCTGCCCACATTTAATTGGCAGAACCCAGTCACGTGGGCATGGCCAGCTGTAGGGAAGATGGGAAATGAGTGCAGCTGCAAAGCCATAAGAGAGGAGCAATGGTTTATTAACAGCCAACCTGTCCCTACCATAGGCAATAAACTCCCATCTAATAGATTCCCATTTTTGCTTGAACTCATTTGATTTGGCATGTTATCACTTGCAACCCAGGGTACAGACTAATATAGATATTAGGTGTAGTAATATAAGTTTGGACAAGAACAAGTCCTGAATCCCCCAGGTGAGCATTCAGGTAATTGCAATATAGATTCCATGGTTTGTTTTTGTTGTAAAAAACAAAAAAGAACAAAGACTCAGAACATAAAGTAAGAGATGAAAGAGATCGTAAACATACTTTGAAAAGGGTCACAATATCTAGCAACATATTAAGGAACTATCATTTAGTTTAGAGTTAAACTTTTTCTCTAACCACTGACATGCATTGTTGTCTTAAGGAGTGATTGATCTATCTCTTTCTAGCAAGGTCTAAACTTAGGTATTCCGCGATTTTATAAACTCTCCCTACTTATTCTCCACAGGTCTCCTCATAGACCGATGGTTCTTAGATTTGGCCATGCATCAAAATAGGATAGGAATCCAGGCCAAAACCTCAGGCATCATAAATCTAGGTTAGACCCTGTGTGTTTGCATTTATTTACTGCCACAGGTGATTCTGATTCAAACCTAATTTGGAGGACCACTGTCACAGGGTATAGGAATAGACGTGAATTTGATCTTAGTAACAACCATATATTTTCTGTAGTTCCCCAAGTTAAATTTGAAATTTAAATCATTACAATATTGAGTTATAAGGACCACATGGGAGAGATCCAAAACTCTGTACAAGAGTAATTTTCATAAAATAGATGGCAGGCACTTTGAATTTAGGGATGTCCTTGGCTGTCATGGGCTATGCAAGTTTCATGGGGCAACATTATTTGACATGGACCCTGGTGAGTATGTAGAATCTGATAAGAAGAAGGCAAGAGAGGCCATTTCAGACAGATGGAAGCGGAGGAACATAGCCATAGCTGGGAAAGAACCAGGCAGAGTTAAGGGATAGTAAGCAGACCCAGTATGGCTGGAGAGGAAACAACAAAGGGAAAATATAAAGCAGCATAACTGAATGTTAAACTATGCACTCTGAGCTCAAAGTGCTATGGAAATCCCAAAAAGAGTCATTTGGTTAGAACAGCCGAAAAGACTTCATGAAGAAAGCAGAGCTTGAGCTGGGTCATGAAGGACAAGTAGGATTCTGTTAATGAGAGGAAAGGGGAAAATTATTTTTTTGATGTTTCTGAAACCCAGATGATGAAATGAAACATCACATGACTGATTATTCCATTTATCACTTAGAGGTACTAAGGTCATGTATACAGTTTAACACTATTGCAAATTTTACTAGTTGTTTAAATGTCTATATACCACATAGGGCTTGAGTCAGCTTTCAGGAAATACATGCAATACAAGCATACAATATTTTTTAAAACAAAAAATCAGGAAAAAAATACAAATAAAAACAGTCATTAAAGAAAGAGGGAGGAGCCAGACACAAATATATAAGCACGTAAGCACACGCGTATATATGTAAGATGATTGATTTATGTTAGCCAAAATTTTTGTCTCAGAACTTTGTGGAAATTAAAGCAAAAACAGAAACATGTTCAGTCACACAAGTTTCGATGTCCATAAAAACATTCAAGAAATACTAATTTTTCATAGGAAGGAAAATTCATCCTCCACCTAGCAGTGGAAGAAATGTGTTAACTGCATTTTACATTTTACATGTCCTCACCAAAGGAGTTTTATATGTGCTCTTTAGTGGAACCACAGAAGAGAAGCCAATCATAGAAGCTGCCCACCGGGTAGAACCATTACAGACTCCTTGGTGAACTTTATGACATATCAATCGCCCACCCATGGAGAGCCAAAGCAAACTTGATTTTCAAAAGATTTTCCCTACTGCAAGCCCTAAAATTCTAGAGGAACAAGGATAATCAGAATGGTGTGTTTCTAATGTGTCTATACAAGGTTGGTTTAGCTGCTTTGATTTAATTAACAAGTCAATTCAATCAATTAAAAATTTGATTCCATGAAAAACTGTCCATCAAAATTCAGGAATATGAAAATGAAAGAGCTCACTAATGTCCTACATTTTTATCTATTCACACAGCTATATAGGCCATGCAGACACAACTTTCTTTCTCTCTCTCTCTCTCTCTCTCTCTCTCTCTCTCTCTTTCCTTCCTTCCTTCCTTTTTTTGTTCATTTTTTCTCTTTCTTTCTTTCTTTCTCTTTTTTTCTTTCTCTCTCTTTCCCTTCCTCCCTTCCTTCATTTTTTCTTTTTCTTTCTTTTTTTGTTTTAATACAGGTCTGAGTATTTCTGGGAGGTGCATAATTATCTTATGATAATGATTTACATCTGCATAATGTTTTCAGAACTTCTTCACGAGTATAACCATCTTGTCAGGTTATATTTGCACTTACGAAACAGTAGGTTCAATGACTTGACCAAAGTCTAAAATCTAGTTATTAATAGAAGAGAGGAAGTATGGTGTGTTATACAAAGAGCTTTAGAGTCATGGTAAACAAGGGTTTATTATCCAAATTCTGCATTTACTAGTTAGGTGGTGTGGGGGTTCAGAACAAGCCACCCCAAGATGTGCCTCAGTGGTATGCAGATTACTTTGAGCTAAAGGCAAATTTAGCCACAGGCACAAGAGAAACTTCTGCCCCTCCCTTTAACTACTTAGAAGAGTTTGAAGTAGGGGCCTTGACCATAAGAGATGTCTTCTTTTGACCTGTTCTATGCATATACAGAAGGGCAAAGTTCTATTTACTAAACATCTGTTCTTATCATCCTTCAATGACTCTTTGAAGCCCCTAAGGTTTGTTACCTCACTACTAGCTCAAAATGTCTTGTACACCTAGAGCCCCCTTTCTCTCTCTGAATCTCTCCTGCATGTGGGGTCTCTGATTCTGTCATGTATGTGGGGTTCCCGTATATATGTATGCATCAAATGTGCTTATTTTTCTCTTGCTAATCTGTCTCATGTCGACCAGCCAGAAGAATCTTGAGGGTTGAAGAAAGTTTGTTTCTCTTCAACAGTGATAAATCTACCTGCCTCCAAAGTCTTGCCTCTGCACTCCCAGATTTGGTCTCCAAATTTGGCCCCTCCAGATTTAGTGTTAATTTTCATTCTCATTTGAAATTTAGTCCTTGGTTCTATTCTTACTGTTTTTGACTGAGCCAACTCTTGTGGTCTCAGCATCTTTTGTTGTGTTGGATGAGAAATCTTGTCTAGCTCCAGCAATACAGAACTTAACCACTAGCTGGCCTCTTGGCTAGACCATCCCCAACTAGCCCCAAAGCATACATACACAACACAGGCAACTCCCACAGGCAGTAAGGACTACAATAGAACTGGTGTCACAGGGAACAAGGAGGATTAAGCTTCATATACATAATATACACTGATACACACCAAAGACAATACATGTCCCTTAACCCGGAATAACAATGTGTTTAGATGGGTTTCAAGTGAGATTCTAGGAGTAACGTTCCATAAGCAATCACAATTGCAAAATCCTCTCCACTTTTGCTGACTTCTTCAAATTATTAGCAAATAAATCATTTTCCGCCAGAGGGAGGTACATATTTAAAATCATGCTATCAATTGCTCTGCATAAGTAGAACCATGTGGAATTCAGCCTCTTATTTCAGTATTGCAGTCCTACTTTTACCCTTCAATCCACAAACATCAGATTTAGGGTATCTTTAATTAAAGTGCTGTCAATGAATAAATAGGCTGAGTGACACTGGATGGTAGCAGGGACAATTAAAACAAAGTTATTTGGCGTCCTATTTATCTGTCACATGGGCTAATTTATAAGCTTCTTACAAGAAGTAATTTAATGGCTTTTTAATAGAAGGAGGCTTGATAAAATACATGCAGATGGTATTGTGGGTAATGACCCAGGGTATACTGATTTTAATAATGACTTGTCTTATCTATTTACCTGTACTCAAATAAAGGCTGAAGTTGCATATATGCACATACTTGCAGACACATTTTCTTCTGGTGGATTAGGCCAACTAAAAGCCTTTAGTAGAGACAATGTAAACACACTTAAATAATCAAGATATATAAGTCTCAAGAAATGACCAAACTGTAGAAAACAGCAACAATAGTAATAATAATACTAGATGATGATGATGACACAACACAAACAAAAACTACTTAGTATTTCCATTCTGACTTGGCTTGGCTATTCATCAAGACATATACAGGATTTTCCTGAGTACATGACTTTTAACTACCCCTAGCAAATTTCACAGAGATCCAGAGTTATCTACTGCCTAAAAGGATGAACTGAAATAGCTTCTATCCTTCAAATAGCCCTTTGGCATCCATACACAACACACGCAACTCTCATAAGCAGTAAGGATAGCATGTGGCTTCTACTGATTGTTTCTTGGTCCTGATTGTCTCAAATACAGATTTGGCAGCTACAGCCCCATGCTGGGTAGCTTCCCTTGACCTTGCAGGAGTAAAAGTATAATTGGGAACTTTCCTTAGAGAAAAAGACCAGGTCAAGTGCAGTGGCATCCTATGCACTGTTTTAAGTATTGGTAGTGTACAAGGGACAGAAGTCTGGGTACGTGCCAGGGCGTCCGTCAGGAGCATAAGAGGGAAAGTCCACCATGATTGGCTCCCGTGGCCATCCTAATCTATGGGACCAAGGAGCTTCCAGGACCTCTCCTCTGTTAAGCCTCAGACGGAGCTGAGTCAGTTTTGGGCACCGTTTATGACTGGTCTCTATGACTGAAAATAGCAGCTCATTATGTCAGGGACGTTGAGCTCGCCTCTGACCTCTGCTCCTGGTCCCCCAGACAGTTCTATTTGCCTCTGGCCAGGATGAGATGGTCCATGAGCTCATTTTTGTGCAACGTTTCTATGAAACAGAGACAGGGTCCACTGGGGCTAATATGTGAAGGACATTTCAGGGACCTGTTTTTTTAAGAGAGCTGGAAAAAACATTAGTCAGCACTGAGAAGAATAACCTGTGGGCTTTTTAAATAAAATTAAAAATGAGAATTTTCCCAGGAAAACTTGACTTGAACATATTTTCTACGGGTGGAGCAGCAGACACCGGCACTGACCTTGCTGGCTCGCTTTGAATAAAATCAGGAAACAAGCAAAGCTTGGCATCTGAACTCCTGCTAAGCACCCTGTCTCTGTAGTCTCACTCTCTCCCTTGTGACCCATTCTAAGTTTGCCCTCCTGGAGGGTAGACCACCCTGAAAATTACAAGCTGGTTTTCTAACGTGTCCAATACAGGAGCCAGTAACCACATGTGTCTACTGAGCATTCAAAATGTAGTTAGCCTGAATTGAAATATGTGATAGAGCATAAAATACATAACAGATTCCAAGGATTTAGCACAAAAAGAGAATGTAAAACATCACCTATATGTGGTTATATTGATTACATGCTGAAATGAAAATATTTTGGATATGTTAGGTTAAATAAAATATATTATTCAAATTATACTATTTTCCCTTACTCTTTTTTTTTTTAAATATGGTTACTACAAATTATAAGATTACATTTGTGGCTCACATTATATTTCTATTGGACCACATTGCTTTCTATCCTTAGGGCTCTTATTTCTAATATGATAAATTTACCCTTGACAATAACAAGGGTCAACTTTCTCAAATAACACGTTTGATTTTCATCAACAGGAGTTAGTGGAGAGAGGTATGTGGGGGAATAGGTAATTAGTTCTCTTATCCTGGGATGTGTTTCCTTCTTCTTCATTCTGGTAAACTCTTTTTCACCCATCAAGATTCAGACAAAATGTCTCCTCTACCAGGAAGTTTTCCCTAACTCTCCCAGGCAGAGATAATCCCCTTGTACTGTCTTAGTACTCCATGCAAAACACTCTAAATCACACCCTAATATTCTTTAATTTACATCTCCCTTTCTAAGCTGTGAACTCCTTCAAAGAAGAACTAAGTTTTATTAATTTTAATGATAATAATGCTATAATAGTCACACTAAAAGTGTTTCTGATACCTTAATTTATTCATTTATAAGTTTTATAAATTTAACTCATCCTGAAATCAAGCCTTCTAAGCCATTCAAGCAGAAAGAAGACATCTGCCCACACCCCTTGTTCTTTCCCTAGCCCCTAATTATTTACCTTGTACTGAGTTTTTCCCTCATGAATTTCCAACCCAGCTACTTCCAATAACTTCACTTAGAAAGAACTATCTCAATGATATTTGAATACAGTTTTAACCATGTCCCTTGACGGCCTATGTACATAAGTGTCCTGGGTTTACCTTCTTGTACAGTTACATGTGATCCAACCTAGGCCAGTTTTGTGCCCTGCTCTTGCACTGTTCCCTGCTCTCTTTCTAGTGCTGTTCTCAAGGCTGTGTCGTAAACCATCTCCTTCCCTCCCCCCTGGGAATATTCTCCTGCTTCTGAATGCAATGTCTATTACACTGGGTGTTGACTTCTCAAAGCCAGTGGAAAATGGGATTCATTAGAAAGATGATGAAACTATGCTCCAAAGACTTAATGATTTATCATGAATTATATCCTTTCTTCCTTTCTGACAACTGCCTATCTGAGGGCTGGCAAAGTCAGCCTTCTAACACATCCAAACCAGGCTGTTAATTTGGTCCCGCCTGACTTTGTTAGTCCTTGCCATGGAGACAGGTGCCTTGTGTGTCGTGAAGAGTCAGGACTTGGCTTCACTGGTTGGAGGTATTGCCCTTCGGCATAAACACACCATGGAATACCCAGGAACAGGCCCTGCTCCTGCAACCAGCTGTCCTCTTTCTAAAGGTTGCTGTGTAAGAAACCCATACCACTTGGCTTTGGAAAAAGTAGGCCCCAGCCTTTGAAAAGGGTGGCCCTGAAAGAGGGGGGCAACCTCAGAGTTCTTGTGAAAGGGACACAGTCAAAACTCTATCTTCAATTATCATTGAGACAGTCAAAAGAGCTTGCCAAACAATTATCATTAAGTTCGTGAAAAAAATAAAAAGCCATTTTGAAAAGTGTTAAGATTTCTTTGCTCTAAAGAAGATATTAAAATGACATGTGATTCTTAAAGGAAAAAGGAAATCTAAGGATGAGATTTAAGTATGAGATGACACAATTGTGGAAATTTAGTTCTTAGCTTCCTTGACTAATTTCTACTTTTCACGTCCATTGGGGTAGTTTAGAGATAAAAATTTGGTTGACTTGGAATGCTCCCAGTCCTCCCACTTTGCCCAAATAACCGTTATCACTTCTTCCTTCCCTTTTCAGTTTGGATACCACCCCTGCTCTGATCTCCCAAGAAGGAGAGAGAGGTTCACTACTATGTGTCTAGTTCTCAGCATACTGCCCAATCCATATAGGTACTCAAGCAACATTTGTTGAGTAAAGCAATGAAAGGGTGTGGGATACAGGCAAAAAAAAAAAAAAAAATACTTGACTTGGAGATCAAATACTAGCTCTGCCATTTATCAAAGTCATTAACTTTTCTGAGGCTTGTGTGCTCATCTGTAAAAAAAAAAGAGAGAGAGAACGAGAGAGAGATAATAGTGTCTCATTCATAGAGCTTTCTGAGAGCAAGTAAGGTTATGTGTGTCAATGCATTTTATAAACTGAAATGTCTCATAAGATCTGAAGCTATAACTTCCTTTTCCCTTTTACCTACATATTTGCTATGAGGGCTGAAATATAATGCAACATCTCTGCATGTGAGCCAAAATTATCTGGGAAGCAGGTTGGAGAGAGTCTGCCAACCATATTCTCTGCTAAATGCAATTCCACAGTGGACTGTATAAAATCCATGGCAAATATACAGAGAATCCCTTCCGGGCAATTGAGGCAGCCCAGCTCAGAGCTTCCTAGAAATCAGAGCAGACGAACAAATCCTGGATAAAGAAGATGGTTCCATGTCTCTCATCACCTGTGACTGTCCACAGTAAGGATCCACTGAGTTTTGAGACCTGAGGTTAGTGGGGGAGCTCTGATGTACTGTTCAAATGCCTAGTGTTTCAATAGTTTAACCAAATGATTTGTTTGAATATAAAGTTGAGTTTATTATCTTGCCTTCCCAGGAAGCAGTTTCTAGCAAAGCCAGAAGGGTGAAAGAGATGCAAACAGAAACTTTGCTCACAGGCCTCTTAATTCAGCATAACATTTAGAATAAGCTAAGAAGAAGGACTAACTGTAAAGAAAAGGAGAGAAAAAAATTAGTTAACCAGGAAAGATTAGATTTGCACATCATACCAAGGGGTGTGTAGGTATTTTTGATAAGTTATTGATTTCATTTCAATTATCAGTATTTACAAAGTAGGACTGAGTTGTAGAACAGAACTTAGTATGAGAACAGACAAAGAAAGAAAACCAAGTCAAGATTTCTCACCCAAATCTGGTATCCGTTTTCTGAGTGACCTTGACAAGCTGTTTAACCTCTCATGCCCCAATATTTTTATGAGAGATGAAAGGTCAGCATGGCCAAATCCAGTAGAGTCAACTATTGAATCTTAAGAATAATGACTTAAGTTTTCCCAGGTATAGTTGACAAGTGTGTCTTTGTGATTCTTTGTTACAAGGAACAGACACGTAGCAAGTTTATAGAAAAGATTTGTGCTATATGAAAGCACAAGTTTTACAAGCAGCTGAGAGAAGAAAAAGGAAAACAGGGCCACATAAGGACAAGAACTAGAACTGGGAAATCCAGGAGTGGGGCAACATTTTTGTTTCTCTTGGGCAGCATGGGCGTCTACATCTTGGCCTCTATCTCCTTTTTATCTTGATTGGCCTCCTGTGGTTGCTTATGGTCCAACATGGAATCTTAGGCAATGCATCATCACTGCTTTCTAATACCTACTATGTTTCCCCGAAAATAAGACCTAACTGGAAAATAAGCCGTAGCATGATTTTTCAGGATGACATCCCCTGAACATAAGCCCCAATGCATCTTTTGGAGCAAAAATTAACATAAGACACAGTCTTATTTTTGGGTAAACACAGTAGGAACATTGGCTCGGGTGCCATCACTTTGATCCAATCAGCTGTGGCCGTTAAATTCAGGGCTACATGATAAAAGAAGACAGTTGGGCTTCGTGTAGAGACAGAGTTTTTAAAAAGGGGATGGAGGTAGTTATACAAGTAATTTAAGTGGTTAAATCTACTCTTTAAGAGAAGTTTGGGGCTCATGAATGGTGATAAGGATATGGAAGGAAGCATGGATTGAAGAGAAGCATGAAGGAAATGGTCTTCTTTATTGAGGAATCAGACCAACATACAGAAAACCAGGGTAGACCAAAGTGTGATACATCTCTTTTCTTGTGTTTCTTTCAACAGGAAATGGTGATTTCAGTCTTCTGTGAGTCACAAAGGGAAAGCAAACTCTTCAAGTGGGCCTCTAATTGTGGTTTAGAAGAAAGGCCTTGTAAAAAGTCTGGGTCGAATTTTCCCCTTACCAGCCAGTATACTCAGCATGTTAGCACCAGGAGCCAAAATATCAATATACTCCTAGATTTTGAGTGCCCTTTAACTGTCCTGTATATTGCTTCTGCTTGCCCTCTGCCAGGTATATTGTGTGATTCATGGCAAAAGTACAGGTGAAGGCCCTATACTGTGGCCCACTCACCTTCCTTTCCACATCTGCTTCCATCTTTCACCACAAAGAGCCTTAGCCACATGGATTGGACACCCACCTCAATCCATATTCTTCCTCCAAAACAATCACCCCTTGGCCACCCCAAGTGGGTCAAGGGAAACACAGCAGCATAGCTCATTCTTGGGAGGACTGATTGGGGAAGAGAAGTGAGCAAGTCCGGAGAACATCTCAGGTTCCAGCAGCAGTATAAGAGTGAGGAGGGGAGGTTTAGTGCAGAGGAGCACCCTGCCCTGGGCTCTGCAGACTCCTTACACCCTAAGGGAGAGGCTGACCCTAAAAAGTGCCAAGTCCAGTGCACGGACCTTAGTTGCCAGGGTCTAAGAGCAGTTCTGGATGTGAATACTAGGAATCAATTAGGGACTCTTTGACCTAGGTATTGTCTTTGATATTGGGGCTAGAGCTGTTTCCAAACTCAAGGCAGGGAAGGAAGCAGGCACTTATGTGCGTCATTGGCCACAGGGTGCTATCAGGGAAGGGAAAGATGGTTCCTTCATTGAGACCATTCGAACTCCACATTCCTTTGTGGAATGCAGCCATTATCCCATAAAACCTCAAAGACGTGATGTCGCCTCGGCAACAGAAATGTAACATATTTGAAATCAAATTCATCATCCTTTTTCCTAACCCTTTTCCTCTTCCTACTTCCCTTCACTATCCTAACCCTGCTAACGGCATCATTGCTCTCCCAATAACTTTGACTCTGTATCTCGTTGGTTTCTGTCTTTCCCAAACTCTAACATTGAATGCTGTCACCAAGTCCCCTTGACTGTTACTCTCTATGATATCAAATGTCTCTCCTCTTTCCTACGCATGCTGCAGAGATGTCATTCTGGCTCTTATTACTTCCTGTCTAGACCATTACAATAAATCCCAGTCAATTTTCCACTCGAATCCAATTTAAACAATAACAATACTTCTGTCTTAATCTTCTCAAAATACAAATCTGTTCACATCACTTCCCTTCTTAAAAATCTTCAGTGGCTCCTCATTGACCAAGAATGCATCCAAACCCCTTAATCTGGAATTCAAATCCTCCACATCACAGTCCCAGCCAAGCTCTCAGTGGCATTTGTTTGTTTTTGTTACAAAAATAACCCTAGGTAATATTAGAAAACCTGTGCAAAAAATATAAAAAATGACATAAACCTTAATCTTAATTTCACTATTCAAAGATATTTTCATCTAGCTACATATGTCCTTATTTACATGAGTGGAAACATCTTTTTTTTTTCATTTGATAGTATATCAATAGCATTTTTCCATAGTTGAAAATAATTTTTAATTATTTTAGTACTATATGCTTCACTGACTCAAAAATATAAATTATCTGTTTCTATTATATAATTAATTTATGTTTGTTCTAAAATATAGACAAGCATAAAAGGTAAATAAGTAAATTTATTTCATTGTTAGGTAATATAGAACCAACAATTATTAACATTTTAGTATGTATAAATACTGTTTATTGTATTTAATTATTGCATCATTACATTTATCTGACATTATCTTTTCTCTAGTGATTTGGAAGGTTTACATGTTCTCTCCCTAGCAATGACGAAAAGATTAACTTCTATTTTAAAAATATATTATAACCTAATTTCTCTAGTTATTAGTGTCGATGATGATGGTATCCATTTATTTTCCCAGTGATAAGACATGATTTTACTTTATCACTCTTTCATTTCTTCATCAGTTTCCAGGTTTTTATGTACGTAATCTGACTTTTTAGACCAAATTATTATTATTACTTTTCTTATCATGGTATTTTATTTAAAGATTATTTTTATATTGAAAATATAATAATAATTATTATTAAAATAGTTTCATTGCTCAAAACCAATTTTTTTTTTTTTTTTAACTATGACGTTCTTATTCTTGAGTTCATTATTTTGTTTTAACTGTCAGTTGTCTTCCCAGGACGTGTGTTTAAGTAATTTCTCTTTTTCAGGACGGTACAGTGATGACATACTCTCCTGGCCCCCGAAAATGTGAAATATCTTTTTCAAACATATTAATGACAATTTTTCTGAGTATAGAATTCTTGCATAACAGCCTTTTAGAATCTAAAACCCTTTGTTTGTTCTCCATTCTTACTGTCTTTAGTATTTTGGAGAAGTATCATGCCAGCCCCATTTTAGTTCTTTTTTATCCAACCTGTTTCAATTTGTTTCTATGCTTTTAAGTTTATTTATTTTTTAATCTTTTATTTTAAAAACCTCAACAAGTTACATATAGGTGTTGGTATATTTCCATTAAACTTACCTGATAATTGGTGAGTCCTCTCAATTAAAACTTGAATCTTTTTCAGTTCAGAACAATTTCTTCTTTTACTTCTTTACTTATTCTTTCTGTTCTTTCATTGTCTTCCTTACTGATTTCCATTCTACTATGTGTAGACTTTTTCCTAAACCTGTGTTCAGTTTTCTTTTTTTTTCTCTTAAGAATTCCATTTTTTTTTTTTTAATTCCTTAGGTTCTTGGGGATATTTTCAAAGTTGCAAATACAATTTTTCAATTTTCAGTGTATTCAATCAACTTTTCACTGCTTTCTTTTAATTAAGCATTTTTAAAATTCCCATGAAATCTTTCATAATTTCAGAATACTCCTTTTCACAACTGCTTGCTCAATTTTCATAACTGTGAATTCCTTAGTCATGTTAATAATGGGAATGAGAACACTTCTAATTTCTTCTTCCACCCATGAAAAGGTGGTCTTATCTTTTTGAATATAGCATCATTTCTATGTGTTTGGTGATAGTACCTATTTACACGTCCTTCTAGATAAAGAAAAAACTTCATTTGTACTTGGCCTGTACTAGACAGGAGAACCCCAATGAATTTCCTTCATTTCTCAATGAGAAAAACTTGTGGTCCTCTAGTTTTCGCTTCTTGCAACTTCTTACCCCAGGCCTGCCACTTTTCTGAACTACAGACCCAATACAGTTACCTGCTCTCTTCTAATCTTTACTTTTCCAAGCAGAGAACACTTGCTCTTTATAGGAGAACATGTTTTAGGTCATGCTTCTATGCTTTATTTTATCTCCTTTTTTTTTTTTTTTTTTTTTTAACTTTATCTAGCTGAAATTTCTTGACATTTTTAGAAAGTGGGTTTCACAATTTCTCATTTTCTCACATGTTTGCAGGACCTTGGCCATTTCTTTTGGAATCTGGTGATGGGGGAGTTGAATACCTTTGCTAATGGTACCATCTGTCCAAAACCTGTTTCCAATATTTTCTCTCTTACATTCCTATTATATTTTCCATCAATGTTTTCACTATATGTCCTATGCTTTCTGGAAAATATGCTTTTCCTTATGATATTTCCTTCTCCTGAAAGGTCTTTGTTAGCATCTCTTCTCAATCCACCTCTTCCTACTGAGATAACTATAAGTCAAGGAATTTTCAATGAGGAGTAAATAAAGATGTTCATTTAAGGAGCTGTTATATGTGCGCTCATGCTGTCTGTTAATATACATTAGAGTCTGCCATAAGTGATAACCACATATGGTTATACTTTATTTCCCCAATTAGAGCATTCAATCTTTGAGAGCTGCGGTAATACTTTGTTCACATTTATTTCTTCTATAGGGCACAAATGGAAACTTTCACATGGAAGGTGCTTTAAAAGAAGTATGCTAAAGTTAGTTTAAGTTTGGCTATTTATTATACACTCCATATCAGTACATGTGTTACTTGTATTCCCCACAACAAGCATAAGAGGTAAGCATTATTTTCCCTTTTTGTAGAAGAAGCATCTGAGGCACAGATAAGATTAATAACTTTAAGGTCATATAATTAGTGACTAAAATTGGTTCACACCCAAGTCTGACTCCAATCTCCCTGTGATTTTCTGCCACACCATTGTGATTTGATTAAATTTAAATTAAGTTTAGATGACTCACCATGCATGAGACTCGTAGAAGAAATGTAATTGGATTAGATGTGAAACAACATTTCTCCCTTTGCTCAAAAATACAAAATAGACTCCCAGGTTTCTACTAAATTGATGGCTGTAGTACTTTTGAAGTCCTTTGTAGACCTCTGTTTTCTTCTCCCAAATAATGTGACAGTTCTCTGATTAGCACCTATAAGTAGCCATAGCATACCTTGGAGATCTGAAGTGAAATTTGACCAAGATAAAGTTTTTCCTTATGTCATAACTACAGTATCATCTGAGAACACTAAACCAACACATATAATTACCCAACTCTACTGGACTAGATCTATTCTTTGTGGAGGCAGCAGAAAATAATATGCAGGAACTATTTTTCACTGACAAGAAAACTACTTACTGAAAATGGTAAGGACAGAAAACAATGCTTTAAAACATAAATTGGTAGCCCATGGGCCAAACCCAATGAGCTTTTATGCTTAGTTTGGATCAAACAGTGTTTTAAAACTTGGACTTTTGGGCCAATATTTAAAAGTTTGAAATTTTACATAAAAATCCAGATTCCTGATTTCTTTTTTCAAAATAGGAAAGTCAGACCACACCAGACTTGCATCCCTGCATGAAAACTACCTTCTTAGGCTGAGTAACAGCAGGGAGGACTGGTGCCTCCAATTGTGGACCAGTAAGTTGGGAACATATAACACATGTGGAGTAAGTATAAAATATAGGATTCTAGAACTGGGAAGGACCTTAACAAAATTAAGCCAGACTCTTAGTTTATAATAATGAAACTGGACCATGAAAGTGATTATCACATGAGGTGATTATCACGCAAAGCTGGTCATATGCAAGAAGAAGCTAGGTATTCTGACCACTCAGGCCACCAGCCTGTATATTGACAAACTTTATAATGCAATAAGGACGTCTGATGAAATTACATTATTTGGTACTTAAAAAGTCAGGTGTGTTTTCACACACCTATCTGTTGCTCCCATGTTCACTTGACCCCTCCTCTCTTCTCTGTTTGCATTAACATATTGCCTTATTGAGTGATAAATAAATCCTTTGAGAAAAGGATGCCAATTTATTTGAATGAAAATATATCAACATAGTTCTGAAAATAGGACACTGTACAAGGTACAGCTTCTATAAACAAAACTGTGGTCCTATATTACCTTACTATAAATATACATTATTTTGTTCATTTATTCAAGAAATATTTATTGAGCATCTACCATGTTCAAGACTGTATTGGGGATAAAAAGAATAAACAGGACACGATCTCTGCCTTCCTAGTTATCAATTAACAGTGCCATCTGTAACAGAATCCCCAACAGTAAATAATCCAAATATGTGTTTCTCCAAATCCAAAACCAGAATTTCTTTATACTAGTTCATGGAGACAGTTCAGCACACATAACACACAAATTCCATGATTTTTAAAGCTCAATATTATTAATGGAAAATTAGAATCAGAGGCTCAAATAAAGACTGTAAATTAATGAATCACATGATAAAACAATTTTCTGAAACTAGGTAAAAAATACTAACTTTTAATTATCCATATTTCTAACCAATAATTTGATTTCTTTGTTTGCAGCAGAATTTTAAGGCATAGGTATGATGCAAGAATATTTACATTGGGTGCAAAAGTTCCTGATCACCCATCGAGTCACAAAGTATTTGCTCTCTAAATATGAATCAGAGACTTCACTGCTCAAGTGGTGGCAAATGAGGGAGGAATGAACAATTCCCCCCTCAGGAAATAGTCCTCTCTCTACAAGATTTAGTCTAATAACCATGTATTGAAGACTAACTATGAATCAGGCATTATATTTATCACTAGGAGGATTGAAAGATGACCATATGATGTTTACATTCCTATATTAAACCTTCATTAAAGCTAAGATTAAGAGAAATAGAAAATACTTAATGCTTAGCTACATGTTGTTTTACTGTTTTGTTCAAGAACAACACAAAGTAAATGTAATAGGTATCCCAAAATAGAAGAAAACAATGAGTTAGAAGATCCCGGGCACACTTCAAGGGGACAATGAGTCTTGAGGAATAGGTAGTAACTACAGAGTCAAGAAGGAGGGGGGAATCTTAGGGCACTGAAAGATAAAAACCTCACTCGGGGTGAATAACCAGGATTCATTTTATTCCAGAAATTAACCCCCAACTGGACGCTTACAGGGAAATGAAGGCTGGCTAGAATAAAATAAAGATTTGTTTTTAAACAGTGAAAGAGCGCTTAGCAAAAAGAAGCTAAAGAAACATTTTTAAAGGGAAGAGGGCAATTTATTGACTTATTTAGCTAGGCTATATTTAAGTATAGCTAGATGTAGCTACTGAAATGATGTCATCAGTAAATCATCTCTCTCAGCTTTGTTTTTCTTTATGTTGTGTTTGTTGTCATTCCCTAACTCTAGCAAACAGTGTAACCTCTTCTTTCTTGTCCCCACTCATTGAAATAACTTCTTTCTTGCTCTTACCCATACATGTATTACCTGATCCAGTCAATTAGGCAATTAATTATATTTAACCAATACTTAATTAAATAATAATATGTATGAATTTGGTAGATTACCTCTTTTTTATTAGTAGCTTGAAATGAAGACCCTTAAAGAAAGGGACAATTAACATGGCTTTTGTATCATTTGAAGCAGCCTGCATACTACCTTTCACAAAGCAGATGACCAATATTTACTAGATGCATTGAAATTATATCAAATTAATCTTAAGTGAGGTGGTTAGATCTTGTGTTCTAGGTAGGAATTAGGAGTGGTAATTTATAATATAGATATTGTGGCAAAGAGAGGGGACAGTGATAGGTTGTATGAAAAAATATGAAGGTACAGTAATCATTTTTAGTATTTTCAAGATTTATAGGCTAAAAACTAGGAACAATGTTGAATTGTTAAAACAACAAAACAGCAACATTTCTTAGGAGAATCAGTTTGTGGAAGAAGATAAATTCTACTTCAGACACCTTGAGCTTTAACAGCTGATGAAATGTTCAAGTTTAGTTCAATATTAACAAATAATCATGGGAAATACAAAGCAGTTGAAAGTTTACATTTGTAGACATAGATTTTGGATTCATGGTAGTTAGCATAGAATTGATGATAATAATCGTTGGAATGGATAACATTCCCAAGGAATAAATAGCAGCAAGTTCTGCTTTCCCCAATAGGATTGGCTACCTATTCCAGAAAAACCTTCTCCTACAGACCATGGATACAAATTCTGGATAAATCAGATAGACTTTAAAATGCATAGATCACCAGCAAAGAAATAAGAAAAATTCACAGGTTGAAAAAAAAAAAAAAAAAAAGAAAAAGAAAAAAAGGAAGAAGAAGCTCAAGAGAGTTGGAAACTGGGTATAAACAAGTGTTGTCACAAACTGCCCAGGGGCATCTCCGAACTGCAGGAATCCAGATGCTCAGGTTTTAATGGTTAAGACCTCAGTCTGGGTCACAGTTATAACTAAAATCTAAAATCTGAAACTCTTGCAGAGAGTTGGGTTATTTGAAGGGATATTCTCACAATAAAAATCTAAGGGAGAAAAAAATTTCATCCACTGGGAAAGAAAGCAAGAGGAACCAGTTTGCTTTAGAAAGGAAAAATGAGTTTTCCATTGAAATTTATAATGACAAGGCTGTCCTCACATGGGTTAAGTACTTGAACACTTGTTACCTTTGCATTCTAGTAAACTGCAAGCAAAATTAACTTTTAAGGGCTTCCAGTTTATTAGTGGCCCAGAACACCTGACAAAAGAAAACACAGATCATGTCTAGAAAAACAATTCTCTTAACCTAAATTCCTCAGAATCTCCATAAATTAATATCATCCAAAAGGAAGAATATAAAATTATCGAAGCACAAGTAAACAATGCACTAATAACAAGAGTCAGATAAAAAGAGCCCAGGGTCTTTAGATGTTGGAATAATAAGATACAAATTATCTTAAAATATGTTTCAAAAGTTTGGGGGAAGAAAAGAAATTTAGAAATAGAACCATAGAATATGGTACTTTCAAGAAATAACCAGGAACATTTGGAAAAATCTCAAAAGAACATTCATAAGTTAATAATATACATTTTGAACTTTAAAATTCAGTTAATTAGTTAACAACAGATTAGACACAGCTGAAGATAGAATTGAAAAACTCATAAGAGAGATCTGAAGAAACAAAAAATAATGCAGCGCCCTAAAAAATTTTTTTAGGATAAAAGACTTGGAAATGGAAGGATACACACACATCTATCTGGAGTTAACAGAAAAAATAAAGAAATGGGGCAGTATCAACATTAAAATAACTAATAGTTTTGAATTTTTCAGACTCCCTGAAAGTCATGTATCTTCAATTCAGGAATCACAATACCAATAAGAGTTAATAAAAGGAAATTTCCATTTCAGCAAAGGGTAGTGAAATTTCAAAACCCTAATGACAAAGATAAAACTAAGAGGCAGTCAGAGAGAGAAGAAAAACAATACATATAAATTGGTAACAGACTGACAACAGATTCTCAACAGCAACATTGGGAAAAAAAAAAACCACAGCATAATAATATCTCCTAAAGGTTATTTATAATTATATCTCTGCCTAAACTTTAATTCAAGAACAAGAGTGAAAACATATATTTGTAAATAAAAAAGAAAAAGAAAAGAAAGAGATAAAGTTTACTATCAACACACTTTCATTAAAAGAAATGTACTTAGGATAAAAGAAACACATCTCATGAGGTAGACCTGGTGTTCAAGGACTAGTAAGCAAATAAATTGGTCAATATGTAAGTATATATAAATGAACAATGTCTGTGTATAAAATGATAGCAATTTAAAAGAAGAAAGAACTAAAATATTTCACCAAAATAACATGTCAGAATATGTATGAAATATTTATTGATAAATTACAAAACTTCATTAAAAACCATTAAAGAATATTTAAATAAATGAAAGATATACCATCTTCATGGACGGAAAGATGCAATACAATATAGATGTCAATTATCCCACAAAATAAGTTATATTCAACAAAATTCCAATTAAAGTGCTAAAAATGTTTTTTTCTTGAAACTTGGAAAACTGATTCTAAAATTATATGAAAAATCAAAGTGCCAAAAATAACCTAGATGTTCCTTAGGAATAAAAGTATATGTGAGGAAACTGTAAGGAAGGAATTTGTAATAATAACAAAGCTTATTATGAAATTATTAGTTTTGAATCATATAAAATTGACATTTTTATACGCTAAAAACAAATATTGGTAAATTCTCAGGGTTCAACCTAATAATAAGATATAGAATGGTATTGGTTTGGAGAGAGAAAAATAGACAAGGAAAATCTAGAATAGAGAGCATAGGGATAGACCTATACATATATATATGAAAACTTGTCAGAACTGGCATTATAGATCATTGGGAGAAAAGGAATAAAGAATGCCACAATAATTAGTTATCTGATTGGAAAGTAAAGTCAAATTAAATTTCTTACATAGTGCCATAAACAAAATTAGCTCCAGGTGGATTAAACACATACTTACGAAAAGCAAATATTAAAACTGCTAGAAGAAAATAAAGGAGAATATCTTTAGACATATGTTTTCCCCTTCTCCTACAGTAATAGAGTTTTCAAGTGGGCACATGGCTGTCCATAATAAAGACTACATTTTCTAACCTTTGCAGGTAGGGTTATCTTGTGACAAAAGTTCTGACCAATGAAATGTAAATGTAATTGTCCATAAAGCAGCTTCTATGAATCTCCTTATAAGACAGCTGGTAGCCACATTCTTTGCCCCTTTCTTTTTCTTTTTCTACCCTTCTGCCTGAGATATGGATATATGGGCTGTGATCGAAAAAATATGGTGAATGTTAAAATTAAAAAAAATATTATAGTAAAAGATACGTTGCCATTAACCACCCTCAAAATACTCCCCCTTGCTTTGAACACACTTATCACATAGTTCTTGCCACTTTCTGAAGTAGTTCTGGAAGTCCTTTTTTGTAAGTGGCTTTACTTCATCCTCCACCATGACAACGTGCCATGTCACACATCGCTTCTGGTACAGCAATTTCTGTCAAATAAAAACATTATGGTGTGTTCTCATCCACCTTATTCACCAGATCTGGCACTGTACAACTTCTGGCTCTTCCCCAAAGTCAAAATGACCATGAAAGGTAAATGTTTTTAATCAATTCAGGACACCAAAGAAGCCACAACAGCACAACTAAAGACACTCATGAAAGAGGACTTCCAGAACTGCTTCAGAAAGTGGCAAGAATAATGGGATAAGTGTGTCTGAAGTGAGGGGGAGTATTTTGAGGGGGATTAATAGCAATGTTTCTTCTACTGTAATAATTTTTTTTTATTTAAACATTCACCATATGTTTTGATCACATCTTGTATAATAACTATGAGGCATCATGAGGGTGGAGCAGAAAGTTGGAAGGAGCCTAGATCTCTAAGGACATCATGAGACAGAGCTTCTCTACCTGCTTCAGATTGCCTACCTCAGGCCTTTCACATGAGAGAGAAAAATAAGTTTCTGTCTTGTTTAAGTCATTATAATTTAGTTCTCTGCTCCTCACAGGCAAACTTAGTGCTTACTATAACTAATGGAATCTGCAATGAGATTTCTTTTCTCCTTATTTCAGAAAGACTACAAGAGAGAACAACAAAATACATTGGAATAATTCTATAGCAACATCCACTTTTAACAGACTAAATGGGAGGAAGGCACAGTAAAAGAGAGAGAAGCTGTGTTACAAGTGCCAAATGCTGTGACGTACAGAGAACGAAGGCCGAAAAAAATTACCTCTGGACTTGTCTAGATTAGAAGGAGGTCACTGGTGACTTTTAGAGGACTGTTTTCAAAGAGTGACTAAGAAGCCAGTGAAGCAACATAGCACTCAAGGGATTATTGCCACTTGCACGTTACTTGGAGGCCGTCCAGCTCCACACAAAACCAGCGTACAAACACGTTTGGTGTTTCTGGGCTATGGGTGTAACTAGATGTACCTGAATCATTAAGAAACAGAAATAGCCCCTACCTTGAGTAATGCCTTGATGTCTTCTCCATAATCATGGCACACCCAGTAGGAATATGCCTGGTCTATTCTTCCTGGTCTCTAGGATGGTGACTGTCAATTCAATTCAAATATCTCTCTCCTTAATTATACGAAGGGGATTCTTTTTTCTCTAGGGTTTACAAGGTAATCATTTAATGCCATGGAATGAACTACATAGCTTGCCATTAGTAATATATTTATAGATGTGTTGACCTGTAATAGAAAATGACAAATCTTTTAAAGGTGTAACTAAAATGTGGACTTGATATCACTCGCCAATCTGTGTGGAAGCCCAGAGCACCAGAACAAGGGAAGGAACGGATGTAGGCCAGAACTTTGAACTTTGTAAAATATGAGTAGGCATTCCTTGATGTACCCACGGGAGGTGCTTTTAAGAACTGTGCACAACTGAAAACACATATGCCAAAAGAAATTTTTCCATAAGAAATAGTGGTAAAAAATGAATTTAAGGGATTTCAGTCATTATAACATATAATAGTCTATATTTATACAACCTTAAAGTATAATAGGGAGCACACTTAAATGGATAGTCACTAGTGGAGTTGACAAAAGAAATAATTAGTGTTGGGTTTGAGGAAGGAAAGTGAAGCAATTACAAAAGCAGAGGAGGTTTGACTCTACAGGATGATGACTGTTGGAAATGGGGGATTAGATTCCTCTAGTACCATCAGAGGGTGGGAGTTTCTAAAATTTCCCTTAGGATTTTCTTTACTTTAAAGAATCTTTACTATGTCAAACATTTACACAATTTTTCCCATTAGAATTGGTACAGCACCTAAACCCCAAACAGTTAAAATAACAAATGTAACCTTTGAAGCATAGGTGAGCACAAACATAAAAGGCAATGAAAACTTGGTGGCTGAAGCAGATAAATAACTATCCTGCAACATTAAAGTGGAGATGTCATCTCCTATGGCAGTGGCCTATGAGGATATGTAGGCCTGTGGTTTGTACACATTTTAATAAATTACCTAAATTGCTTCACATGTGTTGTCTAAAATGTATAAATCAAGATTTTTGCTAGAATTACATAGACCTTACCAACTATGCGACACTCTCTATCCTATCTCATCTCCATGCTCACCACATTCAGGCTAAAGTTCTTATCTTTTTGAAGGGAGAGGGAAAATATGAAGGGGATGGCAAAGGCAGGAGAGGAAACAGACGTTCAAGTACCTTTTCTGAAGCAGGAAAGGGAGCGGGTGAGCTCCCGGATACCTGGCATTCTCTGAGTCCAATGTCCCTGGTTTGTGCCAGTTAAAATGGCCACAATTTATCAAGGTTCATGGAATCTCTGCCACTACTCTAAAAGATGTACGCAGCTGCAAGACCCAGAATTGTTCCCCTTGGGTATTTAAGCTACAAGGCATACATGCCAGTATGTGCTCCATGGAAAGCCAACCTGTAGTGATGCTGTAGCCTGCCTTGGCTCCTGCAGGTAGACCCCTTGAATTCCTCACACCTAGATGTACAAGCTCACCTGGGACGGTCCATTAACTTCACAATAACAGACCTTGCATTTTCCTGATTAAAGTTTTCAAGTTTTTGCACTAGTGTACGTTGGGGATTGAGTCCATGTCTCTTACTCTAGCATAGCTTCCTTTTGTCTATGGCATATATCTAGGACTAAGATGCCTAGGCCATAGTGAATCCTAACCTATTTAATTGGAAAATTGGAAAATGATTATGAATGCCTTTGCAAAATGCCCTGGTACAATGCATTATACTTAACATTTTTATTACAAAATTTCCTGGAATATCTTAAAGAGTTCAATGTTGGCTGAAAGACCCCCTTATTTTAAAAATACTCTTATCGATGTTTTTTCTCCAGTTTCTCATATAGTTCCTTCTGGATGGAGTTAAATGGCAAAACTTCAAGGTTTTAAGGTTCAGTACCTTCGGAGGTTATATGGTACATTAGATATTATCATGTTTAGATTTTTCATTCACCAACTAGATGTAAACACTTACAGAATGGGAAAGCATATTTTATATCATTTACATATATACCCACTGAATGTAGTACTTTGATTGCTAGTGCTTTTTTTATTTAATAGGTGCTGAGGACATTCATTGGTGATTGTACTTTAGTTATTTAAATGTCTGCTCACCCAAGAGAGGGAGAAATACAAAGAAATATAAAACATAGCTCCTATCCTCAGTTCTCTCAACTTTTACTGACTTGAATCGAATTCTCCTTTCTAAGGATAATGGACATATTTAGTGTCATATTTTTTGATTGATTGGGCCTTTTTAGTCACAATCCATGGCTATTTAGTAAATTCACATTGACTAAGTGGAAAACAGTCCATCTTCTTTATCGAAATCTTGCCCATCCTCCTAGGTCAATTCAAGTCCTTTTAAACTCCACAAAGTCTCCTCTGAGAGCTCTACCCATAGGGTCCTTCCTTTCTCTGAACTTTTTATTGGTTGGAATAGCCAATCACTTACTGAGATGCTCTTTTATTCTTATTTATCTTTTATTATTAGGGAAGTTAAAAATAATAGCCACTCAGAGGATTTGAATAGAAATTTTTCCAAGGAAGACATACAGATGGCCAACAGGCATACAAAAAGTTGTCCAAGGTCACTAATTATTAGGAAAATACAAATCAAAACCATGATGGTATATCACCTCATACCTGTTAAAATGGCTATTATCAAAAAGACAAGAAATAACAAGTGTTGAAGAGGATGTGGAAAAAAAGGGAACCCTTACGTACTGTTGGTTGGATTATAAATTGATGTGGCCACTAAGGAGACTCATTTAAAAGTTAAGAATATAATTGTCATATGATCCAGCAACTCCCCTTCTGGGTATTTATTGAAAGAATATAAAAACACTCATTCAAAAAGATATATGTATCCCTATGTTCATTGCAGCATTATTTACAATAGCAAAGCTATGGAAACAACCAGTGTCCATTGATGTATGAATGGATGAAAAAGAAGATGTGGTACACATACATAGCCCTCATACACACAATGGAATACTACCCAGCCATAAAAGATTAAATATTGACATTTGGAACAACATGGATGGATCTTGAGCATATTATGCTAAGTGAAGTAAGTCAGACAGAAAAGGACAAAAAATATGATTTTATGAATATGTAGAATATAAAACAAAAAAGTAACAAATGAGCTAACAGAACAAAACAGAAATAAATTCATAAATACAGACCACAGTATGGTGGTTACCAGAGAGGAAGGGGGTTGGAGGAGGGAGAATTGGGTAAAGAGGGGTCAAATATATGCTAATGAAAGGAATGTAGACTTTCGGTGGTAAGCACCCAATAGATTATACAGATGTCGAATTATGTTGTACACCTGAAATTTATATAATGTTATTAAGCAACGTTACCTCAATAAAAAAATAGTAATGCTCACCGAGTTAACTTCTCATACCTTTGCATATTCCCAGCACTTCTTGCTTTCCTTCTTCTGGTAACAGACCCTAGTCCCATGGCAACAGAGCGTGGGTATAACAGAAGCTGGTCCAGTTTAAGCCCCTCCCTGCAGGCAGGGTCAAGCTCTATCTCAGCCATTTTCGAATGCAAATAGAAGCTTCCCCCAGTGAGGTTGCCCACCATAAGAACAAAGTGGTCTGAACTAAAAAGCTGACACCCAAAAATGAGAAGAGACAAAGACCTAGCAAGCACTGAAGGTTTCTATGTCCCTGGATCCCGCTGTCCCTGAGGCAAGTTTCATCCCAATCTTTGCCAGGGCTCGGTTATGTTAGCCAATAAATTCGGTTTTGTTTTGTAGACTAATTTGAGTTTGTCACTTGTAGAGTCTTGATGAATCCATGACAGGTTCCTTGAGGAAGTCATGTTTTTATGAGTTTAATTTTACTGCTTTTGCACATCCCATTGCACCTAGCACACTGTGCATCCTGCAAAGAATAGAAACTCAATCAATAGTCGTCAAAGTAACGATTCTTTAAATTTCTATTAAAATCTGGAATATTCTATAAGACACGAAAACTATTCACGAAATGATTATGTGTAAGAAATCATGAGCAAGAGTCTCAAGAGATATTAATACTTTGATAAAGTCACCTGTTTTCAGGAACAAAATGTATGTATTTTACCATGTTGCAAATATATTCCTTGTCATTAATAGGCCACTGCCTCTGTAATCCATTCGTATCCTTTATACCTTCTCACAGTGGAAAGTGTTTGATATGAATGTGTTCAGAGGTTGATTTTTTTTTCATCCCTTGTTATTGCACTGACAATCATATAACAAATTATATACTTATACATACATACATACATACATACATACATACACACAATGTGTGTGTAAATATGTGTATATACGTATTGCTTTAATCAACTTCCTGCAAAGTTTATTTATTGCACTTGGAAAACCTGGGGTATAAATATAACAAAGTACAAGTTTGCTTCACAGTCTCTTTAACAGGCCCCTTTCCATGAATTCTGTGTGCAACTTGTTCATGAATATGGAAAGTATCTGAAGATTTTCTTTTAACTTGTCTTGATTTCCTTGAAGACTCTGGCACACAGCATGAGATTAAAATAACCTGGCATTGCTGGCAACTTTGCCCACAAATACCAAGGAATAAATATTAGAATGATGGATTCTCTTTCCCTTGTCAAGCATGAATGTGTCCCAGCCAGGGGCAAGGTCTAGAGAGTAATTCTAAAATAAACAAATAGAACCAAAGAGTAACTTTATTCTTTTATTCAAAGTTTACTAAAATACAAGAACAAATTGTAAAAGCACACATACCACTCAGCACCAATATAATAACACTCGTTCTACTGATAATCTCCAAAGCATTTCTGTTTCTGCGACCGAGAAGCAGAGATATACACGTGCATTCTCACCACATTTACCCAGTGCTCATAGCATCGTGCCCCGAATAGTCTCCTTGCTAGGAAGACAAAGACGGCCGAGGCAAACTAATGTGACTACATCCAACCACTGACTGAGTGGATGACTCTTTCATCAGTAGTTATCATTCGCACACTGGTAACCTCGGCACATCCCAATCTCCCTCTTCGGGGGTTGATTACTTGGGCTAGTGATGGAGTCTGGTGAAAATGTGATGCATAACTAAACAAAACTGGCCAACATTCCCTCCCCAACATCTTCTAATGGCTTTGGTTATGAAGTACTGGATACTTATGTTTTCACATCCTCCAACTCTAACATACATAAAAACCACACCAACCAGTGACATGGTCTGGAGAAGTCTCAAGAGAATTTTATTTCCCACCCCCTTCTGTGGGCTTCTTTCATTCACGTGTTTACCTGTTTGCTTTTCAGGGGTGGTGGGAGGGGGGCCAGATAGGGGGAGCTTTGAGCCAAAATAGTGACTTCATTAAACATCTCCTAGGTCTTCGAAGTCTCTTCAGTAAATATTAAATAAACTCCCTGGAGCTCTGGTGCTGCTGCCCAAGACGGGCAACAAGACCCGACTTGCGTGAGCAGTCTTGTTTGGATATTTGTACATGTTTGCTTTCCATTGGTTCAGACTCACCGTGGAACAGAGCTGGGTCTCTTACTTCTGAGACCTTGCTTCTGGTGCTACCCAGAATGTAAGGCATTAGGAAGTGGCCCAATATTTGGCTCTCCCTAAAGTCACTCAGTGACATTCAGCCCTCCTCCAATGGTGAGCAGTTTCTTTCTGAATCTTCCCAAATCAGTAGACCAAGCCATCAGAGCCCAGTTCTTCCCAGTTAGCAACTTCCTGACCCTCCCAGGTCCTGTCCCCTTCTTTCACAAAGGACCTCAGGACACAACCAAGAGAATGCTGATCACCAAGTGAGGTTGTATTTATGCTCCATTCTGGACTTATAAATGAAGGTTGGGTTTAGCGTCTATTTTTAAGATGAAGGAGGAAGAATTAGGGAGGTTATAATATAACAAAAAACACTTTAGCTCTGATTTTTGGCAATATCTCTTTTTTAAGCTCTTAGAATTAAAAGTCTCATTGTTAATCTCCACTGCTGAGAGAGATGACATTGGGCATGTCATCTGAAAAGCTTGAAATGCTGGCAAAGATTTTCATTAATCTTTCAGTGGGACAGAAGTCAATGTCTACATTTTCCCCTTTACAATGGCCATGTGATTTTAATTAAGCTTATTTTCTAAACCATCAGTCAGAGGTCAGGTGGAATAAATATCCAGGTTTATCTTCTTAGGATTTACAGAATGGGAAGTCCTATACATCAGTGCATTCTTCTTGCTATGGACATAGCTCATAGGGCATGCTGAGGGTACTTTGTATCCAGCTGGGAATTCTCCCAAAGGCCTAGGTATTGTCTCTAACCTGCCCCTCTGGTGTTTTAGGCAGCAAGGCAGTACCCATGCATGACCTCACCATATTTCATAATTTTTATTCAAGAGCCCAAATAGTGAAATACACTCAGGCAAAATGAAAGATAGCAGTCTTCTTTTTTTTCCTCCTTGATCATAGAAGAGGCATTACCTTGTTAATGGCAAAATTTAATTAAATCAATAGGCCTTTTAGAAGTTGATATTACCAAAAATCAGGGGATACATTCTATAAACAAGGTGAAGACATAGGACCAGATATCTAAAACATAAATATAAAACATCATATAAGTTAAATGACTGTCACTTTAGCTATACAAAGCAAAAACTGAGTAACTAATCTGCTTCTAAAGAGGTCAGTTAGGTTTTAATATCTGTATCAAACATGTCTACACTACTGTGCAGGCATTTCGTTCATGCCCATTTAAGAAAGTAATTATTGATTCCACTAATATTTTCTCTAAGCAATAAAATAAAGTTTTGAATAGTTCCAAGACAAGCCTTTCAAACATTACATGTTTGGGAGAATCCAAATGTTATGATACTATCTAAAATTGCTTGGAGACTATTTCAATAATAGACAAGGTAATTCAGTTTAAAAAGCTAAACTATAGCTCCATGTAAACACAGGGGGAAAAGATGCTTTAGCACTAAGAAGAACAACTCAAAATTTTGTATATAAAATTTAAATATATACATATATATATATATATATATATATAAAATGTTTTCCTTGTGAGAATAAGAACTACAATTCTTCAAAGGAACATACTTTATAAAAGACAGGATAGGGTGGGTGGGTATTGACAATCTAATAATTACTCTGAGCATATCAGCTAAGCATCGATTCCCCTCTATCTGAAATAATGAGTTTTGTTAAGTTCATAAAAGATACATCACAGGAAATCATAAAAGTTTATGTTGAGATAAATAGGTTACATAATTACAGGCTTATCATAATTCTGATAACACCAAGCCATTCTAAATATTATAGGATTCCTGAGCTTTGTCAATTCACTTTCTCCATTGGCCCCCCACAGCCTTTCTTCCAGTGATTCTTCTATGTTCAATTGAACATCTTTTTCCCTGATATTCAGCCTATGCCTTTGTATGTCTACTTCCACTGCTTCATTTCTCCATTGGACTATCCTCAGGGAGAGGAATTGCACGCACACAACTCTCTCCTTCTTTAAAAATATATCACAACTGGGTGATTTTTCACCATCCTTTTCCCCAGACGACTAGTACTGGCTGCTTTAGCCAAATCTCATCCCCCCACCAGCTTCTCTAACATTCTGTTCCATCATTGTACGTGTAGAACAAAGGGGAAGTTTAAGGACAACAGTGTGAGTGTACGGCAACCGATTGTTCACTTGTGTACCACATAAATCACAACACCATCTTGAAGATAAAAATCAGTGGGACCCACTGATAAGCCTCGAGTTATAGAGTTTAACAATTGAAGACTCTGAAATAATCTATTCTCAATGTGATTTTCCAGAAATTCGTTTGATAACGTCACATTGTTAAAATCTGCCTTGTTTTTTGTGGGTGTGTTTTGTAGGATTTAAGATATTGAGAAGCTTAAATGTTGCTATAAAAAAAATCCAGTTAAAATGGTGCTTTAAAACTCTAAATAATAGACTAACTAGTAATATGACTATGTTGCTCCAGCTTTTTAAAAAAATAGACTTTTGGTTCTTACGCACTCAGTTCCCACTTTTTTTTTTCATTTCAGGCAACTAGTTCAGGAAGATATTTCCAACTTTAGATATCTTTTTCTATTAGTTATATTTTATGATTCAATTATTAGTGGAATGGTCATAAGAACCTTTGATTGTACATATAAATACAACCATATATTGTGAATTGATAGCATCCTTAAATTTACAATAAAAAATTTATGATATAAAATTAGTAGGTCTATTCTTTTAGAGGTTATGATATTTAGATATTACTTATATTACTTATAGGTAAAACTATAATGTCTTCATTTTAAAGAGAAATATGGCATATATATATACATATATATTAAAATAACATTATATTAATGTTCTTTAGAGGCCTTAGATTACTAGACCTCAGCTAATAGGAACAAAGGAAGACCCAAAGTCCAAATTCAAATGTCAATGGGAATTCCATTTTACCAAATTCCATACTATTGAGGATTGCCTTATATCAAGGTCTCCAAAATTACTGATGGGAATTGTCTCAAACTAACTTTCTCTTCCTCTATTTTGCAACTGAAGAAACCTTATTTGTTTGCACTAATCATTCATTATAGTTTACTTTGGGAAGAAAACAGTGGTGCAGCTGAATGCTTAGGGTACCTACTTCCCACAGCATCTGAAAATGAATGTGTGTGTGTGTGTGAGAGAGAGAGAGAGAGAGACAGAAAGAGAGAGAGAGAGAGACAGAGAGACAGAGAGAGAGAGAGAGAGAGAGAGAGAGAGAGAGAGAGAGAGAGAGAGAGAACACTTCTACAGAGAGTGGGACCAAGAATAACTGGGGCCACATCTTAATTGTAGGGATGGAGAGGGACAGACCAGCACTAATGGATCCACTGGTTTTACCTTTAATTGGTATTATGGGGTATAATTCACCCACTGAAAATATACACACCACAAACATGTTTCAAAAAGTAATTATTCCACAAAAAAATACCCTGTAAATACAAATATTGAAGAGTGTTTTTTTGCCTTTCAATCCCCCTTTCTCCCTCAATCTAGGAGTATTGATAAGTACATCGATTTCCTATGTATATTCTTTATGCTATGCTTAGTTGAGCTTCTTATTTCTCTGGCCTTGTGAATGTTTCTATGGCTAACAAATTCGTCCCATTCTTTATCGCTTCAAGGTGAAACTCTATGAAGCCTCCTAATCTTTCTGCCTCTTTTTCCTAACTTGTCAACTTGATTTTCCTCTAGCGCTTTCCTTACCTGCCTAGAAAATAACTCTCAAATTTCAGATGACCATTCTAACCCTCCAGGAGGGAATCATTCTTGATATCTAAAAATACACCTGTGAGTTCTGGGATATTCAGAGTAGTATACAGCACTACATGACTAGAAACTAGCACATTAGGAACGACTCTAACATGTTAAACACCAAAGTCCTCACCACATGGCCTGGGCTCAAGTCCTCATTATAAAAAAATATTTGGGAAATTTCTAGTTGGGCTCTATCCATGCTGAATAAAGCCTAGGCAATACCCCTTATATAACAAAGACAGTAGTTTCCCTAACATAGTAGTGATTCAGGTAAGTCTTTTCTCCAGGTCGCAAAGCATGCGTCAGGTGTATCAGAGAGGGTTTCTTCCTCTTCATCTTGGGATCTTTTTAGTCAGGGCTTTTTAATTTCTTTTTCTTTTTTTCTTTTTTCTTTTTTCTTTTTTTTTTTTTTTAAGTAGAAGTAATGGGGCTACTATTTAGCCAAATGCCATTTGAGTGGTGAAAGAAGTATTGAGATATTAGAGGTTTATATTCTTCTGACATGTAAATTCCTGTCTTTCCGTGAGGCAACAAGACTCAGTTGAAATAGTGGATTCAGTTCTTTGTTTCCCTTCCTTTACATGTATTTAAAGAAAAAAAAAAGAGCTCTGTTCCAATCATACCTTTAAACAGCTAATCTAGACTTCATCTCTTGTTGAAATTCTTCTCCAGCCAACGCCGGACTTCTTGAAGGTTGTAGTAGAAGGGGCCCTTTCCTCCCAGATAAGCAATTTTCTGTCTCTGCACAATACACACACGTTCAAAGGCTACCCCATAAGCTACATTGGCATTATTGTCCATGCGGTCAGCCACAACTCGGCACTGGGGCGGCAAGGAGAAACGCTCCAGAAGCTGGTGGGCTGCTGTACATCGCTCTTCCTGGTTCCGGTGCTTCCTCACCTCAAAAGACAAAGAAGATGAATCCCCAGGCACTGCCCAACCATCTGAAGGATGAGCCTCATCGATGTAGACCAACAGGAAGTCAGCCACTGATGAGAACTCTTCTACCAGTTTGCTGAAGGCTGGCAGCTGGTTAGTAAAAGGAGGTCAAGTGGCTGAGCCGAAGTTGACCACCAGTGGGCGCTCAGGGCTGGCAAAGTCAAGAAGGTGGCACTCGGTTCCATCAACTGTTTTCTCTTGGGCACCATTTTCACTGTTGTCACCTCCTTCTGGATTGGAGACATGCACCACGCTGGAATTGGGGGCATCTTCACCCAATTTCACCTGGTGGTGAACAAAAGAAAGAGGGAGAGAATACCACATTAAACACATTGTCACTTTAATTCACTCTATATAAAAACAATGGGCTCTAATAAAATGTGGTATTTCCTTCAGAGACTGCAGTAAACATATTGATTTGAGTAAAGAGGCACCATGGCAGGTAATGTAAAGAATGGCCCTAAAGAGAATCAAAGTCTTTTTCATTCTGTATAGTCACTGAAGGTAATTATTTTTATCATTGAAGGCACTGCAGTTAACTCTCTTCATAATTAAGTTGAGGCTGGTGTTCTTCACTATCCTTACTTTGCTGTCAAAGCTTAGCACACATTATATAACAAATGATTAATTGACTTCATTTTAAAAGTTAAATGGTCTACTTTAAGACAAATTATCAGAGTCATGGGACACAGTACTTCTTTCTGAATTCCCACTTCAAAATTCTAAAATACTCAGGGAAGACCTTTATTTTTCTTGCATGATGCTAAGTCATTTAATCTCAATCAATGCAGTGATACCAATGAGCTCTATTCTTGGCCACAGCGAGAAAATCTGGGGTCCGCCATTTATAAAAAGAGCTAGTCCCATTTAACCTCTTCAGCACTTCAGCTTTCCCATTTGTAAAATGGTGATAGGAAGACAATATAAAGGAAATAGCTCTTTGTCCATGATTAATCACTGTATGGGTGTAGGTTGCCATTATTAGATGCCACCCAAACATGTAAAAGAGAATGCCATCTTCCCTGGGCAATTCTATGTTTAAAAATAAAAATTATCCTTAGAAGTGATTTGAACTCTCCTCAGTATGACATCCTTCCTGGAAGTTTCTACAGCTACTGCTTACTTTGGGTTCTTAGAACTAGAACCTCATCATTTCCATTAAACAAACAAACAAATGAACAAAAACATAAAATTATTCCAGAATTCTACTTTTACTTTCTCACTTCTCATGTGTTCTGTTTCTTTCCCATTTTCTATCTAGGATGTCACAAACCATTTACTTTTCTGTCATAGATTTTATTAACAAGCTACTCTGAATTATAAAATACTCAGACAGAAGAGGTATAGAAGAAAATTGTTCCCTATGCCCCCTTTACTCATGGTTTAAATAGTTGAACACAGACTGAAAGAAAGTTTGCTGGCCTTTGGATCTGTAAACTCATAATAAAAAGCAGGCAACATGAAAGAGCCAATTACTTCAGTTTGAATTAACACAACTGGATCTTCCCCTAGAAAGCTTCAATCAAAGCCAATAACTTCAGGGACAATTTACGGAAGTACAATTGATTTTTATACACTATCCTTAATATTACAAAACACTTCCAATTGTATCAACTTATTCCCTTCATATAAATACAGTCACATGGATAACACTGATGTTAACTGAAGTCCCTTAGATGTGAATTGTTAAGACTCAACAATCCAAACTGATATAAAACACTCAAGGGCTTTTATTCAGAAGCTTCTAACTGATGTTAATGTGTAACTCATTTTTAACTGTAGAGAAAGAATTGAAGAAGTCGTTTCTTTCCCTTCTGAAAAATCTGAGCAGGGCAGGTTTAAAACATGTACTATTAGTTTTCTAAAAGAAATCTTAGAATAACACTCTTCTTTCTTAGAAACAGAAGCTGTTGGTGTGATTTAAATAGGTACATCTATTTTCAGTCACTATCAGGCAAAAGGTTATTTTATTTATATTAATTTTCTTGGTTAATTGACAAGTAACACTAGCTGAAGAAACCTAATAAGCTCCCTTTAAATGGATTATTTTATATAAGCCACATTCATGTCTAAAGTATTAAAATATACTTAAAATGGAAAGATATACATTTTAAAGATATAAACCTTTTAATCTATGGGTTCTTTTTGTACTTCTTTGTAGATTTAAGGGGTAGGTAGCATTACCATCACCTTCCCACTAGAGCTTTCCTATTTAAAATATCAGTAAATGTTCTAGGAAGGCTGCTTTTAATGATATTTTTGTGCTGTGCTCCTCAACATACTGTAACATAAAGATCTGAATGCATTCAAATCGATCTGAACCCATTAGCTGTTCTACTTCTTGTTAAGTGAGCAACCATACACAGGAGAAAAATCATCTCTGGACTTAGACTTGTGGATTCTTGGTAGGTGAAAACACGCACCTGCTTTTTAGAGTCATTTTTAAGACCAACAAACAATGGTGGGGTCTTGTTAAATGGGGCTCTGATGCCGCTGGCTCTCACCCAAGCAGAATTGTTGATCTTTGCATTATTCCTGGTTATTCAACTGAATAATCTAATTTGATGCTTCAGTGACAGGTGACTCTCTTGTTACCTGTAGTTAATTTTCTTGGAAAGTTAAAGTACCTTCTTCTTCTTAGTGACAATATGTAATTCAGCCACATAATTCTTTCCAAAATACAGACATACGAGCTTACTTTAGAAAATTTAGAACTAGTATAACACCTTCACGCCAAAATTCAAAATTAAGAAAGTTACCAAATACATAATGCTCTTTGTGTGGGGGTGTTTGGCATTTTGTTAAGCTGGGATACATACATTATATATATATATAATATATATATATAATATATATATATTATATATATATTATATATTATATATATTATATATATATTATATACATACACACACATATGTATATATATGTATATATGTATATATATGTACATATATATTCGTTTTGTTGAATGAATTATTGAATGAATGCTAGTTGTTATCATCATAGGGAGGGATCAGTGAAGAATTTTACACTTAATATTATAATAACCTTGACCTGCAATGAACATAATCATATTTGGGAGATGAATGAGCTCACCGAGACAGATAACTGAGAAATGTGAATCCTGGAACCCTACTGTAGAGTACTTACTACATAGTACTACATAATCAGTACCTCATGCTGTTGATCTGTTCTGGATTATCTCAACCAATTAGTGCATAAAATGAAATAGCCAATCTTCTTTATTTTGTTGAGCATCCATGGGACCCTACTGCAGATTAGAAGGTCATAAACAGATATCTTATTCATGAGAATGACCAGGCAAGAGAAATGCATAGGTAAGATCAACACCATTAATAATAGTATAGGGGATGCTGGATTTTGTCTAATGCTTTTCCTGTGTCTATTAATATAATCATATGATTTTTAGCTTTCATTTTCTTTATACGGTATATCATGTTAATTGATTTACAGATGGACCTAGAGATATTATGCTAAATGAAATAAGTCAGAGATAAATACCTTATGATCTCACTTATATGTGGAATCTAAAGAACAAAATAAATGAACAAATTAGAAACAGACTCATAGAGAACAAACTGATGGTTGCCACAGAGGAGAGTGGTTGGGAAGCTGGGTGAAAAAGGAGAAGGGATTAAGAAATACAAATTGGTAGTGACAAGATAGTCACAGGGATGTAATGTACAGCACTTAGAATATAGTCAGTGATGTTGCAGCTGTGTATGGTGTCAGATGGGTACTAGACTAATAAGAGGGACCACTGCATAAATTATATAAATGTTTAACTGCTGTGCTGTACATCTGAAACTAATATAAAATAATACTGAATGTCAACTGTAACAGAAAAAAAATTAAGTAAATAATGCTAAAAAAATAATACTATGGGGGAAAACACACACCCATGATTTATAAGTCCAAATATGAGTAGACCAGGAGTCTGTTTTTATAAGCATCACATACTAATTGTAAAATTTGTCCATCTTGACTGAAACCTGCTGATGAAGGATAATTTAGTAATAATAAGGAAAAAAAATTAGAAATTTTAGAAATGAAAGTTTGCTTTAAACTAAAAAGAAAGCCTTTTAGAAGGACATTATTGTTCATTTCTCATTTTCACATTAGATCACCATGAAAATGAAATTCCTATGATGACCAGAGTTTCAAATGCAGAATTTCTTGGTTTGCTTGGTTATGCACCCTGCAGAGATGGAATGGGAGAATCACCATTGCCTTCAATGATGGAAGATTCTTTGCTTCCCCCAGGAGCAAAGCTCCCCTTGACAAAGAGCCAGAATGACGAAAAAAAAATAAAGTTGGTCTCATAATAATAACATTTAGGCTGCAGGAAAGAAGCTCAACAAAAACAAGTTATCCCCTGGTACTTCCAACTTTGTTTTAATTTCCCACAGTGGCACAGAAAGTCTCCTGGCCACAAGTTACCTATCATCTTAATTTCTCCTTCTTAGAGGGTTTGTGTTTGGTTTTTGTCCTTAATGAGACATATTTGCCAAAGAGCCATTCAAAAGGCATTTTTTACTCTTGCGGAAGAGTAATTAGGTCGGTACCTCTTTCCCTGCCAGCATTAGCTGCTCTAAAGAGAACCCTGCCTAGTATTTAGTGCCCAAACACAAGAAGCATGATTTCCACTAATTGGTCTTGAAGTTCCGATGTTCCCAGAGGGTCCCTTTATTTTGCAAAGATCAGAAAGGACATACGTAAAATGCAATATCGTCATCATTGACTTTTATCTCTCTCCTCTGCACGATTACAGCTGTCCTTCCTTATGGTTTTGTAATCAACATCAATACGACACCAAAAAGGAAGGTAAATAAAAGATTTGCATTTTTACAACAGGGACATCTCTGGGCCAAGCTCAAATGTTGTGATAGCAATATATATAAATATGAACAAGTGTCACTATATGGCATATTTACAAATTTGATTCCCTTGATGATGAGATTCCTTTTATTGACAGTGTTCAGTGCATGGGGAAAAGAATAACGCTGCTTTAGCATGTAGACTATGAAATGCAGGGCAAGGGAATAAAAGAAAGAACCATTCATCAAGCAGAAGCTGAAAATAAAGCATATACTACTAACCTTGTTTCCCCCCCGTCCCCTACTCCATAGCCTGAGAAAGGCTTCTGGACAAAATATCACCTAATTTCATGATACAAAGTAAAGCAAATGATAAAAATGGGGGAGGGGGAGGGTAGCAGAACAATATTTACACATCCTTCTTGCTATCCAAAGCCCTGGATTGGCTTTGTTCACTATCAGGAAATTTCAAATTCCTTGACATAATGACCAGTCTACATCAATGTCCTTACAAACTTAGCCAAACATTTATTAAGCAGTGATTTAACCATTTACATTCAAATTGGCCAAATAAATTAGAGTTGGAGAATAAGCTACCTACTCTTTCCTCTGGATTCAGTTCCCTTTTGACCATTCTCTTTTTGATTCCTACCTTAAAAATGTAACTCTAAGCTCTATCATTTCCCACTGTTTTATCCAAGTGATGGACAAGCTTGGCTGTGGCCTCTTTGTGTTCTTTGAGAATGTTTTTCTCTTAAAAGAGCCATTTTCCATTGTAGAAACTAGTGTCAAATGGTTTGAGGTGAATGAAGAAGAGGAGGAGAATGTTAAAGAGAACCTTTCAAAACCAAAATTATATGTTCAAATGAATATGTTTTCTGTGCCACTGCAATATTAACCATGCGGAAGCTAAATTGCTTGTCAGCATCTATACTGTGTGTTTACTTTTACACTTCATTTAGGTAGGAGCTAGGCTCCCAGACAGGGTCTTCTGCTTATTGGTTGCATTCTTGAGTCCTTAAGCACCAGTAGGAGGATGCAGTGTTAGATGTAATGACACTGAGTAGGACAACTTAAATAACAAATATTTATTATTCATCTCAATCATCTTAAATTTCCGTAGGCTTACAGTTTCATCAAAACAGTGCATGGAACTCCCCCTAACAAATCCCAAATTATCTTTAAAAGCTTCCCTACAAAGTTAATTTTAAATCCCATTCAATGTTTTGATGAAGTTTTTTGTTTTGTTTTGTTTTGTTTTGTCTTGTTCTACTTTAATTTCTTTGTTACCTCATGTAGGAGACAAACACAGGGGTAATAGTTTTACTGCACTTTCTCCCAAGTATCTGGCATTCAACAAGGAAAATTAGAGATGACATGCCTAATTGTACCACATATGCATATACCCCTCGTCCTGGAAAACTGTTTCTTGGGGTGCCATCTTCAAAATAATGCAAGTCAGGATTGTGAAATACAGTGATGCCATCTCAAACAGAACCTCCTCCAGTGTGTCTCTAGAAAGGGCTACATCTAGAGATGGTAGCACAGATGACAACAACATTCAGGGAAGTGATTCGACCTGTTTCAGAGTGACCCTCAAATGCCACCACAGCAACCACCACTCTTGCCATACTTGGAGATGGAAGAAAAACTCAATTTAGTGCTGTATTTGCAATGTTTCCATTCATTACATACCCAGTCCAGTCTTGTCTCTGGACATGTGGGTTCTTGGGTTTCTTCCTCTCACGATAGCTATTATATAAATCATTAAAAGAAAACTTAATAACATTGGTAGTGAACTTGGTCACTAATCAAATCAATAGACAGAAACAATACAGGAGAGGACTACACAAACCATATGTAGAAAAAAGAAAACGAATCGCTCATCCTTCTCAATTTCTTGGAATAGGAAAAACAAAGTATTCATAATAAAGCAACATGATGGAACACTATATGTTAGTGAAAGAGAAATAAATAATAATGTTTATTACAGAGGCATTTGTTTATTTTTCCCTTTTAATTTCAATAAGCTGCTTAATGAGAGAAAGAACCTCACTTCATATACGTGGGTAACATTGCAGACCCTGTACGTCGGGTGAATGATATTTATATAAGTATGTATGCATCTAAGTTAAATTTTCCCAAGTAGAGACTTTTCTTTATAGGCACAAGTCAGCTGTCTTTCAAAAAAGTAAGAGTTTAATATGCTGAGATCAAACCACTGACATTGCCACGCTATCTCCTGAGACCTACAAAATACAGATGTAGATGATGAATCTTCCTAATTACTAATATGCCTGACATACCTATGCTCTCCCCACCCTCCTCCAAATTCTCTGTTCCCAAAACAAAACAAAAATCTCACATTCAATGTATACATTTGTGGGAATGAAATGAGCATTTCAGTGCTTCTTATCACATCTCCCATTGGCCCCACATACAGAAATGAGTTTTATTGTTAGAACTTCGAGCATCATTTCATATTATTTTTCACTTACTATCGAGAGCTGTAATAATTCTCTGGACTTTAGAAAAAAACGCAAACCTTCTACAGATTACCCTCAATAACAAAGACATACATTATAGTAAAACTTCCTTAATTCACAATTTTTCTGGGACACTTGTTTGATTTCCATTGGAACCACCCTACTCTGGATTCTTCGTGACTAGAAGTGACTTCTTTTCCTTTCCTGGTACATAAGTTCAGTTTTCTAGTATTTATTTATGGAGGACGCACTTTCAACCCCCTCTTTATTCTGAGTTTCATTTCTGTTTCTGAGGTGTTGTCTCACTATAGCATAGCATTTCACTGGCTTCCATAGTCTTCTCAAACTCCCCTTCCTGGCATTTTGGAAAAGCTTCCCCAGTACTGCTGGAGATAACCAAGATTGTCTGCTTTCATAGAAACTTTTGCCAAATGAGTCAACTTTTCTTGCCCAGGGACCTTCAGGAGTCATATGGGCATAGGGGGAGGGGGCAATTGACTGAAGACCAATGACAAAATATTCCACTTTGCCCCTTAAGATCTGAGTTTAGGACACTCCAAGCAGCAAAAAGGTTAGAATGCCAAAATTCTTCGCTTAGAAACAAAGATCCTGTATCTGGTTTGGAGAGAACAGCCCCTGGGACACACCTTCTGCAGGTAAGTGAGGCCACCACTCCAGTGCTCAAGGCATGCCTTGTAACAGCTTTGAAATTGTAACAAACCATAGCCATATCTGCTCTTTCTAAGACAACTTATTTTGCTTTTGAGAAAGAAAGCAAATGTGGTTCTTACAAAGTCTGGATTTCTGACAGCCAGCTCTCAGATCTTTCTTGTGCAAACTGATATCTAGTAACTCGGGACTCAGTGCCTGATAACCACTTCAAAAGAATCAGTGTAAAGGATGACGCTGCACAGTCTTGCTTACATTAACTCTTACCTCTACCGGAAATGAAGCGGGTATTATGCCAAATCACACCTGCTGTGACCATTTTGATAAGTTCTTGTCAATGCTCTAAGAGTTTTGAGTAGCATTTTCTTTTCTTTCCTTGCTTCTCAATGTCCACCCATTGAACTGTCTTTCCTAATGCACTTCACATAGCAGCTCATCAAGCAAAACATCAAAATCGCAGTTTATAACAAGAGCAGATTAAATGCAGCAGTCTCCCCTCCCCCAATATTTTCAGTCTTTTCCCGAACTTATTGTGCCAACACAAATACCCTCTACTCCAAAACGGCAGCAAGTCATTAATGCCCCTTCTTAAAAAAACAACTCCTTATTAGATCGCACTTAGTCATGGCTGACTACACGTCACCCCCAAATCTAACTTGTGTGACAGGTGGACAAAGTAAAGGCAGGAGTTCGTCTGAGCATAACCACTAGGCCCCCAGATGGGGTTCCACAGTTCTCACTCTAGTGCTCCCAGGGGCCTCCAGTCCCAAACATTCCAGCCCCTGCCCCTGCTGACCTAAGGAGAAGCCCCTCGGCGCAGCTCACCTGTTTGTAGGCATCGAGGAGGAAGCTCTTCCAGATGCAGCGCATTCCCTCTGAGGTCAGCATGCGCCTCCACTCCCCGCGAGTGGACTTGGAGCGGCTCAAGAGCAGCACCACGTGCTTGAGGAGAATGACCGAGTCATAGAGCGCCAGGAAGAGGCAGTTGGAGAAAAAAACTGGCAGAATTTGCAGTGTGATCAGCAAGTCTACGCTGAGGATGCCCATCTTCTCTGCCTCCTGAGTCAGTTCCCTTGTGCGCTGTGGTTCACCTTCACCCTCTTATTTAAAAGGGGGGTGGTAATAGAGGGAGTGGGGGGAAGTAAAGGGGAAGGCTGGGGGGTGGGAGAGAAGGAGAAAAACTAAATTAAAAGGAAGCCCAAGCTGTCTCCTCTTTCAAAGAAGCAGAAATGGCAAGACCAAGTCCAGTCTCTCCAGCCCAGCAGTTGGATTGTGCCCATCAATTCATTCAATTCCGAGCTGCTGCCTTTTTTTTTTTTTTCAGGATTTAAGATGTTAAAAAAAAAAAAAAAAAAGAAAGAAAAAAACAACAACTGGCGTACCCGTCCCTAATCCAGTTACCCCTCTCAGAGTCGGTTAAAGACAGGCAGTTCTGCTTTCATTTCCCAGCACCTATGAGGCTGTGGCAGAAACTGCAAAATTTTCTGTAGCTTTTCATTGTCTCTATGTTCAGAAACGTAGCCTGTTTCTTTCTTGAATTGCCAGAGTTTTTAAAATGTGCTTTTAGGGTAGTTTTTTTCTGCCCCTTCTTTACTCCGTTTGACACACACTTTCTGTTCTCCTTCTCCCAGCCTGTCTCACGCTCACCCTTCCTCAGGAGCGACTGACTCCTCTCCTTTGGCTCACTCCCTCTGGCTTCCCTTCGTGCTATCTGTGGTGCAAAGTGCTCTCTCTGCAGCCTAGTGAGTCTCCCTGAAGCCTTTTATACATTCCCTGGCTAATTGCTGCAATAGAGAAATGAAAGCCTAATCTTGGTAAAGATCTTGACGTCATTGAGAAAGAGGGCTTTACTTTGGCCAGGACTGCAGTGAATAGAAAAGCAAAACTCGACAACTTTTTTTTTTTTTTTAGAAGTGGGGGTGGAGGGACAGTGGAATTTTGCTTTGTGATTTAAAGAGAGAGAGAGAAAAAAAATTAATACCTTTGACGGTTTTCAGGAAATGATTCCAAACTTTGGGAAATGTAATTTAATATAAAGTGTAGATTTGATAGGTTAACACTCTCTCCTCTGATTATTATTATTGCTACTACTATTATTCATTTATGATGAGGGGGTTTGGAAAGAAAAGATCCTGGAAGACAGGTAGAAAAGAGGAAGATCATCTGTGCTATATTTCTTACATTTGATCTTTATATCTATATACTCTGTCTCTCATCAAATTTGTGACCTAGGTTCCTTAAATATTTTTGAGTCACAATCTTACTTACAAAAATTCAAAGTGAGTTGTGAGGTAAAAAACTTTTTAAATTCTTTGAGTATCATCATAGCATTTCTCTAAAGCCTGCAGAAAATGAATACAAGTGTTCGTTTTTATTTTACCGAAGTTTCCAATGCAAACAAAAAAAAAAGAAGAAAAAAAAATCTTCCAGACCTGAAAATAAGCCAGGTAACCAGACCTCCTTTTATTTCCGTTTTGCCTATATGCAAATTAAATTAAAACTTTCCATCAAATAGCATTAAGATGTCATAAGACTGAGAAATACATTCTTTACGGTAAGAGAGCTCTTTACGTCCTGCACTTTCCCTGTTTCTGGTAGCATAACTCCTAGAAGACCCGACACTTTAGGGAATCTTCCTTTTTGCTTGAAAAAAAATTTAATTAAATTTGTAGGTGGTTAGGAACAGACTTTGAATTTATTCAAGAGCCACAGTGACCACTGCTCAATGTCCCATCTTTCACATTAGTCTCCAAGATAGACAGGTATTTAGGCAGACAATGCTTTGGCAGAAGGCCATGACCCCACCTCATTTCAATTTTCCTTCCTCACTTACCTAACAGCTAATCTCTAGGAATTATGTTTTCTTGGAAGAAGGAGTGCCATGTACAGACACTGAGTTGGGTAAATAGAATTTTAATTGAAAATTAATCAGCTGACTTTCCTATGTACACAGAGCTGTCACGAAGCATGAGCTAAACTACTGGGTGCTAACCTGTGGTCAGTACATTTCTGGGGTTTTTTTCCTGGGCCTAAAACCTGCAGGAGCACAGAAATAATTTAAAAGACTCTCCCACCCCCCATGAGCCGAGTTCTGCATGCAGATGCATTTTATTTGGTTGGCATGGTGCTTTCTGCCTTTAAAAAAATAATTGAATGAGAATGCCTTTAGGTTCTGTCAGACCAGGTATTTCCTGTCTGCTTTCTCCATTGCTGTCTAACCAGCAGTTAGAACCATGCTTGGCACAAAGCAAGTTCAAGAAGGATGTACTGAATGGATGAACGGGCAGGGCATCCATTGCTCCACACTAGGGGGCACCACTCACATACACTATGATATGATTGGAGTGCCCCAGAATTGTAAACCCTGGTGGACTTGGGTGTGGCCCTCCCCAGTGACACAACCCTCACCAGCCCCCATTGTCTGAAAAACCTGATTCTTTCACTTTTATCTTCAATTTAGTCCATGATGAGTTTTGGATTTGCATCCCATGGACTAAATTTTTAGAGAAGACATTCAGAGCTGAGAAAAATGAATATAAACCACATAGAAAAATACTTTTTCCTATGATTAGCAGACATTCTTAACAAAATAATACTATTTGTGTTCATAATACACATTTACTCCACTCATTTTCTCAATCTTCTGATATCCTTGTGGAAGAAAAGAAAGGATGAAAAGAGGGAAATGGTATTTTAGCTAGTGCAGATGGGAAAGCTACAGTCCTAGCCAACAATGACAGAGGAAGGTGTGCACTCAGGAAATGATGCTTTCACTTACTTGCTTCCCCAAAACTTATAATCTCACCCCTTCTCAGACGTTCATTTTGTCCTGTTTGAATTAAAGCAGCACTTCTTTGAGGTAGAGACTTTGGCGTCTATAAACCAATCCTTCCTCACTTGTCATTTGCTTTCAGGGATAGAGGTGTGTTTGTAAATGGTAAGCTAAGGAAGGGGCTTGGTAGAAAACCAGAAAAATGCTTTCTTTTTAAACGCAAAGTTCAAGGCACATCCAGACTATCAATTGTTATAAATCAAATTGCTTTTTGCTTTATATTTCTGAAATCAAAGTGTTTGAGTGGTTTTTTTAAAAATAGAAGAACAAAACGGCATCTAGCCAACCTGATTGTGTCATTTCTCAGATTTCTTTTATCATTTTTTATAAATGAATAAATAAATTAATCACAAAACGGAGAGTCATTCTTTTACCTGTTAGATAATCTGTCCTTTCTAGAAATTACATTTCTCCAAAGCTATTTCTCTTTTTACACTCGGTTCACAGTTCCTTGTTCTAATTATTACTAATATTTAGTGCTTTGATCTTCAAGTAACTTTATACTTAAGTAACAAAAATAACCCATAAAGTGAAAGAGTATGATTTATCCCATCATATAGCTAAGAGAAAGTGGATCATCAAGGTTGTAGAGTCAGAGCAGGTGCTGGGATATTTTTTCCCCAACTCTAAACCTCACTTATTCCCTACATGACTATTTTCTGGGTCCTGGTCATTTCTCTGCGACTCAAAACCCTTGCCCAAAGTGGTTATCCTAAGTAATTTTACCTTCTAAATATGAAAGGATATCTGAGATTTCACATCTGTTTAATATTGCCCCAATACAAGCTCCTCATTTAGATTTCATAAGATCATTTGAAAGGCTTGGCTATCTTCTTGGTCATGTAAGTGTTCCTAGCAATCAACATTGTAATGAGTTAAATAAAAACCAATATGTGATGTGTTGGTGGAATGTCCCTGACAACGTTGTACGCACGTTTCAAATTCCAAAGTCAGGCATCCTAGGGCACAATGCTTTGGACTTCTTCGTAAGCGCTGAACCACTGTAAAATTGTTTATATGTTTTCTCTTTACATAGTAAGAGAACATCATGTCCTGATATTGCCTCCTTCTGGTTAGAAAAATAACACATATATGAGTGATAAGTTTTCCTTTAGTCCACTTTTTGACTTTCAAATTGAGACTGAGAAAATGAAGTTGGATAACCTGAAAGTAGACTTAAACATCTCAAGGATGGAAACTACCACCACTGTTTCCTTATTGTTATCTGAAGGAGCCAAAGAACATTAAAAAAAAAAAAAAATCGAAGTTAATAATTCATGCCATGGATTTTCAAGTAGTCTTAGTTTTGTAGAATTTTATTCCTTTTAATTCAAGTGATTTGTTAAATATAACTTAAAATGGAGTTTTATTTAGACTTTATTGAAAACTTGTCAAATAAATACATTATAAATCCAAAAAATGTCTGGTCAGGATAGGTGTATTGATTTTGGGTTTGGGAATATGATTGCCATACATATCGCCCCAAAACATGCAGCTCTTATCAGAGAAAAGAGTAACAAACCGTGTAACTTTCTGTGTCTAATAACTCCTGGTTGTGCCGGAAAGTGAGGTATAATGAAGGTTTTATACCACAACTACTGAATCACTCAAAATTCCCTGTGGGCCCATCCATTCTACAAACACAGCCATGTGCCCTGCCTTGTGATGAAAGGGGAAACTCAATGGACAAAATAGACAACCCCAGAGTAAACTCTGACACACCTTGAGCAAAGCAACTTAGGGCTGGGGCAGAGAAGGCTGACGCTGTGGGAGGTATATGCATTTTATCCCCACAGCCTTGTCTTGGGTCTTTTGGCAAGCCCTGGCAGAGAGCACAGCCTGAGGTGTTAACACATTCTTCCCTAAGGAACTGCTGCTGCTCTTTCTTTCTTCAGGCCACCTACTGGTAAGACAGAGAAGGGAAAGAAAAGGGAAAAGATAGGAGGGGAAAAGCAGAAATGAAGAGAAGGAAGATGAGGAGGTTGGAGAGGAGAAAGAGGAAGGGAGCAAAGAGAAGATTCAATGAATTGTCTGCAGAGCCAATTAATGCCAATTGTGGCAATGCATTTCGTGAAGAAGACAGCTGTCCAGAAACTGGATGGAAGCCACAACCTCATTTCATAAAGGCCACTGAACAGCTGTTAGGAGACAACAGCTTTCATATGCTATTGACCTGGTCTAGATCTAAATTGATGGCCAGTCTCCACTCCCAGCTGCCCAAGCCTCTCCAGGTGTCATGAAGCTGTCGAAGAGTTATTTAAGTTTGAGAATAGTTTATTAGCCTCTAGAGACACCCAAGGTTGGGGGGAAGGTAGGAGGATAGAGAAGAATACTCTGTAAAATTATACATGGTGAATTCCTTCAGAACAAAAACCCGTCAAAATAAACAAATTGAACTCACCCTCTCTTCCTAAAATTTGATTCAATGTCTCCATTCTCCCTAAATCCTTGACCCAATGCCATAGACGAAAAGAAACAAAGGAAAATGGTCAAAAACAGTCATCATATTTGGAACAACCTTTCCTCTACTTTATTTTATTCCAGAGCTCATAGGAAACCACCAGATGATATTAAGTTTTAAAAATAAAATAGGTCATTCTTTATAAATGGTTTTACAAGCACTTTTAAAAATATCACTTATACACTGCCTCACTCATATGCTGAGTACATGAACATAGAGCATAACAAAATATGTTAAGATACATGCTGGTTCATGCCATTCCAGAGGTAATAGTCTAGTTTGTTCCCATCGAGAGCAAAGGATGCCACACCTCCTCTCTCAACAATCAGTAGATACTAATGTACAGAGAAAGTAAGCTAGATATTCTATTCCAGCCTCAGTGGAGATGGTAAAGCTAATAGAATTTACTGTAATATAAAGAAATCCATGTTTGATATGGGGGTAAAATACCTGCAATGAGGATGATTATACAATGGGATATATTACCAAGGGAGGTTATGAAAATTTTATCACTGGACCTATTTTCAAGGTAGGGAGGGAGGCTAATAAGATAATCTCTCAAAACCTTTTAAAGCCTGTGGTGCTATTTAAATTATAGTTTAGAATAAGTTAATACATAACACAAACATGAAAACATCTAACTGGGCTAATGGCAGAATACCATAATCACAAATTATGGCTCTGTTTCCATTTCAATTTTGAAGACTAGTTTTTTTGTGTGTGATTAAATAAATCTGTATGCTTTCCAAATAGGCAGTAGATAGGAAAGGATTAGCATATCTTCCAAGCACGAAATATAAGGCATGAAATTCAAATCTATTTTTAAAATCCAACCTCATTTATTAAATGGACACTGGTAGTCTTCTATCAAGACACAGCCATATAGCTAAATGTTTACTTTAAAAATAGGTGCATACAAATTCCTGAATAGTCTTATTTTGTTTTCTCAGGGGAATTTTCTATCATGTGTTAAAGACCGCAGATCCACCTTCCTAAAATAAAACCAATACACTTTATGATTTTTGTGTCAGTAATGAGCTAAATTATATACAAATCAAAGAATCTCAATCTCCTCAGAGCAAATGTCTCTATTGCTTCCTGATAAGTGTTAAATAATACTAGCTTACTCAGTAAATTGGCATTCAACTCTTATCAAATGATGTGTTCTGGCAGACTTCATTCATCAGACACAGAATCTATTTCTGGGGTCATACTGGCCCATATGACCAGAAACAAACCTCTGACTTGATTTTTCTACCTGTAAAATGGAGCTAAAAATGTCTTCCCATATTTATCTCATGTTGGTGGCTAATGTATTCATATTTTTAAGAAACTTGGTCTTGTTCTAAAAATACTAAAAATGAAAAGCAATCTTGGCTAATAAGTTTATTTGGACCTGCCTAAGTCAATAGATTTCCTCTAATAAAACAGTCTTTGGGGGGAAAAAAATTCCTGGCAGGCCAGATCTGATATTAGTATGAATTACCAACCTGTTCCACTTGACTTTAAGAAAACTTTGGTTATTTAGTGGAAAACAGGAAAGATTACCAGTAACTGGGGATATTAGGGAAGGGCAAACTTTGCCTGAAGAATAATAATCAATCTGACTCTTTGCCCATACTTAACCCTGAATTGAACCAGTTTAAGAGCCCTCCAGAGGGGCATGTGCCTTAATTCTAAATTACTTACCATGTAACACTTCTGCGTCTTCCATGATTCTAGGGAGAATAGAAAGAAAATCTACCCAAATACCCCTGGTGCTAGAGAAAAAATTGTTCTCCTATGGTTTTTGGACCAGAATGTAATAAAAAAACATTCCGTAACAAAGGAGAAAAAAACACTGATTTTAATGGACAATGTGCTTGATAAATTCAAGCCTCAACACAATTCAGTGCCTGCCCATACTTGTGGTACTATTTGTATCTTCTTTAAAAGATTGTTCTATTCATTCTACACAGAAATATTTTCCTACTACCTTGGGACCTCAGGACTATGGGTCTCAAAAGAGCTATCAAAACTTTTTGTTTGCTTGGGTCACAGAATGACTTTTCTAGGAGTTAGCAGGCAATAGGGAAAAAAAAATGCAGAGGGCAAAGCAAAAGCATGGAAGGCAGGACAGGTTTTAGAAGAATGAATGTAATAAAGATTGGGGAGACGGGCAGTACATACAAAGCATTTGCCTTGATCACAGTTGATGCTAAATAATGGGAAAATTGAGAATTACAAAGAATGGAGAAGTTAATTCATGAAAAGACATGGAAGTGGAAGTCAGAAGGTAAAATACTTTTGTTTTCTGTATGTAGCCACAGTGAAAGGATATGAGAAATGTGAGGAAAAGGGATAGGAAAAAGCCAACGACATCTGCTTATATTAGAAAATTAGCTCTAAATTGCTCAAACGATCAGCTACCATAAGACATTTATTCAGTTAGCCATCCACTTGCAACATCTCCTGAAACCTGCAAAGAGCCAGTCATTCAGCTGAAGACTGAAAAGGATTCCTGGTCTAAAACAAATTTAGAGTCCAGTAGAGGGAGACAGACATGTAAACTAAAGAAAGCAATGCAAGGTTACAGGGGCTATAACAGAATTGCATTGTACAGTCTGGCAGTAAGGAAGGATTCGCCAATTCTATGTAAAAAGAGTGAAGAAAGGGTTAATGAAGAAAATACACAGGTCCCATTAAATGTAGTACTGCAAAATCAAATACAGAAATCTGGTACTTGATAACGGAATAGATTTAAAACAATGGTTTTGTAGACATCCTATTAGAGAAACTTAAATAGTACCTTTTGACCTTGAAACATAAATTATTTAGGATTATTTCATCTTTCCTCAATACACAAAGTTGTTATAGTCATAGAAAATGAAAAAACTTTGCTTAAAGCTTTGTTTTGACAGATGTTGTCAGTAACAGCAAGGAATAGGGACCTGGAGATACATACACAGAGGGTACCAAAAAAATGGATACACAGTTTAAGAAAGGAAAAGCTATTAAAATTGTAATATATAATATATACCGATAAACAAAAGATGCATACAATCACGTTTGACTTCTGCAGTTACAAGAGGTGCTCAAAATGGTTACCATCAGCATCCAGACATTTCTAATTACGGCAAACTACTACTTGAGCAACGTTGACCAAAGTGTCCACTTGTGTACATTTTTTGGCACCCCCAATATATATATATATTTGCATCTACTTCATATATACATAATGTACATTATATACATGTTATATATATATAAAATATATAATACATATGAGGTCTGACAATTGAGTTCACGAACTCATCCTAGAAAAATTGCTGCGTACCTCATTGCTGAATATCACTGTGGTCACTTTCAAAGTACTCCCCTTGGGAAGCTATGCACTGACGCCAGTGCCTAGTCCACCCTTCAAAGCAATTTTGGAACTCTTTTTCTGGAATGGCCATCAGAGCTGTCGTCATATTACCCTTGATGTCCTGAATGTCATCAAAATGTCTTCCTTTCAATATTTCCTTTATCTTCAGGTAAATAAAGAAGTCACTGGGGATCAGATTAGGATTAGGTGAGTAGGGAGGGTGTTCCAATACAGTTATTTGTTTACTGGCTAAAAACTCCCTCACAGACAGTGCTGTGAGCTGGTGCATTGTCATACGCAAGAGCCATGCATTGTTGGTGAAAAGTTCAGGTCGTCTAACTTTTTCACACAGCCTTTTTAGCACTTCCAAATAGTAAACTTGGTTAACTGTTTGTCCAGTTGGCACAAATTCATAATGAATAATCCCTCTGATATCAAAAGGTTAGCAACATCATTGCAACAGTTCGTGAACTTAACTGTCACCCCCTGAGTGTGTGTGTGTGTATGTGTCGTGTGTATACAAAGAAGCATTTCTTGGCAAAGCAGTTCACTTCTAATTAAAGAATCCATCAGTGGCAGGGATGGCAGTGACCAGATTAATTTTAGTTCTCCACGACCACACTTGTATAATTTCATTTTTGGGTTTTACAGGTACCTCATCAAGCAAGCTTATAAAGCACATTGAGATTACAACTTAGTGACTGTCTAATATTGTAGCCTCTGGAACCTTTATACTGCTACAAGAAAAAAAGTGGGTCTAGTTACTCAGCATGACTTTACTCCAAATTTTCATTCTTCCAGTTCTCTTCAGTCTATACTTTAGGTAATCACTCTTATTTCTTTATTTGCAATTTTTGTTACCTTTGTCCTCTCATGACAAATCACCTGACAGTGTATATGAAAGCAGAGTTAGAGATGCTGAGGATGTTTACCTGTTAGGAAATTTTATGAGCTAGCTCCAGAAAGATGTGGAAATTGGAAATATGTGTGAAATACAGAACGCATTGTATATACAATGAACATTCTTGTTTCCATATTTACAGTAAAAACTCCCGCTAGGAAACAGTTAAATCCTGGGATTTAAAAACAAAAACAAAAAAAAACCCTTTTTATTATGGAAAAATTCAAACACATGCAAAAGTAGAGTGGTAAGTATAAGAAACTCATGTACCCATCAACCAGCTTCAGCAAATATAAACTCGTAACCAATCTTGTTTCATCTCTACCACCCCACCTTCTTTCCCACTTCCCATGTAATTTTGAAGGAAGTTTTAGTCACGGTTTTTGATTCTCCAAAACATGTACAATGTTTTGTCTACAGAAAGCATCATATAAATTAGTTACCTAGTTGATTTATTCTCATATCTTCCTTTTTTACTAACTCTTTGACTAGCTGCCAAGCCACTAAGAAAGAAAGAGACATTTTCTCGTATCACTTCTGAGCTTGAATCCAAACTTTCATTTGGTATCGTTGTGCAAAGGTGGTTTTAAAATGTACATGGATAGAAAATAAAACTGTAACATTCTTCATAAATTACTGAACCACAGTCATTTCCTTTCTTTCATTTATTTTTACTGGTATATAGTATACATGCTGACTCAGAGTGAGATTGCTTTTTAAATTATGAGATGGTCTCAGTTTACTCATTTACATCCATTCCAAAATGCAGTATACTACAAGATATGATACAAAATAGCCAACTAGGTCATAAGAATCTGACAATTCTGATAGAACAGAAGCTGATGAAAAGAATTCATGGAGGTGATCAATGCCAAGCTAATGTGTTTCTCAATGTAAAATTTCTCTGAAACTTCACTAACACAAGAAAATCATGAAATTTACCATAAAAGCAAATATCATATGAATGTAAAACTTAATTTCTTAGTAAAACCCATAATAACAGGCCTCTACGCCTATTCCCTAAAGTCTTTCTGCTCCCTTGAGCCATCAAACACTTCCCAAAAGGTAATAATCCCTCCATTAGAGATCTGGCATCTTCTCAACTACTTCCAGAACAACCCCCGGCCCAAGAAGTGATAAATGGATGTTTTAGAGGGTTTTATGGAAAATATAATACCTTTCTCAATATCACTGATCACTAAGGGAGAGGGTGGAAGGTGGGATCGGAGAAGTATATGCATCTATTTCATTTTCTCCAAAAGAAAGTAAAATTTTACCCGATGCTACTCCAGAATAGTGTACTTGCATATGCATGTACATTAAATTTTGTAGGTGTGCTTTGCTATATTGGAAAACATATTCAAATAATAAATCTCAATAAATGAAAATGACTTTCTTTTCCTACAGTATATAAAAATGCCAGGGCAATCTGCTTTCCGTGTTCTGACACCAAAGAGCTAAACATTGAGTGATATCCAACTTTATGAGTCACATAAAAATGAAATAAAAATGGGTAAGAAGATAAACATTTAAAGAGATAAACACTGTCAAACAGAAATGATTACAAAGTTTGTAACAATCTGCATTTTTCATTGTTTTCTGTTTACCTAGCTTTTCCCACTATGAATTTCTTTCATTCATTTCCGTTCTTTTAATGATGTATGTTCCCAAGATCATTAACATTAAAGTAAAGGATGTGAAACAGGACTTAGTTTATATTTACTGGGAGAAATATAAATAACATGGAAATGCAAAAATTTCCTTAGACGCTTAAATGTTTCATCTAGCTACATTCATTTAATAGCTCTGGAAAACTGAGCTCCTTTTTCATGGGGGTACTGTCTGTTTACTTTGTACTATATGAAACACTACATTCAACCTTTATTGACCTACAAGAACAGCAATTTTATATTGTTTAACCTAACAGTATTTCAAATAGCAAAAGGTCTACAGATTGCCATTGCACTTGAGTTACACATGGTTATTTCTTGGTGAAATGCACAAAGAAAAATGGAAGTACTGTTTCCATTCGTGCACCCTTGACATAATTAGTTGAAATTTCATTTTTTAAAAATCATATCATATTAATAATGAAAAACAAATTAATATTATATTTTAGTCTGGTCTGTCAATGACTCTGTCAATAGCCTAACATTACCCTAAAATAAATGACATACCCTTCCAATCAGTGTGTGCAGTAAGCACACTAACTCCTTCTTCAAAGGATGACACCTAAAATGTATGTTAGAACACAGAATGTCAGTATTTATAAAAGCCAGAAAAATTTTTGACTAGAAAAGGTTTTTGTAAACAAAGTATTGTTTTGTTATTAACAAACATCTGCTTAGTATACTACAGTAATGATGGGGCGGGGGGAGTACAATTTATAGTTTTACAAGTAGAAAGGTCAACCTGAATGGGAGACATATTAAACAAGTCAAGTTATGGAAGAATTGTGCTCAATTTAGCAGGAAAAGACTTCTGTTAAATCCAAAAGTTTGAGATTTTACTTATGTCTATAAAAAGTTGAAAAGGTGATTCAGACATTCTTAGAGTATAGAATAATTTCTTTTCTGAGTGAATAGTATATCTCTGTTGCTCCCGAGGCTATTATTCTTAATAGGAACTTTTGTAAAACTTGGATTTTGAGTTCCTACTCAATTTTAGGGGTTAGCCTAGGCTGTCCCTGTTGTAGACAAAGTTAAATAAACTCCACAAAGCAGATCAGATACATTCTTTAGACATCAAGTCACTACTTTAACTACATCTGTAGTTAAATTTGTCAAACCAAAAATAACAGTAAAGAAATGTAGATTATATCATAGGCCATGAAGCAAGTACCCAATTACCTTTTCACACAATCTTTCTTTTATGTTAATGATACTGTCAACATAAACAGCACTAACAAGTAATGCCAGTGGACACTTATTGAGAAGTTCTTATGTATGAGCCACTCTTTTAAATTGTATTGAGTCATTTAGTCTTCATAACAATCTTCTGACCTAAATGTCATTATTTTGTAAGTGAGAAAACCAAGGTTTATGGAGGGGTTAAGCAAATTGCCTAAGGTCAGAATCCTAATACTGAAAGTGCCCATGAAGCACTCAACGAGTTTATCCCTCAATTTTTGTGGTAGGGTAAAAAAGTCCCCTCTTCCTCCAAAAAGACAGTAAATGCTAATCTCTGGAGGCCTTAAACTTTACCTTACTTGGAAAAAGTGTCTTTGCAAATGTGATTATGTTAAGGATATTGAGATGGGGAGATTATCCTGGATTATTTCGGTGGGCCCTAAATTCCATCCCTTGGGTTCTTATAAAATGAAGGCAGAGGGAGATTTTATACACACACACACAGAAAAAGGCAATGAGAAGACAAAGCAAAAAGAGATTAGAAGGTAAGAGATTAGAAGATACTGACCTAGAAGATTGGACTGATGTGGTCACAAGCCAAGGAATGCTGGCTGCAAGACACAAGGAAATTATTCTTCTCTAGAGCCTCCAGAGGGACAGGAATTTACTGACATCTTGATTTCGGCCCAGTGATACTAATTTTAATTTCAGACTTCTGGCCTCCACAATGTAAGAGAACAAATTTCTATTAGTTAAGGCCAATCAGTTTGTGGCAACCCATTATAGCAGCCACAGGAAAGTGACACAGGCTGCAATTCAGATTAAAAAAAAAGAAAAAAGTTTAACTGTTGAACAGAAGTTAAATGTTTTTGTTTTTAAAAACTTCAAAGAAGAGACTCCAAATTGTTTTTTTTTTCCATAATAATACACTACATTCAACCATCTCACTCTCAGAAAACAATCCTTTCTAATTTATAAATCATCAACTTCCTTTTGCTCTACCTTCTACAGGAACAGATATTAGCTTATTTTTGTCCTTTATCATAGCCCTCCACACTCTAAGTGACTTCACATCACTGTTAAATTCCATAGGGTGTATAATGCTCATTTATTTTGTCTCTTTATTACATGACTTATTCTGGTGTTACAATTATCTTCTAGTTTTCTTCTGGTATCTCACTATAGTTGTAAAACTCAGAAATGATTCCAAAATTCAAATAAACTAAAGTTTCTTTTAAGATATAAGTATAATGGAGAGATATATGGAATGGGCTGTGTGTAATTATGCTATTAAGTTCACAAACTTGTTACAACGATGTTGCTCAACTTTTTTGATATCAGAGGGATTATTCGTCATGAATTTATGTCAACTGGACAAGTTTGCTATTTGGAAGTTCTGAAAAGGTTGCGTGAAAAAGTTAGACGACCTGAACTTTTCTTCAACAATTCTTGACTCTTGCATCACGACAATGCACCAGCTCATATGGCACTGCCTGTGAGGGAGTTTTTAGCCAGTAAACAAATAACTATATTGGAACACCCTCCTTACTCACCTGATCTGGCCACCAGTAACTTCTTTCTTTACCTGAAGATAAAGGAAATATTGAAAGGAAGACATTTTGATGATATTCAGGACATCAAGGGTAATATGACAGCTCTGATGGCCATTCCAGAAAAAGAGTTCCAAAATTGCTTTGAAGGGTGGACTAGGCACTGGCATAGGTGCACAGCTTCCCAAGGGGAGTACTTTGAAGGTGACCGCAGTGATATTCAGCAGTGAAGTATGTAGCACTTTTTCTAGGATGAGTTCACGAACTGAATTGTCATACCTCATATGATTTTCAAAATTGATAATGGGACTTTAATTTTAAAACATTTATATTAATTCCATCAAAATCCCTCAAACATTAATAGTGAATATATTATATTCCATATGCTTTCCTATCAATTCCACAAAATTGCTTTTAGTTATCCAAATAGACTATCAAGTAATTGCTAAATAATATCGCCTGTGACTTCTACACTTAGAAGTTAATCTTACAAGTAGTATAACAAATAGAAACAACAAATATTAACTTAGTAATAGTAGACAAAATTCTTGCATAACAACAATTACAAGAGACATCATGATCTCTTGTCTATTTATGCAAGTTATAAAAAGTCCTAGATTCTGGCAGGCTTTACCCCAACCTGAGTGATTACTCTGAAACAGCAACTAGATTACTTGACCACAGGGTAGCCAACAGAGGCGAAACTGTCCACTCCAACCCATTCTCTTTTCCAGTGAAAATAAAAATAGTGTTCAACAATAAAATCTGTTTTACTCAAGTCAGCTGATATAGCCATAATTAATGATGACACAAGACACTTGGGAGCTCATGGCAGAAAGGATGCATTTTCAATTGCCTATAAAACTTTTTGAACATGCCATCATCGAAGAGACTTCACTCTTTCTACTTTACATGTACTATTTTAGAGCAGGATTTCTCAAACTCAGCACTATTGACATTTGGGGCCAGATAATTCTTTGTTATGGTGCTGCCCTGTAAATTCTATCATGTTTAGCAGCATCACTGGTCTCTATCTACCTAGATGCTAGTTGTACCATCTCACTTGATCCCCCAATCAAAAATGTCACCAGATGTTATCAAATGTCCCTTGGGGGAACAAAATCACCCCAAATAAAAACCACTGTTTTACGGCAAGCGTAAACACTAATTTATATAACCGACTGGCTGAATTGGGATATGTTAAAAAACAAAGAGTGAAACTAATGCCTCTTTTACATTGGTCTTGCTTTAAAGGCAATCATAAAGCTGTAAGACAAGCCAACAAATATCTCCTTTAACACTAAAGAGAGATTTCTTCAAAGGAGCTGTGGAGAGTTTATTTTTAATCAGCCAATTTTGTGACTGATCTCTAGGCCTAAGGACAGCATGTTCAAGTCCCATATCTCTTCACCAATTCTTACCTTAGGTTTCTGGGAATGAGGATTGTAAAGTCAATGTTTGATTTACATGGATTACACTGACATTCAGGGCAAGTGTGCATCCCCAGTAGTTCTATTCATATATGTATCTAGAGCACACGGAGCTGATGTTCCTGCATTACACATTAGCAGTTTCATTAATTTAAGTGGCCAACAGGCATAGTTTTGATTCCCTGGGTAATTTAGGAGTGAAGGTAAGGAGGAAAGGACTTAGGAAAAGGCCAACTGAGATGACTTCCCCGTTTTACTCCAAAAAGGGATCTCTGTTCTTTCTACAGTAGATAAAAATAAAATTAAGTGATTTTGGTCATGAGGTCCCAATAGTAGAATGGAAACTTATGGAGCAGACTTTCAGCCATTTATTTTCAAAATAATAGAATACATAAAAACACAAAAAAATTTTAACTCCATCAATAGGATAGATTTTTGTGAACATAGAAATGACACTGTCTGAGCTGCTAGAACTCTTAGAAGCTTCAACTTGCACTGTGATTTCTCTTTAAACCATGTAAATACTTGATATATTTAATAATACCAGGGGTTACATGATACTCTTTAGCCATTGATCCCATTTCTTTAGAGTCAAAAAATTACACCTCTGCTTTCAGATCTAAATAATCCTCACAACCCCAAAAGATAGTTCATTACAGTCTTCCTCTTGTTACCAAATGAGAGCAAAGCTTAATGGCTGGCTTTCATTTCTAATATCTTTAGCCAGTGATTCATTTCTGCCCATCCCACAAAGATAATGCAAGTACAAACAAATATCAGCATGTGTTTATTGTTATTCTTTTTAATCAGACATCACTTGTGAGAGTATATAGGCAAAGTTGTTTTAACCTTCTTGTTCCTGGCACCACAGCCACTCCCTTCCAAGGCAAAGGATGCAAGCCCAGCCCGAACTCTTGTACCAGCAAGTCAAAGGCTTCTGTTGAGGTTCTCTTTCACAGTCATGCAAAAAGGAGTTACAAGAAGCTCTGGAGACTGAACGTCAATAGGGCCAGTTCTGGTTGCCAGAGATATGCATTCCTGCCCCTCCTTCTGATTAAGTGTTTGGCTCTTTTGACTAAGGGAGTTTCTGTGGGTGAGGAAAGCTACCCTTGAATTGTCATCTCTTACGAGGAAGCTGACAGTGCTAATAGTTCAAGTACGGGTTGATTGATGAGACTCTCCCAGCCTGAGAGGCTTGCAATCTCTGTCATTGCCAGAATCAGGTAAGCAGTTTCACCTGCCAACATTCTGTTTTCCCTCCCTCTATTCTTACCCCGCCCATAAAGAGAGAGGACGACTACTGTTCCTGAAAATGGAAGTCTCATGTGATTTGAGTTTGTTGATTTGCAGATCCAAGGACTTTGGCTTGCAAATTGGGAGAGTCTTCCACTAGTTTTTCTTAACGAATAATGTAGCACAAAAGAGAACAAAGGGGTAAACCCAGATTTTCTGAAAACTTGAGGTTTCTAAAATTTGGGAGGACCCTCTTTAATAATAAAAATACATAGTTATATATACAAGAATTAGGTACAAAAGTGAATAGCTATTCAGAATGCTAAGAGACATCACAATAAATTACAAATTTTAAATTAACTACCTGATCTATTTCTTACATTTTGCAACTATAAATTCTTTGTTCACTTATTTATCATACAATAATATTGTCATATAATTTTCTATGGAGAGACTAAAAAGGTAATAGTCTTTTCTATAAACCTGCAAATAGGAATAAAATTCCTTATTATTATTGATTATTTAGAAGATTTTTCTTTCAACTTTACAACCCATTAAAGTCAATGTAAAATTTTAGGAGGGATGTCAAATTTTTCTTCCTGTGAGAGTTGTAAGACTGAATTTTTCAGTGATGAACTTCTTATTTTATATATTTCCAACCATATTTTCCCTTCACAACCACATCTCTTAGTCCTCTGGTCCTTTACTTTGTTATCACAATACCAGTTGATTTGTCATGGAGGGCAGTATTCCTAGAAGCGATCCCACAGCAGGACAGCTAGCAAGAGCTTAACTGTGCATAAATGACTGCAAATAACACAAATGCATCCCATTAAACCTGAACTAAATGCATTTGTACTAAAAAATGCCTGCTTGTCTCCAACCACTAAACACAAGACATATGAAAAAAAGAATAATGTCAGGATATAAAGAGACAATTGTTTTAACCAATAGTTAAAATACTTCATTTGTGTAAATTTAGCAGAAATATATGACTATGGGAACTCATTGCAAGTGAGAAGCCTGAAGCTGCGTTTCATTAGCATCCCATAAATCTGCCTTGCGGAGAACTGTAAAGTCTGGACCCTCTGTCCACACATTCCCATTCCTCTCTTATTTTCCCTTATATATTTTGCAATACCTTATACCACACAGTGACTGGCAAGAAAGTTATTTATCTAGTTTCTATCAGGGAAAAGCCTAGTACTAGAAATACTATATTAATTGTGAAAAGAAGATACCATGAGGATTAAGATGTTTCCCCCCCATTCTTCCACTTATGCTTCCAATGAGGATGTGGTGACTATGGTTCTGGCAGCCAACTCAGACCCTGTGACAAACTCAAGGATGGAAAACACATGAAAAGTCTGATCGAACAGAAATATAAAAATGTCCTGGGTTGCTAATGACCATGGAAATGCCAAATAAGCACTGGGTGAATTATTTCTGGACTTTTGTAGTGTGAGAGAGATATATACCTCTCTCTTATTGAAGCCACTGGTTTGAGTTTGCTGTTATAAGCATCCAAACTTCAAGTTAACTAACAAAATACTTATTTAAAAATTGTGTTTGGTGATACTGCCAAAATAGGTATAGATGCTCCTCAACTTACGATAGGATTACATCCCAATAAACCCATCCTAAGTTCAAAATATTGTAAATTGAAACTATATCATAGTATTTTCCCAATCTACCCAACGTCATAGCTTAGCTTAGCCTACCTTAGATGTGCTTCATATAGTAACATTAGCCCACAGCTGGGCAAAATCACCGAACATAATGAACACACTATAGAGTGTCAGTTTCTCACCCTTATGACTGTGGCTGATGGAGCTGCAGCTCACGGCCATTGCCCAGCATCACCAGAGAGTATCGTACTGCGTATCACTAGTCTGGAAATGATCTAAATTCAAACCTTGAAGTATGGTTTCTACTGAGTGTGCTATCTCTTTCACAGCATTATAAAATTTAGAAATCATAAGTTGAACAATTGTAAGTTGGGGATGGTCTAATTCAAGCACATCTTCTCATTGAAAATAAATAGAAAAGTTAGAATATATATATATATATATATATATATATATATATATATATATATTTATTTATTTATTAATTTATTAAATATATGAGACCTTAGGAGACAGTAAAAAATTACAGGGCAAAGATTTAGGAGAAAAGGACCCAAAGAGATGTGTCTGGCATCTGGGACCAATTTAATTGTTAAGAGTGTTTCTAGATTATAGAAAGGCAGCTGAGAGACTAAGAACCTAAGTAGAGGTTTTGAAAAAAAATTTAGGATAGAAAGATAAAAATTAAAATGCAAGACCTTGATGTTTTATATTAAGAACTCAAAAAGCTACACCAGAGCAAGAATAAATTTAAAAATATACTAACCCTTACAGGGAATAAAGATAATAATCTCAAACCCTGAAATTAGATAAGGTTACCCCAGATTGTATGTGCCCCTAGCCACCTGTCAAACAATTGTAAAGTCTTGCTGAGGGAAAGTAACATCATCCTGTTTACATATTGTTTCCACAATTATTTATATACAATACCTTATGTTCAATCAAAACTAAGTAGATACAAAAAATAGACAAAAACTATGATGCCAGGGGTTGGAAATGATAGCCAATGGAAACAAAGCAATCAAATATCTAAGTAATAGAATTATTAAAAATAAATGCTGGATCAAATATCTAGATAATCAGCTTTAAAACTATGCTGTATATGTGCAAGAAAATAAAATTCAAATCTGAAATATTTCAAAAGAATCCCACTAGAAATTGTAAAATAAGTGACTCAAGTAAAAATACAATGATCAGAATTAAGAAAATAGATAAATTTGAGAAGAGCTAAGTGGCAATTAAAGAAAGAATTAGTGAATTTGAGGACAATTGGGTAGAGACTATTCAGAATAAAGCACACATTTTTAAAAGCATGAAAAATACAAAAAAATTAAGAGAGTAAGATACTTAGGAGATACGTTAAGAAGGTCTAAAGCAGGGGTGTCCAAACTGCAGCCCACGGGCCAACTGCGGCCCGCAATCCATTTTTTATTGGCCCGCAGCAAATTCCAAAAAATATATCTAGTTTACTTAAATAAACCAGGTGAGGCAATACGTACTTCACCTCGAGTGAGTGGTCCGGCTGTTTGTGTATTTTACCGCATATGGCCCTTGGTGAAAAATGTTGAAAAAAGTTTGGACACCCCTAGTCTAAAATAAACTTCCGAACTACTAGCAGAGGAGAAACAAAATGCCAAAAACATTCCAAAACTGATGAAATTGTCATAGTTTATAAAGTTTATAATTTTTCTTTACATCATTTATCTTGCTTGGAGTTTTCTGTACTGCTTAAATCTCTGGGGTAATCTCTTTCACTTGTTTTGGAAAATGCTTGTCCATTATACCTTCAAATGTTGCTTAAGTCTCATTCTCTTTCTCCTTTTTTTCTGAGACTACATACTCGTACATACATTAAACTGTTTGACAGTGTTCTTCAAGTATCTTAAACTCTTTTTATTAATTCATTTTGATTTCTATTGACTTGCCTTTTAATTCACTAATCTTACCTAGTGTGTACAATCTAATAATAAGCCATTCCCAGTAAGTTCTTAATTTTGGATTCTGTCTTTCTTTTCAGATCCATAATATACACTTGAAAAATTTTTTAGATTCTATTTATCTGTCAAAATTCTCCATCTTTTTTTTAATCAAGTTTGTCAGTTTTTTAATTCTATTTTTCATAATAAATTTTAATCGTCATTTAAAAGTCCTTGTTTTCTAATTCCAATATCTAAATCATCTGGGGGTCTGGAGATATGTATTTTTCTTCGATTATGGATCGCATTTTCTACCTTCTTCACACATTATATAATTGTTTTACGTATGCCAGGAAGGACAATAGAGACTGGAATCAATGTAATTCGCCCTCAGACAGGGCACGACTTTTCCTTTCTCAGGCAGACAGAGTGAATGGCTGACCATCTTGAACTAATTAGGAATTGAGCTGGGTGAGAGATGGGTTGTTGCTTTAGTTAGAATAAGTCACAAAGGTGTGAACCGTTCTGTGTTCATTACAAACTTCTCCATCTTGCAGAACTTTGGCTTCTACTAAAATGTGGAAATAGTTTTTACTGAAACTACAGAAGGGAACTAGTCTCTCTTCTGCAAAACCCTAGACAAGAGTCCTACAGAGAAATATAGAGGGGAAAAATCAGCTTTGAATTTAGGACTCATCCAGATTCCAAGCAGCTATGCCATCCCTCTGGTGAAAGCTCCTGTTATCTCTTTCCCTCAGTAATATCTGCCTGTCTGTATTGGAACATGAACCTATGCTTGGACTTGGTGAAAGCTGCCAGAGAGGAAATGGATGCCAACCTCTGCTCATCTAGAAGGTATCTTCAATCTCTGGAAATTGTCTCTCAGTCTCTACACAGTCACAATTTTCTAATTTTTGTAGGTTTAGAGATATAGATATAAACTGCATATTTTTAATTCATCCAGGTTTTTCTAGTTGCTACAGAAGACACAATGGTCTGTCACTACCTTATATCTTATATGTCTTAACGTAAAGTGGAATCTTCTGTAACTATAAAATAATCTAATTCAATTACATTCAGAAAACTCATGCTCAGATGACTTCATAGATAAATTATACCAAACATTTAAGGAAGCAATAATGCTAATTTTATGCAAACTATTCAAGAGAATAGAAAAAGAAGAGACAATCTCCAACTCACTTTTTGAGGTAGCATAACTTTGATATCACAACTTATAAGGAAAATTATAGTGCAATCTCACTCATCATCACAATTGAGAAAAACAAAAAAATCTAAGTGAACTATTTGCAAACAAACACCAAAAGGATTATACATCACAATCAATTGAGCTTATTTCAGTAATGTGAGGTTTTTCATTTGAAAACTTAGTATAATTTCCCACATTAATTGAATAAAGAAGCAACATTATATGACTATCTCGATGTATGTAGAGAAAATATTTAATAAAATTCAACAGCCATTCATCATAAAAGCTCATTGAAAACTTCTTCAGTTATCTAAAAAAAAAAAAGTTACAGCAAACATCCTACATAATAGTGATATGAAAACTCTCCCTCTGCTATCAGTTAAAAAACAAGGATTCACATTGTTACCAATTTCATAAAAATGTATAAGTTCAAAACAAGAAATAAAAATGGATAGGAATTTGTACATAGAAAATAAAAGAGACTCTATAGATGGGTACAAAGTCAATATATAAAAATCAATAGTATTTCTCCAAATATCAATGACCAGAAAATGAAATTTTTAAATATCATCTACAACATACAAATACATTTCATTTCTGGAAATTAATTTAAGAAAATATGTAAAGCATTTCCACACAGAAAAATATAAAATATTATGGCAACAAATAAGCAAATATCCAAATGAGGGGCCAGCAAATATTTTCTGTAAAGGGTCAAATAATAAATATTTTAGCCTTCACAGGCTAGATGGTCTCTGACAACTATCCAGCTCTACATTGCAATACCAATGTTGAAATAGACAATATGTAAACAAACAGGTGTGGCTGTCTTCCAATAAAACTTTACTTTCAAAAATTGTCAGAGGACTGTATTTATCATATTTCTCTGAAAACAAGATCGGGTCTTATATTAATTTTTGCTCTAAAAAATGCATGAGGGCTTATTTTCAGGGGATGTCTTATTTTTTCATGTACAACAATCTACATTTATTCATGTAGAAAAATCTACATTTATTCAAAAACAGTCATGTCGGTTTCTTTTGTAACATCATTATAACTCTCCAAACCCCGAATTCCAGCTTGAATTTCTTGCAGCTCCATTTCCTGTAGAACCACTGGCTCCAATCTCTCATGTCCAGCAACAGAGCTCTCCTTAAATGAGCACTTCTTGTCCGTATAGCCTGCTCATAGTGCATTGGCAACATAGCTGCCATCGATTCTATCCCATGAATTCTTCACCCAACTCACAACCTCTCGCAGGCTAGGCTTCACAAAGTTTCCACGCTGATTTCTCTCCATTCTCTTTTCAATGTAGTCATTGGTTTCCCTGCGCAAATGGTCCTTGAATGGCTTGTTTATTGCAATATCAAGAGTCTGGAGCTAGGCAATCATTCCTGCGAGAATCATTATTTGATCTATTCTTCTCTCTGCAAAAAAATTCTTCATGTCTTTAGCACGGTGAGTGCTGGCTGAATCCCAGATTAGCAGACCTCTTTGGCCACCTTGCAAAACAGCATTAAATTAACCCACTTCCTTATAACTACTTGTGTGCACCAGGCTTTTTGGTTTCCAGAACATAAAAGCTTAAAACACATTCAACCTTATCTTTCTTGCCTTTAGTGATGATTAGAGGTGGGGCTTTCTTTCCATCAGATAAATTGCCAAAATACAGGTAACACATGCACTTTCATAACCAGTGGAGGGAATATAGATTGACGAGGCACCCATCTGATCAATTGTCATTTGAGATCCTTGGCCCATAAACACTGCAGTTTCATCCATAGCAATCATGTTGGAGAACTGGTATTTAGAAAAGTCGGTGCCATCAACAAATGACTTGAATGCAAGTGCACGTTTAATATCTTCAATGTCTTCCACCTTGAACAGTGTTGATCTTCTTAGAGACAGTTCATATCACTGAAGGAAGCCACCCAGCCAGTGTTGTGATGCTTTGAATTCTTCTGGGGATATTTCTAACTGTGGTGCCATTGCAAGGGCAAATGCTTGAATATCAGCCCTGCACACAACCAAAGCCTTTGCTCTCCTGTCAGCAATCCATTCACAGATGATGTCTTCCAGCTCAGGAAATAATGGTTGCCGACCTGATCCACACTTGTGCTTCTTAGCATTTCCCTCATCCATCTGCTGACTGAGGTTACTGTAATCTGCTCTCCATTTTCGGACCATTTGGAGATCCAATTTATTCTCTTTGCAGAAAGCCGTAAGATTCTTGCCCCTGGAGTCCTCCACGATTCCTTTCTTGTACTCGATGGAACAGCTCTTTCTTTCTGCACTCATCTTGTCTGGGGGTCAAAATATTATTCCCTTTAAGTCTACCATTAAATCAAGTGTTAATTGAAGACTTACAAGACAGGAGTAGCAACAAAAATGATGACAGTTAAAAATGATGGTCCACACAAAAGCGAAGAAAAATTGCAGGCACAAAAATTCAGAAAACGTTTCTTTATTTCACACAAGTGCATTAATACACTTGTGTATCCATTACAACATACAATGTATTTAATTATGAAGATTCATATTAGACACAATCACGTCCGTTTGTTACCAAGTGTGCAAGTTATTCGTGCGTTGTGTCTGTACTCTGATTGGTCATTCAGCAATAAGTCTTAAGTTCATCTGTTTACATAGGCATTTACCTCTCATCCAAAGGTGACTGCTTGGGTATTTACAAATACTTAATTATAATTTATCATTTATTTTAAGTACTAACGTCAATAATATTATTTATTTATATTTAATTATATATTAATATTATTATTTTATAATTCAATACCTCCCTTGTGTGTTGCAACAGACGTACTAAATGCGTCCGTCTGGCTGATGATCTTAACTGCGGCTTATTTTTGGGGTAGGGCTTATGTTATGAGCATCCTGAAAAATCATGTTAGGGCTTATTTTCCGGTTACGTCTTCTTTTCGGGGAAATACAGTAGCTCAGGGGTTGCAATTTGTGGCACCTGATTTAAATAATCAGAATAATGGAATATGTTAATATGTAATGAACATATAATAAAGATATCTATTGTCTTCAAGTAGATCTTTCCACATTTAAATCTCTGGCGGTCAAAATTCAAGAAATAGTTTTTGTTTTTTTAAGTCATTGTTTTGTTGGGGGTTTTTTGGTAGGTATTGACAAGCTCATTCTAAAATGAAGTAAATATTCAAAGAGCAAAAGTTTGCCTAGATAATCTTGAGGAACTAATTAAAGGACTTTAACAGATGTTGAGACTTATTTTAAAATTCTAGTAATTAAGAGAGCATGCATGGTATTGCTAACAGAACAGATGCCTAGATGAACAGAACATACTAGTGCATTAACACCCTTACATATACATACAATTGGTTCATAACAAAAGTGACATGGCAAAGCACTGGAGAAAGAGTGGTCATTCTAATATATTACTCTGGGTCACCTAGATAGGCATACTGTAAAAGAAAACATTTCCCACATAATATACAAAAATCAATTATAGGTATATTGTAGATCTAAATGTGAAAGATAAGGCAATGAAGACTTCAGAAGAAACTATGGAAGAAAATCTTTAGTACTTTGAGGTAAGCAAAAATTTCTTAACCAGGACATATAAAGCACTAATCCTAAAGGAAAACACATTAAAATTAAAATTTTTGATTTATCAAAGAATACATTAAGAGAGCAAAAGGTAAGTCACTTCCTGGGAAAAGATATTTTTACAGACAGACAGATAGCACCCAAAAGAAGATCTCCAAATGAAAAGATGCTCAAAATTACGACACATCAGGAAAATATAAATTAAACCACAAGAAGATATCAACATATACCAACCAGTTGATGTAGCTAAATAAGACTGATAATACTAAATTTTGGTGCGAATGTGGGAAACCTAAAATTCGTATACACTGCTGGTGGGATCTAAAATAAAACCACTTTGGAAAAAATACATTATATACGAGGTCTGAAAATTAAGTTCATGAACTTGTTGCAACAATTTTGCTAACCTTTTTTGATATCAGAGGGATTATTCATTATGAATTTGTATGAAGTGGACAAACAGTTAACCAAGTTTACCATTTGAAAATGCTGAAAAGGCTGCGTGAAAAAGTTAGATGAAAACGACCTGAACTTGTTGCCAACAATTCTTGACTCTTGCATCACTACAATGCACCAGCTCACATGGCACTGTCTGTGAGGGAGTTTTTAGCCAGCAAACAAATAAGTGTATTGGAACACCCTCCCTACTTACCTGATCTGGCCCCCAATGACCTCTTTCTTTACCCGAATATAAAGGAAATATTGAAAGGAAGACATTTTGATGACATTCAGGACATCAAGGTTAACACGATGGCAGCTCTGATGGCCATTCCAGAAAAAGAGTTCCAAAATTGTTTTGAAGGGTGGACTAGGCACTGGCATTGGTGCATAGCTTTCCAACGTGAGTACTCTGAAGGTGACCATAGTGATATTCAGCAATGAGGTATATAGGATGAGTCCATGGACTTAATTGTCCGACCTCGAATGAAAGTTGGATATACATCTGTCCTATTAACCAATTCCATTTTTAGGCATATTTCAAAGAGAAAAAAATATATACACATATACAAGAATATTCATAGCCATGCTATTCATGATAATCTCAAACTAGAAACAACCCAAATGCTAATCAACACTAGAATGGATAATATGACATAGTCATTCAATGGAATATTATACAATAATGAAAATGAATAAACTACTGTCCCACACATAATGTGAATACATCTCACAGACATAATGTAGAACAAAACAATTTACTAGACAAAAATTATACAGGTTATTTCATTTAAATTAATGTTTAAAAAATAAGAAAAAGAGATCATATAAGAATAGAAATGTTTAGAGAAGGAGAGAAGATAGCACAGAGAGATCATCCAAGGGTCATTTGGGTGTTCGCAATAATCTATTTCTTGACATGGTTGGTTGTACAGATACTTTCTTGATTATTCTATTAGTTACACATATTCACAATATATTAAAACTTTTGCACACTCAGGTAAGTGAATAGTGATTGTGTTTAATGCACGGGACAATGACTAGAAAGAAAAAACATCAATATGACCGCTCATTTCTGGATGCTGAGGTTATGGATTATTTAATTTGTAATTGTATTATTATGCTATTTATTTTCCTTTTTTTAAAAAAATAACAGGATCTTACATTCTTCTACACTAAGCCAAAAGTCAATATAATTTTTTAAATTAAAAAAGAACTACTTCAAGTTTGTGAGAACTGAATGAGAGGATGAGAAAGCCATTAATCAATATGGATAATAACAAAGGGAAAAGGCAGGTTTTGGCAAAAAGAAAATCTGGCACATAGTTAGCTTTGTGGAGACTGAGGTATCACAACAGAGGAATCAATCACAGATGAAAATTCAGTCAAGGCTGAAGGAACAGATTTCGGTCTTGCCAACACAGACATGATGGTTCATTCCGAGAACGGAGAAAATTTTACAGGAAAATGATAGGGAAATATGGATTGTAAATGTATGTGTCAGCTTTTATCATACATCAAGAGTTTTTGATTATGAGTAGACTATTTGGAGAGAAGTCTTTACTTTTGGATGTTTCCATTTTAGTGTTTTATTAATCACTGGGGTGAATATACATTATCTAGCATATTTCCTCATGCATGGTGGTTTTTAAACAAATGTTGGATTAATCACGTTAAGTGCTTACCAAATTTTCTGATGATATAAATCTCAGAAGAAAAATAAATGCTTTGAAGTCAGAATCAGAATTGCAAAGACCTTAACAGGCTGGAACAGTGTAACTGAATTCTAAGACAAAACAATAGGAATAAAGGTAAATTTCCACATGTAGTTTTAAAACAATTAAGCTCACAAGTGTAGGATGAGACAATCTTATTACATAGACTTTTATGTGAAAAAGACTTAAAGGTTTGGAATGATGAGGAGCCCAATATAAACTAATGAGGTGCTCAAGGCTACGGAAACCTAGGTCAGTTTTTGGCTATGTCAATAAATGTAGTGTCTCTAACAAGAGAGTTAATAGTCTCATCAGACATTTCACTGGCCAGAACAAACTGGAATGTTGCACTTGGTTCTGGCTGCATGTCCAGGGGAAGGTAGCCAAAATGGTGAGGTGTTTGGAAACCTGCTTTAGGGATGGTTGATTTTTGAAAAAGAAGAAATCTAAGGGGAGACAAGACAACTGTCTTTGAGTACTTAAAAGGCTGTCATGTGTAAGAAAGACGTGATTTTCTCTGAAACTTTGTAGACCAAACAAAGAATAAATGCTGAATATTTCAGCGTCATGTAAAGAAATAGAGTATAATGTAGACATGCCCAAAATTAGAACAGGTTATTAGTGAGAATGTGTTACTGAAACTTTTATTTTATAATTATTATGTTGAAACATTTCATAAAGTGGAACATTAAACAAATCTCAACATTTTAAACAATAACAATATAAAGTCCCATGTATTTACCACTAAGGTTAAGAAAAAAATGTATCAGCAGTATTTTAGAAGGCCCTGTGGAATAGAGATATCTTTAATTCATACTGATCATATCTTTGTTTTTCTTACCACCTATGCAAGTTGCCCTAAGTAATATATTGTTGGTTCCTACACTTCAAAGGAATTAATCATGATGTATATATTATATTCTGTCTTATGTTTTTTTCCCCTCAGTTTGAAGTTTTGCTGTTCATCCATGCTGATGTATAGGGAAGGTTAATTTCTTTTCATTAGTGAATAGTTCTCCATTTACATGGATATATCACAATGTATTAAACTACTGAGGCACATTTCAGTTGTTTCCAGATGGCTCTGATGCATAACCCTACTAAGAAACTGCTTCTTTTGTGTATGTTTCCTAGCGCACACTGAGAAGTTTCTTGGGGTTCTAGAGCAAGGAGAATACACACAAGCTCAAGTTCACTAGGTAACTTCAAACAGTTCTAATGTGGTTGAGTTAATTTACCTTCCTGTCACCATTAAATGAGTTCCCATTGCTTCAAGTTAGTTCCATCACTTGGTATTTTCAGACTGTTAAAGTTGCCCATCTGATATGTGTGCAATATATCTAATTGTGATTTTAATCTGTTCTTCCCTTAATACAAGTGACGTTGAGTGACTTTCATATATTTATGAACCATTTGTGTTCTATTTTCTTTATTATTTGTTAGGTTCTTTGTATGTTTGTTTTGCCTATTTCTCTATTGACCTGTTATCTTTTTCTTATTGATACCTAACTACTAATCGATTATTTTTGTTTGGTTGTTCGTTCCGTAGTAATCTCCTGAAATATACATTCTCATTTTACATTCTTTATATAATTTTGTTAATTTAACATCTTTAAATGTTAACTTAGTACTACTTATCAGTCTTTTTTTATGTTTTATGTAAACCTTCTTAAAAAATTCCTTTTCTACTCTGAGTTAAAAATACATTTTCTTGTCTCCTACAGTTTTCTCTAGTTTTGGCTTTGACATTTAAGTCTGCATTCAAACTTGAATTGGTATCTGTTTATGGTATATGGTAGGGATTTAATTTATTTTATAATTTTCATATACTATTCACTGATATAAAAAAACCATTATTTAATAAATTGTTTCCATATACAAAGTCTGACATTTAAGTTCACAAACCTGTTGCAACGATGTTGCTAACATTTTTTTTGATATCAGAGGGATTATTCATTATGAATTTGTACCAACTGGACACTTAATCAAGTTTACTATTTGGAAGTGCTGAAAAGGCTGCGTGAAAAGTTAGATGACCTGAACTTTTCTCCAATTCATGGCTCTTGCATCATGACAATGCACCAGCTCACACGGCACTGTCTGTGATGGAGTTTTTAACCTGTAAACAAATAACTGTATTGGAATACCCTCCCTACTTACCTGATCTGGCCCCCAGTGACTTCTTTTTTTTACCCAACGATAAAGGAAATATTGAAAGGAAGACATTTTGATGACATTCAGCACATCAAAGGTAATATGATGACAGCTCTGATGGGCATTCCAGAAAAAGAGTGTCAAAACTGCTTTGAAGAGTGGACTAGGCACTGGCATTGGTGCGTAGCTTCCCAAGGGGAGTCACCATAGTGATATTCAGCAATGAGGTATGTAACACTTTTTCTAGGATGAGTTCGCAAACTTAATTGTCCAACCTCATATGCATAAGTATATGTGAGGACTCTCTTTTCTGCTCCATTTGCCAACCAGTCTATCCCTGCATATGTTATCACATTTTTTGAACTATTGATTGCTTTGTTTAGTCTTAATATGTGGCAGGGCAAGAAGTCCTCAGATACACACACACACACACATACACACACAGACACACACACGTGCGGGCTTTCCTGTTTATGAGTATAGGGTTTTAACGAATAGTGCTGCAATGAACATAGAGGTACATACATCTTTATGGATAAATGTTTTCAGAATTTTGGTGTAGATACCCAGAAGAGGGATTGCTGGATCACATGGTAATTCTATTCTTAATTTTTTGAGGAACCTCCATAATGTTTTCCATAGTGGCTATACCAATTTACATTCCCACTAGCAGTGTATGAGGGTTCCTTTTTCTCTACAACCTCTCCAACCAACTCTTGTTATTACTTGTCTTGTTGATATAGTCATTCTAACAGGTGTGAGGTGGTAGCTTATTGTGGTTTTGATTTGCATTTTCCTAATAGCTAGTGAAGTTGAGCATTTTTTCATATATCTATTGGCTGTTCATCTTCTTGGGAGAAGTGTCTGTTGAGGTCCTTAGCCCATTTAAAAAAAAATCTTTATTAAATTTATTGGAGTGACATTGGTTAGTAAAATTATATAGGTCAAGTGTACATTTCTATAATACATCATCTGTATATTGCATTGTGTGTTCCCTACCCAGAGTCAATTCTCTTTCCATCACCATATATTTGACTCCCTTTACCCTCTTCTACCACCACCCCACCCCCCCACTCTGCCCATTTTTTAGTTTTTCGTTGAGGATTCCTTTTAACCTATAAATCAACTTGGAGAAAACTAACAACTTTACACCATTGAGTCTTCCTATCCAAGAACATTATTTAGGGTTTTTTTTGTTGTTTTTTTTTTAATTATACCTAACAAGAAGCTTAAGTATGTTGACTTTTGTATCCAGCAATGTTAAATTCATATTCATTATAAACAAATTTCTATAGAGTCTGTGGAATTTTCTGGGTAAACAAGTTTTGACTTCATCCTGATATAAAAGGGAACGTTTTCAAGATTTCACAGTTAAATATGATGCTTCCTACAGGATTTTTATAGATCCTTATATTAGATTAAGGAAAGTTTGTTTTATTGACAGTTTGTTAAGAGTTTTTAATTTTAAATGAATATGAAATTCCACCAAATGATTTTTAAAGCCTTTTTAGCAATTTGACATTTCAGTTTCTCTAATCTGTTTAATGTGACGATTTATTTGACATTAGACTGTCATTGAGATACCCCCACATTGGTCATGATTATCTCTTTTATACATCACTTGATTTAAATTGCTATTATTTTGGTCCATGTTTAGTAATGAGATTGGTCTGGTGCTTTTTTTAACAGTTTTACCTGGTATTTAGTATCAGGTTATTATTAGCCTTATTAAATGAGCTGGAGAATAATCTTTTGTGTCCTCTTGAAGAGTTTGTGTAAGTTTAGAATTATCTTTTCAATTAAAATTTAGTATAATTTGCCCTTATATCCATCTGAACCTGGTGCTTCCTTTTTGGAAAGATTTTAATACTTCAACTTTTTAAATGATTACATAGTTAGTTATATATTGTATTTCTTCTCGGGTCAGTTTCACAAGTTGTATTTTTCTATAATTTATATACTTCAGCTAGGTTTTCAAATATTTTGGCATAGTTTACTTATAGTATCCTATTAATTTGCATAACATCTGTCCCCTTTTTCATTTCTAGTACCAAAGCAGGACTGCATTTGAATATCAAGATGACAAAAATCATGACTATAGGAGAAATACATAACTTTGACCTACACAATGAAGACATTGAAATCATTAAAGATTTTGCTTACCTTTGTTCAGTTATCCATTCAAATGGAAACTGCAGCTAAGAAATGAAGAGAGGCAGAGACTGGGAAGGGCAGCAATGGAAGAACTAGGAAAGACCACCCAGAGCAAAGATGTGTCATTAGAGACCAAAGCTAATCATCCACACACTCACATTTCCAGTTACTATATACGAATGCGAAAGCTGGATAGTGAAGAAGTCTGATAAGAAAAAATCAACTCATTTGAAACATGGTGTTGGAGGAGAGCTCTATGAATACTCTGGACCACCAGAAGGATGAACAGGTGGGTCAAAGAGCAAACTAAGCCTAAAACATCACTGAAGGCAAAAATGACAAAACTGAAGCTGTCCTACTTTGGGTGCATCATGAGGAGGCAGGTTCTTTGGAAAAGACAGCAATGCTGGGGAAATAGAAGGCAGCAGGAAAAGAGGGAGACTGAATAGGAGATGGATGGACTCCATCAAAGAAGCCATAGGCATGAGGGGCTGAGCAGGGCTGTTGAGGACAGGACACTGGACACCACTCATTCATGGGGTTGCCAGGAGTCGGAGCCGACTCAATGGCACCTAATACATGTTGTTTATTTGTGATTTCCACCAAATTTTTCTTGATCAATCTTGTCAGAGTTTCATCTAATTAATTAGTATTTTTCAAAGAACCAACTTCTGGTTTTATTGGTTTTTGCTATCTTTCCTCATTCTCTATTTTATTACTTTCTGTTCTTATTATTTTCTTCCTTCTTTGTTAGGATTATTTTGCTGTTCCAACTTCTTAAGTTGAATATGTAAGATGTCTGTCTCATTAATTTTGACCCTTTCTTCTTTAGGGCTAATAATTTGCCTCTAACGCCACGTCAGTTGCATAACAAAGTTTTGACAGTAGGATTTTCATTATTATTAAAGTCTAAGTAATTTCTAAATTTGTGATTTACTCTTTGACCCAAGAGTATATTTAGTAGCATTTATTTTAATTTTCAATATTTTTTTCTGTATTTAGGAAGTTAATGATCTCTAACTTAATGGCATCAAATAATGTGATATGTATGCTATCAAGCATTTGAAATTTATTGTGGCTAATTTATGGTTAGTTTTCAGTACATGTCAGCACATGGTCAGTTTTTATTTATGTTTTATATGTGCTTAAAACGAATGTTTGCTATGAGACTATTGGATGCAATGTATCACATAGGTAAATTACAAGTTTGCTGATTTTGGTGTTCAAATCTTTTAGACATATAGATATAAAGTATTTTAGTTGGGTTATACTATCAAAAATTAAGAAATATAGCATCAACATTGATCGAGTTTAGTGTACATTTCTCCTTGCAATTCTATAAAATTTTGATTCAAAATTTGAGGTAATTATGTACTTACAAATTGAGAATGCTTTATTTTCTTAATGAATTTAGCCTTTCATTATTTTCAGTGTTTCTTAAACTCTAAAGCAATGCTTTTTGCCTTCATGTTTACTTTGGATGATATTGCTATTGCTATAGCATCTTTCTTTAGGAACATGTTTGACTTGAAATCCAGGGAGGATTAATGATGGGTTTAAGTTCACACAAATAATTCACAGAAGTAGAACTAGGACCCAAACTCCCTGACCCCCTATTCGAGTGCTCTTGATAAGTTCCCTAATAGAATGAGCATGATATGGTACAGAGAGCAAAAGAGAAACAGAATTGACTGGATGATATGTGCACAGAGCAAAGGGGACCAGAAGGTACATGTATGGAGGAGCAATGGAAGACAATTAAAGCCAGGCACAAAGTTTGAATTTTAGGGCAAGGTGTCATGACAAAATAGGATTTAAGGAAGCTTATAATTTTACCATTATTTAAGGGAGAGAGAGAGAGAGAGAGAGAGAGAGAGGAGAACAATCACGACAATGACATGAGGCTGTTCAGGAGGATCCTTGTACTCTTAGTCCCATGTCATGTAATTAATGAAATCTTGAATCATTCATGGCAATAAAGAAGCAAAGGTAGATTCAAGAGCCATTTTGTGGAGGGAACGACATGCCAAAATGACTCAACAGATTTTGGAGATGGAGGAAACTATAGAATCAAAGATGCTACCTCATTTATGTCTGTAGTACCCTAACAGTGTCATTATTTCTTGGGTTAGAAACCGCAGAGTTGGGAAGGAAGAGTTGGCCTAGAGGAGGAGAGAAAAATAATAACTTTTCTCTCCACGCAGTGAGTTTGGTATTTCTAGTAGACACGTAGAAATATAGGACTAAGAACAGATCCAGATATAAAAAAAAAAATTTTTTTTAACCTGATGAAGGGGACTCCTTGTATAGATATGAAAGTTGAACCTTTGGATTAGGCTCTGTGTTTCTTAAACACATCTGTTTCTTAAAGACCAAGAATCATTTTTCCCCCAATTTTTTAAATTAAAAAAATTGCCATAATTTATTACTTCCATCTTTTAAAAATTGATATCAGGGATGATGGCTGCATGAATAAATTTCTGGACAGCCCCCAGGAACCTTCTTGGACAACCACCATACTCCAGGTCAATCTTGAGCACCACTGTGTTTAAAAAGTAAGGTTTATTGCTGCAGACCTTTAAAATTCCTTGTAGAGCTCCCCTTAAAGTATTGACAAGGCTCAACCTCTGTTTAACTCACAAACATTAAGATCAAAGCATTAAGTGGTACATCTGCTTGTGCAATTATCAGCCATGCCAGAGAACAGCTTTGTGAATTTGGTCACGATGAACTCTGAGGGAATAAGTATCTGGAAAGGCTCTAAGAGCTTTCTCCCCAGAAGTTTAAAAAATCTGTAAGCAACCCAGTGATTTTTTTTTTTTTTCAGTGAGTTTGGTTTTGTTTTTTGCAACTGGATATAATAAAAATGTCTGAGATTTTGCTACATAATAGCAAAATTAGGGAAGGGTCAACAATAATGTTTTAAGCCAGTTCAGTAGACTTGAGTTCAACTCTGGAAGTCCAACAGGATTCTAACAAATCCACACAAAAGAGCCATCATTTGTCCATAAAGTATTTATGTTGAGTCCCTTCACTGGTAGAACAGGGAAGCCCTGGGGGAATCATTTAGTTGTCTGAGCATCAACTGTAAAATACATTGAGGCTCTGAAATCGCAAATTGAAATGCTCCGAGGACCACTTAGCCTTCATTACATGATCCATTCATTGCATACAATGCTGTCTGCTACGGAGGCTTTAGGATGAGACTTTTATATTAATACAGACCACATAGAAATTTGTTTTAAAGATCGCATGCCATTTTTGATACCAGGAGGGGCTTGTCTTCATGTTCTCAGCCCAAATTTCTGGACTTAGCTGAAATTTTGGAGCCCTCAAGATCCTGACTATATATATATATAATCTCAGGTTAACAATAAAGACATATTTCTTTATTTCAAGTCTCAAAAGGTAATTATATCTAGAGTAAACAAAGTGCTTCAAAAATGTCTACCTAGACTAGAACTAGAAGAATCTATAAGGGCCAAGTTTTCACCTGTGAACTTTATATAGAACCATGAAGCCCTTCTAAAAGTTTCCAAAAATTTCAGTAAATATAAAATTCTTTAAAGCTTTGTGGAAAAAAGATTTTCTTTTGTTTGCTTCACCAAGAAATCTGCTACCTGTCTATGTTCACCTTAAAGCACCATTTCTTGCTACTCTCATTCCTTTTTAGTTTGAGAATAAATGGGGCATCAATGAGACCAATGCCAGTTCTCTAATGCCTCTTTCTCTCTCTCTCCATTTTCATGTGTAGCTCCTCTTGCTGCTTGAGTTGACCTTTTCTGCACTCTTAGATAAATCTCAAGAATCTTTTGCGACTCAGCTGAACTGTCACTTTTTCCAGAAAGGTCTAGAAATTCTAATTGTCTTTCTCCCACTTCCATCTTCTCCTCTCCTTTAACCAAATCAGGAATGTTGCCCTGACTTCCATCACTTTTGCTTCTTTCTGTCATAACACTTCACTATATGTCTCCCTCTCCAGTGACAGTTCCTCAAACACAGACTGCCTTATTTGTACCTATAGTCCCAGCACCTACTTTAAGTTTAATACTTATTAACAAGCACATAGTGGAACTCTGATTACTTTTTCACTCACTTGGGGGTGCAAAACAAATGCGGATCTTTTAAAGTTGTAAAAAAAAACCCCTGCATTTATTCATTAATCCGTTAAAGATATTTATTGAGAAACTGTAATATGTCTGGTACTTTAGGTACAGAAAACAGAGTGAGGAACAAGCTAGAAATGGTCCTTCTTTTCTCAGACCTTATGTTCTAGAAGGAGAGACAAACAATAAAGAAGCCAAAGCAAACAAACTAGAAGTAAATCGACAATACGATGCCAATTAGTGTTAAGTGCTATGAAGAAAAATCATTACAGTCAGGGATAGAAAGTGAATGGCTGGGGTGGGGTGGGGGCTCAGGGAAGCTTATTTTGACCTGAATATTGTGAGTATGAGCAAGCCATGGGAGGAAGAGAATTCCAGTTAGGGGAATAGCAAGTGCAAAAAATCTGCTATGTAAGCAGGTTTGATGTGCGGGGAGAGTTGCAAGGAGCTCACGTGGCCGGAGGAGGCAGAGTGAGGGCAGAGTAGAAAGGGATTGGTCTAAAGATAGGCAGAGTTTGGACCATCCAAAGGCCTCCAGGCTCTTAGGGACTTTGCATGGGTTGCTCGTTATGCAAGTGTGCAGGGGGCCCATTTGAAGGTTTCAACGAGGGACATAATGTGGCCTGATTTATGTTTTTGAGGGAGCCCTCTGGATGCTAGATAGAAAAAGAATATAGGAGGACATGAAAAATTGTTAAGAAGTCCTTAGTGTAATCTGGGCGAGAGATGATGGTGGCTTTAGCTTAGCTGGTAACAGTGGCAGAGCCTTCAAAATTGGCTCTTAGCATTGTGAAGTGACGTTTTAAGTTTATTACAAGGTAAATCAGGATCAGGCTAATCCCACGATTCATCACAACACTAACAACACACACACACATGCATATGCATAAACACACACGCACACACACGCACACACACAGGCATAAACCCGCACATGCCAAACAGATACAGCTAATGACACAAAAGACATAAAGCCCTCGGTTTGGTCTGATCCGAGGCCATAGGCACTATTTTCAGATGCTATGGATGATTCAGGATTCGCCTCACAACTGATAAACAATTGCTCTCAATGATCTACGTCTGGCTGCCTTTATCCAGCTCACTAGTCTACAATTATAGTGTGTCAGCATTCACCTCACAAATGTGTTGCCCTATCTTGCCTGAATGTCAGCGTGCCCATGAGGAAATACTGTTTTACCCCTCTGCCATTCCACACCCTTAGTTTGGTGTCTGCTAAGAGAGGCTGGGCTACCCCAGCTCCATTGCAGAGATACAATAGAAGAGGAGAGGTTTGGAGTTTGAATTTTGACTCTGCCACTTACTGGCTGAGTAACCTTGGATGACTTACTTAACCTCTCTGAACCTTAGTTTACTCATTTGTGAAACGCAGAAGTTTAACAAACTTGAAGAAGATATGCAATAGATATTCTCTCCCATCCTGCTTCCTATGCTTCTGCACCTCATTCCAAATCTTATCTGGGAAAATATGACATCAAGGTAACATTGGTAAAACCACCAACAGGGACACCCATGATATATTCAACGTTCACAGCCATGTCTGAGGTCAGAATCTGCCTCTGCTCCAAAAACCTTTAGTTTGGATCAATTCCTGTCAATGGTAGTAACATCACTGCTTGCTGCCTCTGTACCAGAATCTAACAACAGCTTCCTGTTTTGAGTTTCTCTTAAAACCCTTGGCACTTTTGAGGTTAATAATAACATCCATAGGGCAATCCACAACTACAGATAATAATCATATCTCAGAAAGGAGGCATCAAACTGAGACGTTATTCAAGAGTTGGCAAGTCAGTCTCGTTATGCCATCCTTTTGGTCACGGAAGGGCTAAGGCCACTTTACTTTCATTAATTTTAAAGTAGTGCTTTAGAAGAAAAGCTAAAATTGCTCCAGTGGGAGGGAAGGAAAGAGAGGGCAGACAACAGCCAAGGGTTGAGAGCTGAGCAATGTGTCAATTCAAACAATGGAAATCATCAGCAGACACTGAGGGCAAATTACTTTCATATATAGAAATTATACCATAATAAAAGAGACAGATAGATCCTTTCACAGCTGTGGTTAATAGCATTTGTTCAAAGAAAATAATGGAGTAGCAGCAGGCTCAGTATGACAGGCTTTCAGACCTTATCAACAATAGCAAAGGGACAAGTAGCAGATAAACAGTAAAATAAGCAGGGGAAAAAACAATAAAGATGGAGCCGTGGATTGGTGTGATGAAGTGGGAATGATGTGAGGATGGTTTTAACGAGGTTACCTTTCTGGTGTATGAGGTTAATTCTAAACACCTAACAGGTTAAGAGACAATTTTCAGATATTTTTACAACCTGTGTACAATTGAACTGCTGTTTATTGTGAGTTTGCTTTCTTTCTAATTGAAATTTGGAATTTAGACAGTGTAATGATTGGTGTCAGAAGAGAGATAGACTATGCAAAGAGTTGGTAATTTGTCCTCTAGATGTCTGTGAGACCCAGTCATAGATAATGTACAGTAACCCAAAAAGTTCTTTCTTAGCAATGCTTCAGAATGTGTCATTTGGATTAAAAATATTATTAGAAATGGTGGTAAAGAATGAACTAAGTTTGTGTCTCTTCTGTTAACATCATCTCTTAATCCAGTGCCTCAACTAAAACTCGCTTCTCTATCCTCAATAAATGGTATGTTTTCCACCCTTCCTCGGACAAATTTTACCTGAGCAGTAGCATTTGGTTTCTATCAATATATGCTTTGATGTCATGAGAGAGACGATGATTTTATTTACTTCTGTTTCAACATGAAATGTGGCTCTGGAATGCTATTTGCTGAATATGCCAAGGAGAGGAAAAACTTTACCTATTGTATAAAATCGAATATTATCACATATTGATTATTACATAGTCATTTTTACAAATTTGTAGCAAAAAGCAAAATCTATAGCTGTTGTTTAAAACTTATTGGTGTTATCAGCCAGCCAACTCTAATGTAAAGAATGCTGTAATCCACTGACAATAAATCTCCTCATTATAGTTTCTGCAAACTATTTCTCAGGCCCTATGACACACTTAAAAATGTCTTCTTTCTTCTGAGCCCGAAAACCCACTGGTAATGGAGGAGTTAATCATGAGTTTGTAAAGCTTAAAGCCTTCACAGTGTCATTTGTTTCTTTTTGTTCAACAGAAAGAAGCCTTGAGAAAGTTTGACTGACATTTATGATAATTACATTTGGAGATTAAAATAATTTAGGGTTTCGAAAGGTTTAAAATTTATACACCATATTGGGCCTCACATGATTATGGCTACCCTCATATCATTTTAGTCATGTGTTGAAATCCATTTGATGTGACTGTAATCGTCATTTTAATGGATATTTTTAATTCCTTGTTTTCAGCATAATAGATAAAGGGGGATTTAATTAAATTCATTGTGCGAGCACTTATCAGGGGTAAAAAGGTTCACAGAATTATTATTTTTCTGGCATGACATGTAAAGAACATTGTAAAAGACAGGAAAGAGAACTATCAGAGTGCAGCTGGCATTAGAAGTCAGGCCAGTTTCATCTCTCCTGTATGACATGGAGATTTCAAACCAACATTAAAAAGTGGTGCCTTGAAACTATAGTTTTCATAAGGGACCGGTTTTCATATGTAACAACACTGTGTTCATTCTTCAAACCTGATGGCACTCATTAAGGTCAGAGTTCAAGTTTCCCCAAAAGTCTCACTAGAGAGCCAAATCTTAGGTCCCATAGCAGTCAACTGAAAACATAGCAAAAATGGGCAAGAGCTTATTTTCCCAGTAGTTTCACTTCATCTGCCAGTTCTGAAGATGGAAAGCACAGCTTCTCCTGGGGGTTTTAGGATAGTCGTGGTCATACTCTCTGGATAACTGAAGGGCTCCGAACGTGATTGATCTGGTTACAAAGGAGCTGTCACATCATGGAGGTAGCATTCAGGAAATGAGATGCCCATCAGGAACTGCTGAGGTGGTGAGTTTATTTTGGTACAAGAGGAAAGCCTGAATTATTTATTCTGTAGAATTTTTACATTATTGAGTGACCGTTTCTTTTGGAATCATTAAGCCTAGAACCTCTGCCCTTAGCTTGCTATTCAGAAACCTTTGTTATAAATTTCTCAGTGTTGTGAGACCACATTCAAACAGCATAATCATTAAATGTAAAAATGTACTAGGAGCTTCCACAGGGGAAGAAAAATATAGTTATAAGCAGTTCTAACTAGTTTAAGAGCAAATGAATTCAACAGTGAATGAACCCACTACACTTCTATCTAATCTTTAAAACTTTGAGTTAGGATGCTAAAATTAAGTTATGCAATCAGTATATTTATACACATACACATGCATGAAGTGGATAAGCTAATAGTTTTCTCTGGACAGAGGAATTACATGTGATTTTCTTTTCTTTCCAGGTGACTATATTATAATGATGATGAATGTGCATTACTTTAAAAACCTGCACAAATGCCATGAAAAATTGAAAAAATAACTACCATATATTAAGGTCTCTTTCCAACTTGTGGGTATGAGCACATGTGTGCGTGTCACTTTTCCTCAACTAAACCCATATGGATGAAAAGGGGCCATATACTAAACCTGACAAGCTCAGGGGAGACCAGCATGGTGAGCCTTGCAAACCCAGAGACCAAAGTAACCACAGAGTGGTCTGCATGTAAAAATTCCTAACTAAACGCAGGTCATGGTGGGTAGTCACTTCCTAAGCCTATAGCTTCCTTGACAAAGGTCAATCTTTACCTTGGAAATTGTCTATTGTCTTTGTGCATCTAAGACAGCATACCTTTGAAATGTCAGAGTAATCTTTCCAGAATCTTCGAAGGCATAACCACCAGCACCAGAGTTTGAGACCACATTGTTATCTTGTTGCCCACATACCATCTCCATGTGCTGAAAATGTTAACAATCCTGTACCCACCAATGTAAAAGAAGTATGTATTTCTCCATTTTGCTTTATATCCAATCCCAGAGATTTCCCTGCTTTGCTTTCTTCTGTTCCCTAATCCATCACCAATGGATTTCATGTAACCCTCGTTATGTCTCCTTCTTTGATTCTAATATATGAAATAAGCTGCAAAACTGCCATTCTCTGGATCATTTTCTCAATCTGTTGAGATTTTGCTTCCCAGCAATTGCCATCAGTTTGGTTTAAATAAACTCTTGCAAGAATTTTTCTTAGGCTGGATGTTCTTTTGTTGACACCCCGTTCCTTTCACGCTCCACATTCATCCTCGCAACCTCTCCAAGATTCAGAAGTAGTTGGTATGGAAAGAAATGTGTAAAATGTGACAACATCACATTCTTTAACTTCCACAAATGAGGTGGAAGGAGTAGTTTTAATACATATTCTTTTGGGGAGTAAAAGGGACACCATTCACCTCTCTTCTACCCTCCAACTTCTAACATCAGCTCCATGATGTTGCTCTTTCTTCCATGATTAAAATTCTCAAGGGTCCTTCTTGCCTCAATCTCCTTGCCACATATTTCTCAGTGTTTATCATGTGGCTTCTACCTCCTACCCACTAATTTCTTAAAACTCTTCTCCCAAATTTCTACTGACCCAATTAAAATGCCTTTTCTCTCTCCTCTTCTTTGATCCTTCTGCTATATTTGACAATTTTGACTTCCTCCTCTTCTTTAAAAAGCAAAAGGAAACTGATTTCATTACATAGCACCCTTGTCCTTCTCTAATTCCCATGGCTATTATGGTTTTCTCTAACTTTAATGGCTATTCTTTGTTTTTATCACCCATTCTCACTCTTTTCCTGGTTCGGCTTTCTCCTCCCCCTTCCCATGTGAAAGGCATTTCCAAGTCTGTTTCCAATCTTTATGCTATTTTATTTTGGCAAAAATTAATTAAAAACCTGCTACATATTTGGCACTACATTAGGCACTGGGGATATGAACTGAAAATAGAGTAATGTATGAAGGAGAAAGTGGCAGATTCTGCTTGAACAGGGTCTTGAATAACCTCTCCTGGGAAGAGGCAAGGATAAGATTTTGCATGTATTTGAAAGCCATGTTCAAGAGTTTAGATTTCACTCTCCAAGCATTTAGAAGAGATTGAAGGATTTTAAGCAGCAGAATTACATAAGACTAACATTTAAACCAATTTAAATGTGGCCTCCACACCTGATTAGAAAAGCTAAATAAATGTAGTCACCCAGTTAATAAATGGTCAAGCAAAAGATGAAACTGCGTCTGATGTCTGCCCGCCATTTGCAGAAAGTTTGTAATGTCAGTCCAAGCCTATTAGCATAATCTGAAAGGCAAGGTCACCCCCGGCTTGGTTTGAGTGGTCTCAACTTAGATTCTGATGTTTTTGTTCAAACTCAGAGACTTTGCTGGCGATCTCCTGAATGACATAATTTTCTCTTTGCCATATAGAACCGTAGGGCTGTCTTTCAAGTGATGGGTGTCTTTTACATGAGCCTTTAGCAAAGGCAAACTTGTCTGCCTTTCAACGCTGTATCATCCGCCAGAATAACAACTGAGGTGTAAGAAGGTATTTGGGATGGTTCTGCGGCTGTTAAAATCAGGCCCATCGGTACTACAGCTTACTGGGGACACATCTTAGTTAACCAAAGTCAGTATAGGGTGAGGGAGCCTGATCGCCTAGGTTCCAAGTCTGATTTACCATTTATTAGCTGTATAACCCTCGGCTAAACACTCCGAGCCCATTTTCTCATTGATAAAATGGAGATATGACAATAATAACAGTACTTAGCGCATAGAGTTGTGAGGATTAAATAAACTAATAAATATAAAATCCTTGCAACAGTACCTAGCTGTATAAATTATATGCTGTATAATAGTTATAAAGGCATTCATAATTTAGGGTGTTTCTCAGAAAAAAATACATATATCCCTTTCTAACACATTGTTTGTAAATAGACTGGCCTTTTAATGAGAAGAATCCAAAGCCAACAGACATGTTCTTTTATATCTCTACTATGCAATACGTAAAGCTACTGCTTGCCAGATGCTTCATGACCACTTTTGTGCTTCTGTCCCTATATGTGAAGTAGAAAAGCCCAGGCAAGTGGTCTCTGTTTGCATCCAGAGTCTGTTGTAAGGTATACCTCAAAGCACCAACCACCTCTGAAAACACAGTGGCTGGCAGGCTCTGAAAGCGATCCAGCAACCTTCTAAGACTGTTTCTGATGCTGACCAATTCAACAGCCACCAATAAGAAACAGAAACAAACCTAGAGACTGTGTCAGATTGAACAGTTCACTAAGGCAAGAACTCAAAGATTCTAGACTAGATTCTAGACAAGGTACTTGGGTAGTTATTACGACTGGCTTCCACACCTGATCCGTGCAACATAGAATGCAGAGCTGATAGGGAGAGGGCTTCCCTGATCCTATTACTACATTGAAGAAATGAAAGGCTCTGAATCCTTTGGTTATTTAAATGGAATGAGTTCCTCGGGTTTATCGCTGCCATGTTTGCCAAATGTAGAGGTCTAGCCCAGTTGTCCAAATTAACTGAGGAAGAGGAAAGAAAGGGGGGCCTCAAATATGTGTACAAAATTAGGATGAAAAAGGATAGAAGAGGGAGAAAGTGGATAAAATCAGGGTAATCTTGACTGGGGTGGGAGGGGCTGTTGTGGTCAGGAAGGGAGGGAGAAATATAATGAATAAACAGAAACACAAAATTTTCACATAGTACAGATGAAAATTGATTTAAAGAGCAACAAGGAAGGAAAGGAGAGACAGGCATCCCCTCCAGCCTGGCCCTGTTGCCTGCTTGATGCAATGGGGACTGACTAATTAGAGACTGACTGATAAGAAGTTAAGGCAAGAGACTCAGGAATTCAAGGTATGAGACTCAGCTGTGTCTTTTGGAAGTCCGACCTCCAGCTCCCTAACTTCAGCTTCTTATTTGGAACATGGACACGGAAGTTAGAATTGCAGCTATCTTTCGGGGGGGGGGGGGGGTGGAATATATATATATATATATTTCTTGTTGGTAGTATATTTGGTAGTAAATGAGTAGAGTAGGTGGTAGGTACATATTTGAAACACTTTCAAATTTTTTTTTAAAAAAGTGTTTTGGAGGGACTGAAACACCACTGCATGAGATGTACCCATCAATTATATAATGTTTCATAATTCCAAGAATAAGGATACAAGGATTAAAAAAAAATCTGAAGTACAATGAAGCACAGTATTTGTGGACTGCCTCAAACAGTATAACAATGAGCAGAGCAATCTCTAGAACTTTTATGCTTTTTAAAAATCAGAGTTTGGGTTTTCTTAGAGAAAGGAGTCCACAGCTCATTTGTCCTATTGCCTTTAGGTCAGGCAGCTTCCTTAAAACATTTCTAAGGTATGGATGAGTTTCCTTCATGGTTTATTTGGAAATCGGATACAAGTCATGAACAAAACAATTAAGCTAAAAAGAATCATGAGAATATGTATATTACAACATCCATTCCAAACTAGAAACAGGTAGGAAAAGATGAGCTGAAAATGCCAAAAAATTTGATTCCTTGTGTGACTTATTTGTTGATATAAAATTGGAAAACGTGTTTTTAAATTCACAATCTTAATGTTTTTAATTATTTATTTAGACCACAAAGCAACATATGTTTATTGTGTAAACTTTGGAACTGCAGACAAAATTGAGGATAAACTTAAAACCTTCCATAATACATCTACCCAGATCATTATCGTTAACCTTTCGTCATGTATGCTTATATTTTTTACAGATTTATAAAAACTTAAATAAAGTTGGAATCACACTTTATACATTGTTTTATAAACCTTTCATTTAATAGTGTTAAACACTGACCTAAATTATTACTCTTCTAAATTATGACTTTTAATGGGTGCATAGAATCTCCTCATATGGCTATACTCTAAATTATCGAATCAGTAACTCATTGTTGGTCATTTTGATTGTTTGCAATTATGGTAATGTTGCAATGAGCATCTTTCACATAATTTGGGAACATATCAGATTATTTCCTTAGACTAGCTACATGGAAGAATTATTAGTTGAAGAATATAAACATTTATAACACGTGATATATATTGCTGACTTGTGCTCATGAAGGTTGTACCAATCTATTCACTAACAGCAAACAATATATCTACATTGATTAAAAAACATATATAAATTCTTAAGTCAAAGGTACATAACAATTTCTGCTTCTAGCTAGAATCAAACAAGAAGAGGACAAGAATAATAAAATTATAATTAAAAGAAGGAAGCCTAGCTTTTCTTAAATTAGTGAGTATGTAAAACTGATATATTTATTCAGAGGTTCATTCTAATGCTCTCCAAACCCATTTTTTAAAAATTCTCACCTAGCTCTTTGAAAACATGGTAGAGAATAACTCCGGCAGGCTTTAGAGTGAGAAAGCAGGTTCAAGTCCTAGTTCTCATTTGAAAACTGTGGGTGAATTACCTAAGCTCTGTAAGGTTAAATTCATTCATATGTAAAATGAATATAAGCAAGCATCTCAGAAATGTTGGGAAGAGCACAGGAGATAATGAATGGAAGTTGTCTAGAACAGTGCTTGGTTCTTAGTAAGTCTTCACTCCTACAGAATCTTCCAACTACTTTAAACATGATCTATTCATAGTATACATATGTAATACATACAGAGCGTGCCAAAAAATGTACACACATTTTAAGAAAGGAAAAAACTATTAAAATTGTAATGCCCAATATATACTAATAAAAAAAGATGAATACAAGTCAATTGTAAGAAGTACTCAAAGTGGTTATCATCAGAGTCCAGACATGTTTGATTACGGGGAACTACTGCTTGAGCAACGTTGACCAAAGTGTCTACTTGTGTACATTTTTTTGGCACCCCCGGTATATCTATACTATGTGGAATGTGCTGGTAAATTGTTGAAATGAATCTAAAAACTGTTGTATGGTGTGTGTTTTTTTAATTAATTTGGTTTCTTTCAGTAGGAAATATTAAGAGATAGGCCATCAATCCTGACGTAAGTATTTCAAAGAATGCTTTATTCAATATTTTAAAAATTAAGACTACCAATTCAAGCTGGGGAAAAGCAGGATCGACCCAGCAAATACCAACTGTGTGGGGTACATTTTTAGGTTCCTCTTTCTCCATTACATCTCTGTGGTTATGAAGGACTTTTCCTCAAGGGATCCACCAACCAAAACAACCATTTTTTGTCTTTGTTCTCATTGTTTTCATATTTTTTCAGATTTTCTCTTAATAATTTTTCCCATGTTGACGAAAAAACATCCAGCCTAAGAGAAAACTTATATAGAGTGTATTTGAGCCAAACTGATGACAATTGCCAGGAAGCAAATCTCAACGGATTGAGAAAATGCTCCAGAAAATGGTGGTTTTGTAACTTATTTTATATATTAGAGGAGGGTTACATGAAATCCATTGGTGGTAGATTAAGGGAGTGGGAGAAAGCACAGCAGGGAAATCTCTGGGATTGGATAAAAAGTAAATTGGAGAGACAGGTACTTCTTTTACATTGGTGGGTAAAGGACAGTTAATAGCATTTTATAGCACACAGAGATGGTAATCAAGGGCCATGAACAACAATGAGGGATGCTGTAGTTTCCTGCACTGGTATAGCAGGTTGTGCCCTGGAAAAAGGGATTGCTCTCATATTCCAGGGGTGTGTTATCTTAGATGCAAAAAAAAGACAATAGAAAGGCTCACTTAGGATAAAGATTGACCTTTGTCAAGGGAGCTACAGTCCAAGGATGTGACTACCAGCCATGACCCACATTTCGTTGGGAATTTTTATGTTCAGACCATCCTATGTGATTAATTTCAGTCTCTGAGTTTGTAAGGCCTGCCAGGCAGGCCTCCCGTGAGCTTGTCAGGTTTAGTATGTGGCCCTTTTTTTGTCCACACCCATATATCCCATGCATCCTATTTCTTCCTTTCTGCTTCATTTTGTGATTTAAATTCCATTAGGCAGTAGGGGTAGGGGACCAAAAAGCCTACAATGAGAGACACTGAATGATAAAGTAATAGAGACTTGTCTAATACAATGATGAATAGCTAACAAAATTGACTGAAACATATGAACAAAAGAAAGTCATGAGAACTAAAAATGTGTGGGCATTGAAATATGTCATAAACAGGGGGAATTAGCCCAATGAGTCATAGAACAATGCTGTCTGAATATTAAAATATGGATCAAGAAAGGAAAATAAATGAATTTTCACTTTTTGCTGCAGAAACTTCATTTTTTCATTGTAAATAAATTAAGCTTTAACATTTTAAAAATCCTCAACACAATGACTGTATGTATTGACTCATATCATTTTGACGGCATTTAATGTTCACTGCAAAGTTATCCTTGAGAAGTCACATCACATACAAGAAAGCTACAAACTGACCAAGGGTTAAAATTAGCTTCTGTAATGGCACAGAGATCAGTGTATTTCAAGATAGGATGCCGAGCGTTTTGTCCTTTAGGATTATATAAAATTAAGGATGTTTTTTATAGGAAATTATTAGTTGTTGCTATAGACTAAATATTTGTTCTCTCTCCCTGCAAGAACAAAATTATTCCATTATCTGTGTTTCTATATAATTTATCCACTATCATTATACAAGTACTCTGTGCCCGACATTGTGCCAAGTGTTTTACATGTTTTATGTGTATTACATCTTGTGGTAGATTGCATTATTTGTTCATAAATATTTATTTGCCATCCACTTGTGCCATGTTCTTAGAAGGCTAAGTATTCTTTCCTGTCTATTAATTTTGGGTTGGCCGTGTGCTTTGATTTGGCCAATAAAATCTGAGTAAACCAGATGTACCCTATGTCTGAGCAGAAGCTTTACATGTTCACATGTAGTCTGGCTCTGTCTCTCTTACCCTTGTCTTTGCCATGAGAACAAGAAGTTTTATCATGCTTCCTTAACATGACTCCCAGAATGAGAAGACTCCTGGAACCCAGCAGAGTCCAATCAAATCCAGCAAAACTGCAGATAACCTGCAGCCCTCATGTATCAGGAGAAACACAAGTGGGTTTTCAGAAAGCCATTGAGATATGGGGCAAAAAGTAACACGATACCATTTAATGTAAATGTCATAAGGGTATGAAGTACCTACTATTATTATTATCTCACTCAACAGTGGAGAAAATCAACTCCAGTCACAGGACTTAGATTCTTCCCTATAATATAATGCATATCTGTTTCTCTTCTACTAGACTTAACTCCTTAAAATTAAGGACCATATATTTTTTCATCTTTCTTTCCCCAGCACCTAACACAGTCTACTTATTAATTATGGTATTGGAAAGAGGAAGTTATGATTCCAGAACACATCCGCATTATTGACACGTCTGGATGACTGTTATATTTAAACACCTTGGTACCAATAGTTTGGACTATTCACTATTTCCTCCCCAATATCCTTTTATTTTAAATACAAAATGAATTCCTTGTATTTTTTTAAATAAATGAAATAATCTGTACTGTAGTCCTATACCTTTACTTCATCAGAGCCCATGTTATTAAATAAAAAAAAAGTGTCAAAAACTTATCTGGATAAAACTCTACTTGTTTATAATGAAATGCATCTTTAGAAAATTGTTGGTCCACTTTTTAACACAGGTTTGTGTGAAGAGGAATTGAATAAAAGAAGATACAGTGTGCATTATTTAAAAAAATTCACAAGAGCTTCAATTCAGTAAAATCTAGGTTTGGAAGATGCCAGATATTTTGGAAGCAAAATTCACAGCTTAATGATTAACTGCATATAGGTGAAGAAAGAAGGATTAAGGGGAATGCTATAAATGTATTAGGGTTCTTCAGGGAAACAGATCAATAGGATGGATGGATGGATGGATGGATGGATGGATGGATGGATGGATGGCTATTATAAGGAACTAGCTCACGTAATTGTGGAGGCTGAGAAGTCTCAAGCTCTAGAGTTGGTAAGCTAGAAACACAGGAGAGTCAGTGTATAATTCTAGTCTGAGTCCAAAGGCCTAAGAACTGGGAGATCCAATGGTGTAAGTTCTAGTTCAAATGTTGGCAAGCTTGATACCCAATTAGAGCTGACATTTTAGGCTAGAAAAGACCAATGTCCACATTAAACAATCAACCCGGAGAAGTTCCCTGTTAGCTCTTTTGTTCCAGTCAGGTCTTCAATTGTTTGGATTAGGTCCACCCACATCAGGGAGAGCAATCGGTTTCTCTCGGTTTACCCATCCAAATGTTAATCTCATCCAGAAACATTCTCACAGAAACACTCAGAATAATGTTTGAGCAAATGTCTGGGCATCCTGTGACCCAGTCAGGTTGACACATAAAATTTCCCGTCACACAGTATTCCTTCATTTAACAAATATGTACTAAATTTCTATTCCATGTTAGGAATAAATCTTTCTTTCAACATCTTTGTAGTAACTGAATTTTCATCTTTCATCAAAGAATTTTAAAACTAAAGTGATCTTAGAAACTATGCTGTCCAACTGATGCATTTATACAGGTAAGAAAAACAAGGTCCAGAGATACTAAGTGACTTGCTCTAAGCAACATAATTTTACTGGTAAAGGCAGAGGTAAGACTAGAACCAAAGTGTCAAGAACAAATGCTCTTTCCATTATATTGCACAGTGCTACTTTTCCTTCTCAGTATTTGATTGTGAATTCCAATCCCAGAAGGAAAAATAAATGAATAGATACACATACGTACATAAGCCTTGTGGGGTGTTTATCTTGTTACAGACACATACGCACAAGCATTTATGAACACAGGGAGAGATAAAAGCTTTATTACAGCTTCCAAGCAATACTAAAACACATTTTAGGTATAAAAGACAAGATTCTCATAGATACAAATGCATCCTTTATAGTTTTCATCCATTAGAGAAAAATATAATAAAACACCCAATTTCTATTTCTGAATGAAGCGTTTCAGAGGTTTAATTTTTCTTGCTAACATCCAAGTAACTCAATGATGTTCATCTAAAAATGAGGGCAAAAGGTATTAAATTCATCAGCATATAAATGACTTTTCTAGATGTAAAGGTGGATCACAGCAAAAGACAGCCATGATTTCTAGTGTTATTACTCCTCAAGGAAAAATAAATAAAGTTTTTCAAGCAATCATTAACAAACTATTTCACTGAACTGTTTTTGATATTATCATTTTCTGTTTTATGGTCTCACCCCAGAGAAACTAACTATAAAATAATGTGCGTAACTCAATAATATTTCAGACTCTTAACACATCTCTTTTCTCGTTGTTTCTTTAAACAATCTTGTTAGCAAAAAAATTATTGGTAATTGACCCACACCAATTGAATACAAGTGGTACCAGCTCAGAGTGAATTTCAAAATGTCTGTCATCTTGTTTCCATTTAACAGGAAACATGATGCAATCCTGAAGATTGCTAGCAATAAGTGGAATAAATGGTAGCACATACTTATATACTCTAGTTGCTTTAATTTGGGTACATAGATAATCTAGACTATCACTTTTGATATCTTATGAACTGTAATAAAAGTATATGAACAATCAAAAATCCCTCATAAATTGACCAAAGTTCAATTGTTTATTTACTCATTCATCCATTTATTTAACAAACATCTATTGTTAGGCTAATGTCAACAAAAAACCATCCAGCCTAAGAGAAAGCTTATAAGAGTTTATTTGAGCCAAACTAACGACAAGTGCTAGGAAGCAAAATCTCAATGGATTGAGAAAATGCTCCACAAAATGGCAGTTTGCAGCATATTTTATATATATATAATCAAAGTATAATCAAAGGAGGAGGGTTACATGAAAACTATTGTTGGTAGACTAAGGGGGTAGGAGAAAGCAAAGTGGGGAAATCTCTGGGATTGGATAAAAGTAAATTGAAGAGACAGGTACTTCTACATAGGTGGGTACAGTATAGTTAATAGTTCACTTTTTACAGCACATAGAGATGGTAATCAGGGGAGAGGAATAACAAGGTAGGATTCTGTAGTTTCCTGCTCTAGTCCAAAAATAAAAAAGGAATACTAACATTCTAAGGATGTTATCTTAGATGCAAAAAGACAATATCCAGGCTCACTTAAGGTAAAGATTGACCTTATCAAGGAAGCTTCAGGCCAAAGATGTGACATCCCACCATGGCCCACCTTAGTTAGGAATTTTTATGTTCATGCCATCCTATGAGATTATTTTTAGTCTCCTGAGATTATCAGGTTTAATACATGGCCCTTTTTCCATCCACACTAGCAAGACTCAGCTACTAGTAAGCCTGGTACTATTAGATATTCTGGAATCTAAACTCATACAACTTCATAACTGATTGGATATGACTGGAGAAGGAGAAATTATATAGATATAGCTCCTACCTTTAAAAAAGGCACAGTGTATGGGGAGGCCTAAGCAAATAACAGAGTCCAGGTTTATTCCAATCATCTATAGAAGTAAGGTGAGAGGACAACTACCTGCCTGACAAAGATTGAAATGGCTACTCAAAGGAGATAACGTCTGAGGCCTGTCTTTAACAAGCAATGAAGGGGGATGAGGTTATTACTCACTGTGAAAAATATGAAAAGGCCGAGAGGTATAAAATAACAATATAGTTTTGGTTGAACATTAAATAGTTACATTCAAAAGGAAAATAGTGTGTGTGGTGAAAGGGACCAAAGTTTTGCCACCCCAAAATGTGCCTTTTGGGATATTGATTTTTAAGCTGGTTATTAAGAAACAAAAGACTCAGAAAGCACCTCTGACACCCACCCCCTCTCGCTTTCCTGCCTAAGAAATTAAAATAGCAAGGGCTGCTTTGGAAAGGAAATCTTAGCGTATTCACCTAAGCATTAGATAGGAAGCATCAGATCAGGGGCCTGTTAGCTAGATTCCTCACTGTATTCCACTGTTTGTGGGTTATCCAGCAAGAATTTGTTTGCCACGTGTCCAGCTCAGTTTTGGCTACTTGTAAATTGCTTATTTCCCTTTCAAATCCCAGACCCCTGCCCCCTTCCCTTTTTTCTTTATCCAAAATGGCATATAAACCTCAACTGCCCAATGCCTCTTTAGGTTTTCATATTCTTATGGACCTCCAAATGTTCATCCATATAATAAACTTGGACATTTTCTCCTGTTAAGCTGTCTCTGCTACTCTGATTTTTAGCCCAGCTAGAAGAACTTACAAGGTGGGAGGAAAATTATATATTTTTAGCCCCCACATTGGGTATGAAAGATGGGCCTAGAAAAGTAGGTTGAGGCTATTCTATATATGGTGTTGATACATATCCCTTTACTAGTAGGGTTAACACTGAAAGTTTTTAAAGTAAATTGTGTCCAGATCAATGACGAGTTCTCGAAAACAGCAGAAGGAAGAATTAAAGAGAGACCTGAGTCAATGATAATAGTTAGGGAAATACTATAATAACTTAGGTGAAAAATGATGCGCATCTGAAATTAACAATGGAAATGAAGGAATAGGATTCAGATGTGTAGTTGATCCTAAGTACTTCCAACATCTCTGCATTTGCAAGTATACTGACTCACTAAACAATTTTTTGTAACCCCAAAATTAATACTCATGTCACTTGGAGTCATTTGCAGAGATATACACAGTGGTTAAAAATTTGAGTTGCTCAATGTGCATTTTCCCAACTAAGGTCAAACAAAACAATGTTCTGCTTACCTGTTTCACTTTTGTGGATGAAAAAAGGGTCACATACTAAACCTGAGAAGCTCAGGGGAGGCCAGCAGGGCAGGCCCTACAAACTCAGACACCAAAAGTAACCACAGAAGATGGTCTGAATATAAATATTCCCAACTAAAAGCAAGTCATGGGCAGTAGTCACATCCTGGGCCTGTAGCTCTCTTGACAAAGGTCAATCTTTACCTTAGGGGAGCCTGTCTATTGTCTTTTTGCATCTAAAATAACTTGCCCTTAGAATGTCAGAGTAATCCCTTTTTCCAGACCCCTCAAGGTACAACCTGCCACACCAGAGTAGGAAACTACAGAATCCCTCAATTGTTATTCACGTCCCTGATTTCATCTCTATGTGCTGTAAAATGCTATTAACTATTCTGTACCCACCAATGTAAAAGGAGTACCTGTCTCTCCAATTTACTTTTATCCAACCCCAGAGATTTCCCTGTGTGCTTTCTCCCACCCCCGTAATCTACCACCAATGGATTTCATGCAACCCTCCTCCTTTGCTTCTAATGTACAAAATAAGTTGCAAAACCACCATTTTCCAGAGCATTTTCTCAATCCGTTGAGATTTTGCTTCCTGGCAATTGTTGTCAGTTTGGCTCCAATAAACTCTTACAAGTTTTCTCTTAGGCTGAATGTTTTTTTGTCAACAGTTTCTTACTGAAACCAAGTATCCTTTCCACAGTCTATTTAGTGCCATGTTTTTCACAACCTTATGCTTTTTGTTGGCGATTTCACTGTTTAAAATGGCCCCCAAGCACAATGCTATTTCGTGTTCCTAAGTATAAGGAGGCTGTGATGTGTCTTATAGAGAAAATATGTGTGTTAGATAACTTCATTCAGGCATGAGTTACACTGCTGCTTATTGGCTGTGAATCCAATGTTAATGAATCAACAAGATATTTTAATTAAGGTGTCTTTAAACTAAACACCCCGAACATGGTTATGCATTAACCATTTGACAAAAACATCTTGACTAGAGGCTCCCAGGATCCTAACTCTGTATTTTCCCTCGGGAGCAGTGATTCAGTATTCACTAATTCATTGCTCAAAGTGACTTTACAGAACATAACTACTGTGGATAATGAAAATCAACTTTTAGAATTGATAGGATTCAGTAGCTGGCTGGATGTGGGGGAGAAATGGGAAGTGATGAATAAACATTACTCTTCTTGCGTAAGTATCTGAGAAGATAGTAAATAGGGAAGACAAGAGATAGCACGAATTTTAAGAACTGACATTGATTTAAATATTGAATAGACTGAATTTGAATATATTCAATCTAAGGAACATAGAGGCAGAGAAATTTAGAAAGCTTTTTGGCATAATGGTGTGGGACTAAAGGGGGAGGTCAGAGTTGGTGATATAGATGAGAAAGTCTGCAGCATGGAGAGGAGGGTTGTAGTAGAGGGAATGAAGGGGGTCACAGAAGGAAAGATATATACCAAGAAGAGAAGTGGGGCTGAGGATGACCAATTCTCCCTGCAACAATAAACAGCACGAAGTCAGATAGGGAGCCTATACATAAGCAATAATTTAGGAGGAAAACCAGGAGAAAAGGAGAAACAGAAGCCAAGAATGGAGCTTCACAAAAAGGAGCAGGCGAAGAGGCCCAATGCTGCACGAGAGAGAAAGAGAGAGCAAGAAAGATTAGGAAGAGATCATCAGGTTTTATAATTGGGAGACCTTGTGACATTAGTGAGATCCAGGAAAATGGGAGGGGAGAAGCCAGACTGCGTGGGAGGAGGGGGTAGAGACAGTTTGCTCTTCCAAAGAGTTTGGTCATAAAGGACATGGGACAAGTAGGCTCTCAGCTTGAGGACTAGGTTAAAAAAGAAGAGAGGAGTTCATGAAGTTTGCCTTCTGTGATTATCTGGAAGTTTTAAGGAAAATAAATGATATCTAGAGAACTGGCTTTAAATTACTATTTTAATTCTAATTTTTTATGTTGCTACAATTTACCTGAAGCTCAAATTGCCATTTATCATTCATTCATTCAACAAATTTTACTGGGACCTACCATATGTCTGACATTATTTTAGGCTCTGGGGATATAGCAGTGACTAAAATAGACAAAATTCCCTGTCTCTGTGAAGATTATATGCTAGCATGCCACGTCTGCCTGAATAAGAATTGGTACTATCCAAGTCTAATGTAAGCCAATAAATGATATATGGAATGACATTAACTATAACAGGTCATGTTTGTTATTCTTTACTGTGATTCTTTGGAAACTCCATTCCTCTTCCTAACATGATTCTAAGAGACACTCTTTTTATTTTTTGTTTAATTCTCTATTAATTTTCTGACTTCCGTGTATCATCTACGAACATAGCAACTGATGAACACTTCTGGCAGTTCTATGGTAAATGGAATGGCAGCAAATGTTGGATCACTAATTGTTCATTTGAAAACTATATATAATTTTTCAGCTGGCACACAGCCTTTTGAAGTATCAACTAGTATTATATTCCTTTGGTAACCCCCCCAATAACACTAGGATAGGAATGAATTCATCTAATTAAATACCTAAAGGGCATCTTTTTTTTGCCCTTCAAGGATAGCTAAATAAGGAGACTCATGATGGATCTTGTTTCAAAATCAGAGAGATTTAGCCATCCAAGAGTGGTATGGCCCTGGGGTTTAATTTTAGTGTGAACATGGAAATGCATCTTCCATCTTTAAAGTGCTTATTCCTTAAACGATAGCTAATACACAAACAAGACTGACAGACTTGTTAATGGATTTTGTAACATTTTGGAGTATCTAGAAATATATTATTAATAGTATAATTCTGTTTGGCAGTTATAGCAACACATAATGATGGTTAATTGAGTTGTAGAAACTTGTATGCACATGCTACCAACCTATATAAATAAATTGATATGAAAATAATTGTTCTGTTTGGAAGCATGTAATTTTAATTCTGGGAATCCTTGAGATTAAAGTGTTACAAAACACTTAATTAGTTAATTCATAATCTACTCACTTTGAATTTGTGATAGATCAGAGAAAGGCTAAAACAAAGACGAAATGGTATATTAAATTGCTAATATACATGGTACTGCAAAGTTTATGTTTAACTGACTGGAAAAAAATTGAGTACCTATTTCTATCAATCCTTAAACAATTAATTATGAATTATGTTTATTTATTCACTTTTTATAAATTTAGCAGATTCCTGAATGACCTCTGATAAACACTGTAGTGACCAATTATGTAGTATATACTTGAAAGATATAAAACAATTTTTTTATAGAACTCAAATTTAACACTTACATGACTGTCTCTCATTAATCTGAATTGGTAAGATTTAATGTACTTCCTCTTTAGCTTCTAGTTGGCAGGGCCCAATTTTTCTATACATCCTGGATACTACTAGATAAATAATTAATTTTTATTAGTTAATATCAGTAATTTTACCCACCTGAGATCTCAAATGTTTGTATTTTCCTTCTCCACACAAACAGGCTGTCACATTACTTACATTAGCAAGACAGTTGTCAAAAATATCTCAAAAGCATTAAGCTAGATTCTAATTCTGCAGAGACAACTGTTATGTAATTTATTCATACCAGGACATTGGAATCTTGATAATACCAGTGTCTTTTGAAGTGTTTGCCAGTAAAACAAAAGTGGAACCCAGACCAAATATCCACTGTTTTATTTATGAGTAAAGATATAAAATAAATATTTAGATATAAGGTAAAAGAATAAAGAAAGCTGTGGCATTTTTAAAACAAAAATTTGAGCATCAACCTAACCAAAATCAGATACATCTAGATATGTTTGATAGAGGCGATTGAGAAGCCATTTCAGAAACAATATGAGTTGATATGGCTACACTTACACACCAGAACAGCTAACATAAAAATAACAAAATCGGTGAGGTTAGTGAGGATGCCGAGCAATCAGAACTTACATGCGCTGCTGGTGGTGTGTAAACTGGAACAACCATTTTGGAAAACTGCTCCACAGTACCTATTAAAGCTGAATAGATGCATACCCTATGGCTTGGCCATTTTACTCCCAGGTATATAGTCTACATAAATCTATCCATATGTTCACAAAAAATACACTATACTAGTCACAGAAGCACATTTTATTATTGCCCAGAACAGGGTACTCCTCAAATATCAGTCAATAGTGGAGTGGATAAGTAAATTACAAGATATTCACACAGTAAAATACTACACAAAAATGAGAATGAACAATCTGAAACTACAGGCAACATGGCTGACTCTTACAAATAAAACGGGTTAGTGAAAGAAGCCACATACGAGAGTATATGCTCTGTTATTCCACGTGTATCCAGTAGAAAACCAGGAAAATCTAATCTGTGTTCTTAGAAGTCAGGAGAGTGGTTACTCACAGCAGGTGGGTAGTGTTGCCAGGAGTTGCGTGGGGAGTTTCTGGTATGCAAGTAATGTTCTATTTCTTGATCTGGTGATGGTTACAAAAATGAGTTCAAGTTCATGAAAATCCATCACGCTACATAATTATGACTTATGCAAGTTTTAAAAATAGACATTTTTTAGAGCAGTTTTACCTTCCCAGAAAAATTGAGGGGGAGATACAGAGATTTCCCATACAACCCGTGAGAGTACAGAGGTATGGCCTCCCCATTATCAGCATGCCTCATCAGTGTGGTACACTAGAGTTCACTCTTGGTACATTCTATGGGTTTTGACAAACATATCATGACAAGTGTCCACTATTACAATATCATACAAAATAGTTTCACTACCCTGAAAATCCTCTGTGCTTCACCTATTCATCCCTCCCTCTTCCCAACCCTTGGCAACCACTGATCTTTTTATTCTCTCCATAGTATTTCCTTTTCCAGAATGTCATATAGTTAGAATCATACAGTATGCAGTCTTTTCAGATTGGCTTCTCTCAGACAGTATGCGTTTAAGGTTACTCCATGTCTTTTCATGGCATGATAGCTCATTTCTGTTTAGTGATGAATAATATTCCATTATCTGAAAATGCTACAATTTATCCATTGACCTACTGAAGGCCATCTTGGTTGCTTCCAAGTTTTGGCAATTATAATTAAAGCTGCTATAAATACTCATGTGCAAGTTTTTTGTGTGGACTTAAGTTTTCAGCTCTTTTGAGTAAATACCAAGGAGTCTGATTGCTGGATCACATGGTAAAGGTATGTTTTGTTTTGTAAGAAATGGTCACATTGTCTTTTGTAGGGACAATGCCATTTTAAATATGCACCAGCAATGAATGAGAGCTTTTGTTGCTTCCAGTCTTGCCAGCATTTGGTGTCAGAGTTCTGGATTTTTATGTTTCTAATAGGTGTGTAGTAATATCTCATTTTTGTTTTAATTTGCATGTGCCTAGTGACATACAATGTGGAGTATCTTTTCATATGCTATTTGTCATCGGTATGTTTTTTTTGATGAGATGTCTTTTAACGTGTTTGGTCCATATTTTAATTGAATTGTTTATTTTTCTTACTGTTGAGTTTTATGAATTCTTTATATATTTTGGATAACAGCCCTTTATCAAATATATCTTTCACAAATATTTTCTCCCAGTCTGTGGTGTATCTTTTCATTCTTTTGAAGCTGTATACTTTTCAGTGTTTACATTGTATCATTTATTTTGTATCTTAGATATTGTGGTATATATATGACATAAATTTTAACATTTTAACCTTTCTTAAGTGTACAGTTTGGTGGCAGTAAGTATATTCACATTGTTACGCAACCGTCACCACTATCTATCTCTAGGACTTTTTCATCTTTCTAAACTGAAACTCTATGCCCATTAAACAATAACTCCCCACCCTCTATTTCCTCCAGCCCCTGGAAACTACTATTCTTCTGTCTCTATGAATTTGACTAGGCTCGGTATCTTATATAAGTGGAATCATAACATGTTTGTCCTTTTGTGTCTGACTTATTTCACTTAGCATAATGTCTCAAGGTTTGTCCATGTTAGAACATATATCAGAATTTTATTTCTTTTAAAGGCTGAATAATATTTCATTGTTTGTCATGATTTAAAAATGCCATATAAATGGTCATTACATCAAAGCCATTAAGCCAAGCATCCTTTGCCAACCAGCTGATAACTTGTGTAATGCCATGAGCAAGTTGGCTAGAATCATGTGTAAATGATGTACATGATTACCTCTATAATATTATTTAGGGGAACTTAAAATGCCCTCAGATGTCTCCCTTCCTCACCTCTGACATGGTATTTAAAACTCTACACAGGCTATTTCTAAACTCAAATATTCCTGAAAAAGAGTAACTTATTAAGATGATAACATTTTAGGATGATTTAAATGTACTGCTTTCTTTTGTGGCAGGAGAGATCTTAAAAGGCAGGGAAAGGAAACATTTTTCTGTTTCTAGTGCATTGTGACATTGTGTCTTTCAACCCTCCTACCAGCTCCATACAGCAGGACTGATAACCTGCCTCTTGAATATGAAGAAACAGAGACTCAGACAGGTTCAGCAACTGGGACCAGATGAACAACTTGTAGGTGGGAAACTGGGTTTCATTTTCAGGTCTAATGTTTTTCTACTACACCATGCTGCCTACCAGGAAGAGATATCATTCATGAAAGAAGAAGGAAAAGAAAGAATACCAAAGAACACCCCTATCAACTTCCTCATTTTCGTCTAAAGCTAGGTGGTTAATTCACTGATCCATTTCACTAGAAGTTGTTCTTGATCATGAAACACGGATGTGAAAAACATCAAAAGTAATTTAAATATTTAGTCCATACTGAACTTTCCCAATCGAAAAAAATTTACTGGGGCGGGGTGGAGGGGAAGTGCCTGATTAGTTCATTTAGGGACTTCTGCCATTATGCTTACAATGACTCCCATGGATTGCTTTATTCCTAAACAGAGAAAAAAAGAAAAAAATAGGCTTACATTTGCTAAGTCATTTCAGTGTTCGAAATCCTTGCTCTTAGGAATTTCTCCCTTAGACATTCAAAAAATTATTCTTGATGGTCTTTCAGACTATTTCTCGGAGTAGACAGAGACTAACTGGCCACTATTCTTCAAATACTATAAGTTTCTCCATGAGCTTTCTTTCCCCAGGTGAAATAATTCTAATGTCTTTCATTCTGTCTCCTAAATAAATCTGAATTTTCTTATACTTTAATAAGAAATGTCAAGATTGAGAAAGCAATAATTCATCTGAGGCTATTCAGTATGAACTATGATCTATAATTGCCAAGTATGTCTGCTGATATTAAGTATAAACATGAAAGTGGTTTTATTAGTTTAGTGCACATTAAACTGAAATAATCGAAACTGACATTTATTAAAACAGGGGATGACATAGATAGCTATATTACCCAGATTTTAAGACATATCTCACTACAGTGTTTAAATTTTATAGGCTGAATTGTATAGAGAGACATACAAATAGAGATGAAAATAAGAAGAGGTAGAGGTAAAAATAAATATAGAAACAGATGGAAATCATGAAATTAAATATATACAGATTATTTCTGGAGAAAACATGAAGAACAGAAAATTATTATAAAATTACTATTATAATAATTACTAAAATTATTATAAAAAATTATCATGAGAAACTCTTATACATCACTTAGTTTATTGCATTTTAGAGGTTACCTTTTTTTAACAGCTTTATTGATAAATAATTTACATACCATAAAGTTCACTTGTTGAAAGTATACAAATCAACGGATTTTAGTATATTAACAGAATTCTACAATCACCACCATTATCTTTTTTTAGAACATTTTCTTCACTCCATAAAGAAATTTAACACCCATTAGCAGTCATTTCCTATTCCTTAATCTTTATCCCTTCTCCCATCCCTAGCCAACTACTAACATATTTTGTTTTTGAAGATTAACTTATTCTGAGCATTTCATATAAATGGAATCATATAATATGTGATCTTTGGTCACTAGCATCTTTTACTTAGCATGTTGTTTTTGAGGTTCATCGATGTAGCATGCAGCAGTACTTCATTACTTTTTAGAAATGATATTAAAATAATATTCCATTGTATGGCTATATTACATTTAGTTTTTTCATTCATTAATTTGTAGGTATTTGAGCTGTTTCCACTTTTCTTTGTGATTATGAATAATGTTGCTATGAATATTTGTTTACACATTTCTGTGTGAAAATATGTTTTCATCTCTCTTGGGTAGATATCTAGGAGTGGAATTACTGTGTCATGTGGTACCTCTACGCTCAACCTTTTGAGGAACTGCTAAACTGTTTTTGTGAGTAGCTGTATGTAACATGTACAATCACACCAATGTATGAGAGTTCCCATTTCTCACATCTTCGCTAACAATTATTAATGTCTCTCCTTTTTATTATAGCCATTCAGTGGATATAAAGTAATATCTCATTGTGGTTTTGATTTGCATTTCCCTAATGACTAATAATGTTGAGCATTTTTTTTTCATGTGCTTATTTGATATTCCTATATCTTTTTTGGAAAACTGTTCAAATCCCTTGTCCATTTTTCAATTAGGTTGATTGTCTTATTGAGTTGTAAGAGTACTTTATATCTTCTGGATTCAAGTACCTTATCAGGTATATGATTTGCAAATATTTTCCGTCATTCTGTGAGTTGTCTTTTCACTTTCTTGATTGTCTCTTTTAAAGCACAAAAGTCTTTAATTTTCATGAACTAAAACTTATCAATCTTCTCTTTCATTACTTATGTTTTTGATAGCATTCCATAGGAACCATTGCCTAACCCAAAGTCACAGAGATTTACTCTGGTTTTCTTCTGAAAGCTTTTTAGTTTTAAGTCTTACATTAAGACTACAATCTGCTTTAGTCCATTGTTGTCTATAATGTTAGGTAGCCGTCCGAATCCATTATTATGCATATGAATATCCAGTTTTCCCAACATCATTTGTTGAAAATACTCTTCTTTCCTCTATTGAATTGATCCCTTTGTCAAAAAGCAATTGAATAAAAATGCTAGGGTTTATTTGCTGATTCTTAATTCTATCCCATTGATTTATATGTTTATCCTCATGCCAGTACCACATTGTCTTGATTACTGTAGCTTTGCAATAGGTTTTGAAATTAGGAAGTGTGAGTCTTCCCACTTTGTTCTTCTTTTTCAAGATTGGTTGTTTAGTCCTCTTGCATTTCCATATGAATTCTAGGATCAGCTTGTCAATTTAACCAAAAAAGACAGCTGGGATATTTATAAGGATTGTACTGAATCTCTAGGAGGTTAACTTTTTAATACTTTTCATTAGGTATGAGCTATCATAATTAATTATGCATTAAATGGCCAATAATTGCAAATTTGATGAAAAGTTTAAAATATGGTTGCACTTTAAAAGCAGTTAGTTGTCAGCAATAACAAACACATGTTAGATAGAAAGCAATCAATTGTGAAATATAGAAGGAATAGAAGGAAATAACCTCGGATTTAAAAAAAAAAATTATATTTGGGTACAAGACTTAGGGACTACAAAAGTATTAAAAATATTTAAAAATATATTGGCCCCAATACACAAAAAGAAAATTTAAAACTTTTAATTCAGAAATGTTCAATTTAATGTCTACAGAATTTTATGTTGAAGGGGTTTAGGACAAGCCTCCCCAAAATGTGCCCTTTAGCATGTGGGATTATTTTGAACTGAAGGCAATCAAGACCCAACAATCGCAATAAAAAGTGTTACCTCTCCCTTAATTACCTAAAAGAATTAGATAAAGGGCCTGGCCCAGCAATAGAGAAGACTTTTTATCTGAATGATCTATCTGCATGCCAGGACAAACATCTAATTATTAAACATCTGCTCTTCTTATCATCCTATAAATTACCCCCCTTCTCTCTCAAGGCCCAGGCCCCTATCTCATTCCTTAGCACAGATCCTTGGGTCTCACTGCCTTTGTGAGGCCCCCATAGGTATGTAATTAAACTTGTTTTTCTCCTCTTAATGTGTCTTATGTCAATTTGATTATTAGACCAGCCAAAGAACCTAAAAGGGTAGAGGGAAAAAATGTCCTCTCCTACAAAGTCAAGTAGCACATTACAGCTTAATTCTTGGGATGGTTATATTTCACTATAACAACATTAAGTCATATGAATATAAAAGTATATACATGACAAACCAAAATTATAAAAGTAATTTCCAAAAAATGTTATAACAAAGATTTTGCTTATTTGATAAAAAATTTGATAGTGTTTGTGCTAATTCAAATTTTAATACATCAAAAATTGCTTGAGGTAAGATCTGAAAAAAAATCTGAAAACCTGTTTTCATTAAAGGTCTTAGAAAAGCCCTGGAATCAACTGTAAAGGAATCATACAATTTCTCAACTCTGCAGAATGACAAAAAGTCTTTTATGTGTACCTTTGAAATGTAAAGAAATCACATGATATCTGTTGTGGTATCTTATTCCACAGTATAAAAGTCAAGCAATGATAGATCATACAAACGTCTAAGAAAAACCACTTCTCCCTTTGACCTACTTGCAGAAGTATTTTCCCTTGGCTTTGAAGGTGAATAAGTATGCTTGTTAAGTACAGGTCAGGTCATCTACTCTTAGTAAAGGATTCTATTAATTATCACTTGGTCCCAGTTAAAGTAGTTTTAAAATTCTATTTGGGAAAAAAATTCTTTCTTGTGTAAGCCTTCTAATTTCTCCTTGACTTACTAAATGGTTGTATATTGGTTGTTCAGGGGGGTCTCTACTTATGTACAGCCTTTATTTGTTCCGTTTAATAGAAACAGAAACTTTAAAGCTGAACAAGTATCATGAATTGAGAAACTTGAAAGTTAACTTGCCTTGTAACCTCCTTAGTTATTCCATAAATGTTTAAATATTGGAACAACCATTTTCTTCAATAAAGACATCTCTACAAAACAGCCATTATTATCCATTATATATCAAACACCACTATGTTTGTTATGTAAGCAATATTTATAGAAGGTAAAATTTTGCCCAGAAACAGCTAAATAAAAAATGTTAGCCATAATCCTTAGTTTTATTAAGACAGAAAATATTGGCAAAGAGATTGTGATTATTTCCTTTTCAAATTCGTTGGCATTTCCTAGCTCCAGATGCACTAGAAATTTGAAGCTGACTAAGGAGAAAGAATAATTTCATTGTCTTTGTCTAATAAACGGTTCAGTAGTCCTCCCTTTAGTATTTGAACTGTAAATTAAGTTGATATGCTAATTGAATAATAAAAATCTTATGAGTATATTTGGGAATGTAGTATATCACTGTTGCTATTTTGTAATGTATATAATTGGTATTGGAAATGTTCAATTTACTAATATCTAAAAAATTATGCTGAAAGAAGCTAGCAAGTTGTTTATGCTCTTGGTAGTTTAATAATGATAATTTTTAAAAACTGTGTTTCATACATAGGCTGTCAATACTAACTACTACTATGTATATCTGAATCTTATTCACAATTAAAATAAAAATTAGAATACCTGAACATTTCATTGATTATTGTAATTATTTTCTTATAAAAGAGAATAAATAAACACTTATCAAAGTGCATCTGTCTTTTGGTTTATTGTAGAACTAACTGTGTTCTATAAAATATTTAGCCAGGAGGAATATTACTTCTTTAAAATCATGAAAAAAAGTATCTTTAGCTTTAACAAGCAGTGCTGATTTTTACTGGGCACTTTCAACTTGTTGCCCTCCACCACTGTTACCTGTCTTTGTGGATCTTTGACGATTCCACAAGGAAAGGGTTTATGGATGAGAACACCTAAGTTTTAGAGAAGTTATAGAAGTTGATTGAAGTCACACTGTCAACAGTGACAGAACCTTAATTCAAGTTGAAGTGGATCTAACTCAAAACTTACATGGATCTTTTCATTATACCATGATTTTCTCCACAGCCAGTAGCAATTATTGCGACTAGCACTACAGCCATCTCTATGATCTTGCCTCCTTGTTCCTTAAACTATACATTTAAAGCCTCACATCAAAGTAGTATGCATGTTCAAGGGAAAGGTAAAGTAGAGTTGTGGGTTCTAGAGACCAGAGCCTAACTTGAAGGTGACATCAAAGCTACGAATGCGGAAGCCTGTTCTGCAGAATAGAAGCCTCTGAGAGCAATGGCTGTCGGAGGAAAAGAGGATGGGAAAGGCATAGTGACTTAAATGTTCTCACAGGCATCAGCTCTGTGCTAGCTCTGTGTCAGTGGTACTTCTGTGTCTCATTGCTCTTCTAAGGAATTCATCTACATCAAAGCATTCATGAGCAGTGTAGATTTTACTGAAGATTTTGTAGCAAAGATTGAAGAAGAGATTTAAAGTACACATCCCTCCAAAACCTTTGAAGGCTTCCATTAGATATTTATTTTCTTTTCTAAATCACTACCAGGATTTCTCTTCCTCTCCTCTTTCACTACATGCTGCCTAAACTTGTTGACTCTTTTCTCTTCCTTCCCCAGTTTTCTCAAGATCTCCAAATACCTTTCCCCTTTAGAATGCTGAAAATTTCAGCTCTGCCTTATGTGTGTCAATGAAAAAACATCCAGCCTAAGAGAAAGCTTTTGAGTTTATTTGAGCCAAACTGATAACAATTGCCAGGAAGCAAAATCTCAACAAACTGCGAAAATGGTCCACAAAATGGTGGTTTGAAGGAGGAGGGTTTCACAAGAAATCCACTGGTGGTAGATTAAGGAGGTGAGAGAAAGCAAAGCAGGGGAAATCTCTGGGATTGGATAAAAATATATTGGCGAGACCGGTACTTCTTCTACATGGGTGGGTACAGGACAGTTAATACTTCACATAGAGATGGTAATCAGGGGAAAAGAATAACAAGGTTGGATTCTGTAGTTTCATGCTCTGGCCCAGAAAATAGGATTACTGATATTCCAAGGATATTACTTCAGGTGCAAAAAGACAATAGGCAGGCTCACTTAGGTAAAGATTGACCTTATCAAGGAAGCTTCAGGCTAAAGATATGACTTCCCGCCATGGCCCACCTTAGTTAGGAATTTTTATGTTCATGCCATCTTATGTGGTTGTTTTCAGTCTCCTGAGATTATCAGGTTTAACATGTGCCCCTTTTCCATCCACAGGTGCTACCCCCAAAATTGCACCCTAAACTCCATGACACTCAGGAAAATAAAGGCCTTCTAATTTATATCCATAGGAAGCAATGAGAAAATTATAGTATTTTTTAAACTAAGCTTCGCTATACAAAATCACTCTTTATGAAAATGATGTGAATTGGTGCTATTCTCTCTACATATATTGTACCTGTCTCCATGTTAATTCTGGCTGTCCTCACTTCAATCTAACTCTGCCCCTCACTTTCTTTAAATTTTGAACCTCAGGTCTGAATTTGACCAAAAATCAGAATGGATCCTGCTTCCATTCCAAACACATTATCAATACCAATCTAGCACATTCCCATTTATTTAGCATTCCCTATGCACTTGGTGGTATAGTGAATACTTTACAAATAATTGTATTTAAACTTCCCAACAAGTCTAGAAAGTGGAAATTACTTTTCATGTCTGCCCCTTGGCCTTTCCTTTGTCATGAAATAAAACTTTCATCTTGGTACTGAGAGTTTGGTGGGAAAGATACTGTGCTCACTAAGCATGCTGGAATGTGTTGCTGAACAGCTGGGAATAGGTAGGTAAGAATTATCCAGTATTGACCTTGATCTCACATCTAAATGATTCAATGAGACAAAGAAGTATGACACATTTAAATTTAATTCACTTAAGTTATGTGGTGCTTAATAACTTCTCAAGTGGTATTACCTGCATAATCTTTCCTAATCTTCATAGCAACCCTGAGAAGCAAATATTGTTATGACCCCATTTGCACAGATGAAGAAAGGAGACTCATAAATTTTGAGAAACCTGTGCAGAAACCTGCTATCTTTATGTCTTTATCATTTCTCTCCAGACTTTATGTACTTTGAACAATATCATGAATATATATATATATATAATATATGTATATATATGTTTTAAATGTGTGTACGTGTGTATATATATATATATATATATATATATATATATATATATATATATACACATATAGTAGTATGCACATATGTGCATATAGTAGTATGCATGTATATATGTGTCTTAAAGAAATTGCAACTGGCTTACAAGGCTGAATTATTTAATACAGAGATTAACAACAACTCAACAGTTGCCCCTCTAAAGAAGCAAAAAGTTCAGATTCAGTGAAATGACTCAGAATTTTATATTCATAAAATGAAAAACCTACTTTAATTTCATCAGTTAAAGCTCATCTTTCTCATCTGTAAACCAGAAGTAATTATTACAGGATTTTGTGTCATTTCAAAATTCACTATTTTATTTTGATTTGTAGACAGGTAGGTATTGGGGGCACCACCATCTTTTCAGAGTTGAGGGTTTCTAAAATTTTGAAACCAAACTTGATAGTATAGAATATTCCTTCAAGCCACATGGCAATAAAAGGAGAAAAATTAGGTAGTAGCTAGAAGAGAATGATGTTAGTAAAGAACAATCAGAATGGTGGGAAAACCGAAACCAGGACAAAATAACATACATGACATATATTTCCAGGTGAATATGAATACAAAGTACAGATTGTGTTTCAAATACAAAAGAACTGAGAAATGACGCAATGACAATCATAACAATAGTTAACATTTCTTTAACATACACAATATGCCAAGCACTTTACATGCATCATATCCTTTAATTCTCGCATCGACTCCATGAGGTACTATCGTTACCATCTTCATTTTGTAGATAAGAAATTAAGATCTAGAGAAGTTATGCAAGAGCCCAGTCACCCAGTTTGTGAGGGGTTGTAGCCAAAGTTTCCAAAGTGTGACCCCCAGCAGCATTCTCTCAGGCATGAAGGGAAGGTGGAGAGTGGGGAGAAGGAGGTGCCATTCCACAGGATTTTACAAAACAAAGAAATTAGGGTAATTTCAAACTAAAAAGTTAAAAAAGTTGGAGTAATTTTGGCAGCGCATACATTAAAAAATTGAGGAAGTTCTATGGCAACATAAGCTTAAGAAAAAAGAGTAAAATTGACTCTTTGAAGCAGATAAAATGTATAATTTAACAAATGTGTTTAAGCTGGTTCTTCCTGTGGAGCAGCTATGTGATGAGGGGGGAGAGGAGATAAGGGGACGGCAGGAGACTGAAGAGGTGGAGAGAGGAGGGGACTGGAAATCATGGCTGAAAAGAAATGAAAGAGACTCATCCTAAGAATAATGCAAGGGATTCCCACTGAAAACAATGAAAAGAGAACAGGAAAAAGTTTAAATGTCACGAAAATCTAAAACATTTGGGCAAGTATTTGACTAATTGTTCAAGGTACGGTTTGGGAAATGATTCCCTAGCTAATCTCTTCTTAGAAAGAACAGAGGAACATGAAGTAATTTGATCACAATCATGACAAGAGAGGTTGCTGTAAAATTTCATTCTTCGCAGAGCCTCACCTTAACTTTTGCTATTAACATCACCATGTCTGAGTCCAGAGTATTGAAGCCAAGAACCATATAATCATGAAAAAATAGCAAACATGCTGTGGTGTGTTTGTTTTCCTTGCTCAGGTTTTCTGTGGGGTGTATATGGTAGGAGTTACATCACGCATAATCAACTGTATTCAGTCCATCAGCTGATTACAGACATCCCTCCCAGGAAAGCCTCCATCCCGGATATGCTCAACTCTATTACCCAACTCTGAGGCACAATGAATGAATGATTCATGAGGAAAATGCCAGTGAAGAGGTGTGAAAGAGAAATACCCAGGAGAGGATGAAATTATTTTAATTCATTGCTCAACCACAATATGGTTTATATAACACAGGGTGGCAAGCTGCATACATGACTGAAAACACATCTTTATAAACTATGGCACCTCATACTGTAGTTATCACCTCTACAGATACGCAGAGTAATACCTCACCTAGGCAGAATGCTGGTGAGAAGCAGAAGACACTCGTACCTCTAAATAGCTACTACACATTTACTCCCAAAGCTCAGCCCGAAAGCTTCCAGATTCTATTCAGTGAATAGTTTATTGGACTCTCTCAAAACACTTTTTACTTTTATTTTACATACTATGGTAAGAAAGTTGGTATAGCTTAGGATTAATCTAAATAAAAATCACAGCCTCTTCCATATATTAGCTCCCATGTATTAGCTGGTAATTAATACAGGCTCTTCCATATTTTAGCTCCTATGTATTAGTTGGTAGTAGTTGGGATTTAATCATTCATAGCCTCCATTTCCTCACTTGTAAAATGGGTATATTTCATAGGGTAAGTATGAAAATGTAACCAGCACAATCACATAAGCTATAAACACAAACAAGTGCCCAAAAGGTTAAATACAGATTATTTTTATAGACCCTGGTACCACATTTTGAACCAACGCCCTTATGTGAGACTCAATCAAAGAAAGAGCAATCCTTTCTAATGCCAAAGAAAAATAGGCTATTCTGGAATTACTGAGAGATTGATTATACATTGATCAGAGTGGAAGTTTCCTAGAGGATGTTCAAGGGTAACTGTGATTTATTTGATTGTCTTTTGTTGCTAGCATTAATATTTCGCTGAGAATTCAAAATGCATAGCAATTTCAACCTACTAGCATAGGGATAAACAGCCCTTCCTAACTTCACTGCACTGTGTTATTGCAAAGCACAATCATCAATGTTCTTAATGATGAACTATGCCATCAAGAAAGGGTTAAAGGTAAGAAGACAAAATAAGCAGAAAGATCACCATTTTAAAAATTAGAATTTTTAAACGATATTTTTTCCCCAGGAAACGTATATGGGTAAAGACGCAGCCAGTCAAGAAAACTCATTCCGAACAGAGCCAATCACAATGCCTCGGTATAGGCCCACTGTCGTCCTATTTGCATAGAAAGATGGTTTAATATCTCTGTTTCAGCACTTGCACTCAAGACTACCAACATAAGCTTTTCAAGTGGAAAGAGTGAGTCACCTAAACATTTGCCCTTTCCGACCTTTACTTACTCTACTAAGTTGTTTATCTTTTCTGACTGATTTGTAGAAGCTCTTCACAAAGCTCCTTAAAGATATTAGACTTTGCTTCTGAATTATAAATACATTTCCACAGTTTACCTTTTGTTTTATGGTTACTTTTTTCCCCAAACAGAGGTCATAAATTTTAGTGTAATCAAATGTGACATATTTTTCTTTTATGACCTCTAAGTTGCTATCACGGGAAGAAAAGCTTTTTCCAACTCAAGATCATTAAATTACCCTCCTGTGCTTTATCCTATCCCCTCTGTGGCTTTAGTTTCACATTTAAGTCATTAACCCAATTGTAGCTTATGTCTGTGCATTACGCAAAGCAAACACATTTCCAATAAAACATCTTTTCTGAAAATACAGCACTTAGCTTCTTAATCCATGTAGCTAACAGCGTGGATTTTTACACTATTTCTAGGTGAAATAAATGTAATACATTTTTCATGTTATTTTAAGTTATCAAACATTCATATCTGTGAAGTAAACATTTTGGTGTTGTGATGAGGAAGAAAAGGGAACGAACATGATTATATTATATAATTATGACATTTAGGGGTTAATATTATTTATTTTCCAAATGCTAAGTATCCCATTTAATATTTTGGATAACAGTTATTCTTCTCATCATGTGGTAACTAAGTAGAGAAACTGAGGTAAAATGGTGATATAAATGAACATTCCTGGGAAAGATGAGGGATAGAAAATATAATATCCTCCTTTTCTTTTTTTCTAATGCTGCTTTCTGAATCTCTAGACTGGAACTTAGTAAAGAGATGACACGATACTCCACACGAGTTCCAGGGAGCTGGAAACTTTTGCATTCCTAGGTATAGCTCCGCTAGATGCTACACTCATCTAGAATGATGAATGGCATAGATATGAACTGCTTTGTGAAATAAAACCAGAAATAACACCAATTCTGTTCATTCCTTTCAAGTATAGCCCAACAGAAATAGTCATTAATGTTATGTTCACTAATTTTCCTATTATTACTGTATCAATACAAAAAACTTACAGCATGGGAGCCATCACCACGTACATTATCACACTAGATTTCCATAATCACCCCATGAGAGGAAAGCATCACAAGCATTATTTTCCCCTATTATTACAAGGTGACAGAAATTGCACTACTTACCTAGATCCCAAGGCAGGAAAATGAATGAATGAATGAATGAATGAGCAGAGGCTACAACTCAGCTGTTGGCATTTATATTTGCTTTTCCCACCAGGCTGTACTCCTTTAAAAGAGAAAAGGGAAGAAAAGAAAAACCCATCTTTAATTTTAAAATGCAATGAAAGTATAATAAAATAGAACTTTAAAACAATTTAGTGTATTAACATCTGCTGTTAGACCTACTCTTTTGTAAAATGAGATCTTGTGATCTCTGTCCCTAGAGATATTTGAGAAGTTAATAGGATAAGTAGCTGTCCTTGAAGATTGAAAAAATAATAGGTAGACCAGAAAGTCTACTAGATTCCATTCAAAGGCAATAATTAATATCCACAAAGAATTTCCAACCACTTTCATATCTTCTTGGAAAAAGTTCAATTTCTCAAACATTGACTATACCTACTCTGTGCAAGGCATTCTGAGGGATGCTAAGGAAATACAGTGGTAAGTGAGATGCCTGTGAAAAACAATATTTACTGTGGCTATCTCTGAGACTGTGGAATTATGGGAATTATATACTTATTATTATTATTATTATTATTATTATTATTATTATTGTGTATCTTTATTTCCAAATTTTTATGTAGTTAGCATGCATTTGTTTGGCACAACAAATAAGCATTTAAGAATGTATGGAGACGGATATAGCACAATGTTGTCTTATTTTCTACTAGAATAGGCCTCCCATGTTAAATTCCTTTGAAAATTCTATGCTCCTACGCTGAAGAGAGGGGAAGTCCACACTGACTGAGCAATTACTATGTTTTGGCATTTTCTTAGATGTTAGAAATATTAACCTTTTACTTTTCATCACAACCTCTCAAGAAAATATTATTATCCTAATTTTATAAATTTGAAAACTGACCCTTACAGGGAGGCTATATGACTGTTGGTCACGCAACAAGATTTTAGACCCTAAGTACAGTTTTCTTTTCACATGGCCATGATACCCTTCGTTTGAATCCTGCAGACAATAGGCTTGTCCTTTGCTGAAAGTACCAGTCTGATTTGTAACTAAAATAGAAAATCATGTGAAGTCCCAAATAGCTCCACGTTTATTTTTATTTGTAGCTGCCTAATATACCAAGTCTCAATTCCTATTGAATTATCCCTCGTCCCAAATAAACTACTGCATTAAATTCGTTACATCCACACAGTTGGTTGGCTTGTTGACCAAGTTTTTCCACTGGATAAAATGGAAGAAATTGTCAAGTACTTGTTTTAAACTAATGTACTTTAAACAATTGCCCTGGGTGTTCCGTAATTACTGAGTATGTTCTCAATACCACCCTGAAATTTTAAATTGTACATTCCAGATTAGAAACAAAACATGGAATAGACAGAAGTGAGTCAAGTTGAACCTAGAGAATTTCACTCAATGAAAGGGTAATTGTAGAATTATAAATTAGCAAAAAGAATGTTGTTGTTTTTTGCTTTTTTTTTAAGTTAGCATTTAGTCAGGAAAGTTCAGATCAAATTAATATTAATAATCAAAATGCTAAAGATTCAAATACATACAGAAAGACTATTTTTACAGAAAAAATGAAGTGAGTAGACATTTATTAGAAATAAAATGACTTCTAGACATCAGGAATTTTTTTTTTTTCTTAAAAAAATGGTTTAGTGAGGAATTAGGAAAAAGAGGGACTTCTGGGGTATCGGTGAAGTTCTGTTTCTTGATATCAGTATTGGTGACATGATAACACTCAGTTTGTGTATTTCCTGTTTGTTTGTATAGTATAGTTCAATAATCATTTCTAAGAAATGAGTTGTAACTGTGAGGACTGAAAACCTGAGTGATTTTTAAATGATGATTTTTGCATCTTTGCACTATAGATTTAAAAAAATGGCATGAGAAGAGCTTAGGTATAATGGATATCTATTCTTTTGCAAAAGCAAAAGACCAGAAAAAAACAAATTAAAACCACTTCACTAAAGAACAAAAGAAGACAAAATTTCTCTTAGTCCTCATATTCTGTAGGTATCTGACCTGGGATAAGGAGTGATCTAAAATCCCCATACAAGCTAGGCCCCAGTTAACTCTCCTTTCTTTTGCAAACACATGCACTCCAAACCACATAAACCATTTTTGAAATTAAGTTTTTGTCCTATGAAGAGTCACTATTGAACAGGACTTATACACTTACGTTTCTAAGGGTTAACTATAGGACAATTTTCATTAGCATCATAGCTGACAAGCCAAAAATGGGTTGTAAGATTCTTGCTGATCCATAAAATCCTTATATTTAAAGTTGACTATTTCAATCCCCATTTCTATTTAATGCCTATTAGAAATAATTTAAAACTCACACACTTAACTTCAGGAGAAGCTAGTAGTTCTCAAACTTTAGAATTCATAAAGGTTGTCTGGAATATTTGTTGAAAACATACTTTAAAACTCTATGGCAGACACTCTGATGCAGTAGATTTATAGGGACAGCCCCAGGAATCTATGCTTTCCACTAGCATGTTACATAATTCTGAAACAGATCGTCTGTATAGCACACCTTGAGAAAAACTGGCACTATTAGAACATCAAATATTGACAAGTTCCAGACAAACTCCGCATGGGATACCAAGAGATCACAATCCAAGCAGTGTGCATGGACTTAAATAGCCAGATGGTTTTCACCCTGGAAATCTAACGATCAATGAATTAACACCATGCTGCACAAACCTTCATCTTTGTGAGACACAATGGCTGATGTTAAGAGGAAGGGTACAATTCAGTAAACCTTTATGACACCCTGACCCACAGTTGGCCTAACAAAGACTTTGGCTAATTAGTAGGCAAACCCTCCATTCTGAGACAAACCCCATCCATGGAAGTTGTGACTCAACCTGTCACAACAAGTATACAAACATCACATCTGGACTGTCATGGGCTGTCAGTCACAGGGTGACTACTAGTTCTTCTAAAATCCAGAACGATCATGTCAGAAGAAGCAGCTACTTTGTTTACCCTCTTTCTTAGGTAATCTTTCTCTGCATTATCATTTTGATCATTAATGTTCTTGGGTTGACAGGAGCCAAAGAAAATTCAAATGCAACCCAGAAACAACACAAATATGTCATCCTGGAATAGACATGTGATCTGCTTAACCTAGGCACCTGCTTCTCATGATGACTAATGCCAGATGTTTCAGGGAAAGATATGAGCCTCTATTACACATCTGCTTTATGCAATTGTGCAATGATGTCTCATAAGGGAGTTCTTTTTTTCTGACCCTGGCTTAGCCATCAGCTGTAGCCTAATATTTCAAGACATCAATCCTTGAACTCATTACTCCTTCATCGTTTACTGCATTTTCTATAAAACAAACAAACAAACAAACAAATGAAAAACAAACAGAAAGAAAGAAAGAATATTTATCTAATATGCTCCCTTATCAACTCTGGACCAAACCAATTATACTTGTAGAAAACCTTTACTGTTTCCATTAAAAAGATAGCTGGATATTTAATATAAGGAAATATTTGTTGGTTACAGTAGGTAAATGAGAACTAGCTCACATTTACAAATAGTTTGGACACAAAAATTACTATACTGGTAATGCTGAAAGTTGATATTAGGAAAGACTTCTAGAGTCTATATAGCTAACCGAACGTAATTCAGGTGAAACTACAAGTAAGGACAAGAATTATAATTACAAGTATCATAAACACTATCAATTTCTCTTAAATTATATACTCCTGATAAAAATTCAGTAAGCAAGAAGCACAACTATGTTTATTAATTTGTGCAACAGATTTATAGAGTATCTTCTCTGTGCCATTCAATGTATTAAGTACTAGGTAAATAGTCACAGGTTTTACCCTTATATAGTCCAATAGGGGAAGTTGACAATTGTTAGGAAATAAATAGATAATATAATGATAAATTGAGATACATATTCTGTAAGAAACCAGAATGGTTATGATAGAGAAAAACTAGAAGAAACTACTTGGAGTTCTCAGGTAAATTTTCTTCAAGAGGTTACATTTAAATTGAGACAAAAGTTCAAGAAAACTAAGATGATACCAAGAGCAGGAGGGGAGTGTTCTGGGTAAAGGAAATAACAAGGCAAGTCTTGTTGGTACATTTAAGGAACTTAAAGGAAGTCAGTGTGCCTGACAATAGGTAGAAATCAGATCTTGGAGGACACTGTAGGTTATAGTAAAGAGTTTGGGCTTTATGATAGGTGAGATGGTAAGCCATTAAAGGACTTAAAATGGAGAAATGGTATGAACATACATTTTTAAAAGATCACACTGAATGCAAAAAGGAGAATGTAATGGAGGAGGCAAAGAGAGTGTGGGGAGGTCTGTCAGAACAGCGATTTTCTAACTTTCACGTGCACAGAAATATCTGGGGATCTTGTTAAAATGCAGATTTTAATTCTCCAAGTCCAGGATGGGGCCTGGGGTTCTGCATTTCCGCCAAGCTCCTAGGGGATGCAGATACTATTGGTCCATGGACCATACTCTCAATAGGAAAGTATAAGAATACTTTTACAGTAGTATTTCAAGATGGTGGCTTGAACTAGGATGGAAAATGTAGTAATAGAGGAAATTTGACATATTTGAGATATATTTGGGAGTTACAACTAACAGATTCTCTATAGTATGCCCCTTAATATTACAACAGTGGGGTATATGAAGATCTCTGAAACCAACATTTCTGAAAGTCAAGGGCATCCTGAAGTTTGTGTATCAACTCTGTGTATGAATGGAGATAGTAGCTGAGGAATTAAGGCAGAGTAGAAACTTTTAATGAGTAGACCAGAATTTAGCTTGGGGAATGGGGAGAAGGTTGAAGGTGGCGGTGAGTGAAATAGGGATGTTGCCTGTTTGCCTGACAGCCAGGGAGTTATGAACAGTGTGTCATACAGATGCACAGGAAAGAACCTTAAAGATCAAAGTCAGCAATTTCAAGTCTTAGTTCTGCTACATTTCAGCTGTGCCTCTGGGAAAAAAAAAATCACGAGTCTCTTATATCTATTTTCTCACTTAATAAAATATGATATAATGAGATCATGCACATGGACACATTTAGGATGATATCTATCATAAGAAAGTATTCACAAATGTCAATTGAATTACACCTATAAGCCTTAACGGGGGACCATTTTTTGCTTCTTCTGAAGATATGAAAAGAAAATCATTGTTGTAGCTATAGGAGGGAGTGATTTCATATTGTGGAGTGTGTCTCCGTGTGCAACCTATATTATATCTGCTCTACTAAAGATGTTTACTGACAATGAATTTGGAAAGCCTTTTCTTACTTAGAGACAAGAAATATCGCCTCTAAATTCAAAATGGTGTACACTTCTGCAAATACTACAAAGGTAATTTCCAATTAAAAACAATATTAGATTGGATTTCTAGTAAAGGTGGTGGAGGAAGTAAATGATGTACTTGCCTCTTATCATGACCACCTCAAAATTACAACTAAACTACAGAACAACCATCATTGAGAATCACCTGAAGTCTAGCTGAACAGAAGTCCTACAACTACAAATATACAAAAGAAGCCATGCTGAGACTGGTAGCAGGGGTGGAGATGTGGATCAGGCTGGTCCCATACCCACATGTGGCAGCTGCAAACTGGGAGGGATATCTCAGCGATGGTGGTCCTCCCGGAGTAGCGAGGGGTCCCAGCCCCACTCCAGGCACCCCAGTCCAGGGTTCCAGTATTGAGAAAATAAGTCCCCACAACTTCTGGTTGGGAAAACCAGCAGAGATTGTAGCTGAGTGAGATGAGGGCAGCTAGAGTCACAGGTGCTCCTCCTTAAAGAACATGCACACAGGCTTGCTCACTGGTGGACTCACTTGGTCTGAGCGCCAACACTGGAGCAGCAGCTTGAAAGGTTCCAGGAACATATGGGGAGACACTGAATTGTCTGGCTTTAGGGCAAGGGTTGGAGGGGCAACTTTCTCCCAGATGGAGGAGCTGGCAAAAACCATTGTTTCTTTGTTGAGCCCTCACCCCTCCTGGTGTGCCATATCTGAGTTTCCATCAACCTGGCTAACATTGTTTGTCCACCATAGTGATTCCCTGAGACCCAGCTTGTGGGCCCACCCATGCGATTTCCAGCGACTTTCCCATACAAATGGCCTGTCTTGGCTCATGCTGTGGACTTTCCTAAAATCTCTCAAAGATTCACAAACCACAAACAAGCAGCATCAGACGTTGAGGTGCTCCATACCTCTTGCTGAACAGCCTCAAGACCAGCATTGGTGCCAGCCAGCCTCAATTTGTGGCTTGGACTCTCCCAGGCACTTTCTATCACAGCATGGGTGGCAGCCATCTGCAGATTGCTTTGTGACTTATTCCAGGTGACCCTGAGCAGGGCAAGGCTACAGCTGAATTTGGCATGTGGTGTGGCCCCTTCCAGGATGACACACCCAAAGGGCAGACTGGTCAGGTACCAAAGCCCTGCTAAAGTGAACCCTACTCTGTATAATCAGCCCCTGCACAACAGCTCCTCCACTTTAGTCACAGCCAATCCCCACAACCAATCAGCCCAAGGGTCAGTGCCTCCCATTGATGTGCAAATAGGAATCAAGGCTCAACTACAATAGGAGAGCAGAACAACTCAACTCCCACAAGTGACACACCTGCAGCAGCTAGCTCGGGTGACCAGGGAGACTGTGCCACAGGGCTCCACAGGACACTTACTACATAAAGCCACTCTACGAAGACTGGGAGATACAGCAGTTCTAGCTAATACATAGATACAAAAACAGGGAGGAAGCCAAAATACGGAGACAAAAAAACACGTCCCAAATGAAAGAAGAGAACACAACTCCAGAAAAAGAACTGAACAGAATGGAGACAAGCAATCTACCAGATGCAGAGTTCAAAACACTGGTTATAAGGATTCTCAATGATCTCAGTGAGAACTTCAACAGAGAAATAGAAAACATAAAAATGGAGATTGAAAATATAAAAAAGATCCAGTCAGAAATGAAGAATACAATAACTGAAATAAAGAATACATTAGAGGGAATCAGTAGATTAGATAAAGCAGAAGATTGAATCAGTGATTTAGAAGATAAGGTAGCAGAAAACACCCAATCAGAACAGGAAAAAAAAAAAAAAATGAGAATAGTTTATGGGACCTCTGGGATTTCAAGTGTACCAACATTTGCATCATAGGGATACCAGAAGGAGAAGAGGGACAGCAAGGAATTGAAAACCTATTTGAAGAAATAATGATGGAAAATTTCCCTAACCTGGTGAAGGAAATAGACATTCAAGCCCAGGAAGCACAGAGAGTCCCAAATGAGATGAACCCAAAGAACCCAACACCAAGTCACATCATAATTAAAATGCCAAAGGTTAAAGACAAAGAAATAATCTTAAAAATAGCAAGAGAAAAATAGTTAGTTACTTATAAGGAAGCTCCCATAATACTGTCAGCTGATTTCTCAACAGAAATTTTGCAGGCCAGAAGGTATTGGCACAAAATATTCAAAGTGATGAAAAGCAAGGACCTACATTCAAGATTACCTTGCCCAGCAAAGCTATCATTTAGAATTGAAGGACAGATAGAGTGTCCCTGACGCGAAAAAGCTAACAGAGTTTAGGAGTTCATCACCACCAAACCAGTATTATAAGGAATGTTAAAGGTACTGCTTTAAGATAAAAAAAAAAAAAAATGGTAAAAATTATGAATAATAAAATGGCAATAACTACATATCCATCAACAATTACTTTCAATGAAAATGGATTAAATGCTCCAATCAAAAGGCCTAGAGTGGCTGAATAGATAAGAAAACAAGACCCTTATATATGCTGCCTATAAGAGATTCACTTCAGATTGAAAGGCATGGGAAAAAGATATTTCATGAAAATGGAAACAAACAAACAAAAGGCTGGGGGAACAATACTTATATCAGAAAAATAGAGTTTACAACAAAGGCTATAACAAGACACAAAGAAGGATTTGGTAATCTCATTTCTGGGTATTTATCCAAAGAAACCCAAAATGCTGCTTTGAAGGGACAGGTGCATCCACATGTTAATTACAGCATCATTCACAATGGCCAACACGTCGATGCAGCCTGGGTGTCCACCAATGGATGAATGGATAAAGAAGAGATGGTACATATATGCAATGGAATATCACTCAGCTATACTAAAGAATGCAATTGTGCCATTTGCAACAACATGGATAGACCTAGAGGGTATTGTGCAGAGTGGACTAAGTCAGATAGAGCAAGACAAACACCGTATGATTTTATTTATATGTGGAATCTAAAGAAAAAAATAAATGAATAAACAAAACAGAAATAAACTCAGATACAGAAAACATTTTGATGGTTTTCAAATAGAAGGGGAGTTTGGGGGGATGGGTGAAAAAGGGGAAGGGATGAAGAAGGACACACTGGTAGTTACAAAAGAGTCATGGGGATGTAAAGTATAGCATAAGGAGTATAGTCAATAATATTGTAGTATCTATGTATGGTGTCAGATGGGTACTAGATTTATCGGATGTATGTATATTGTATGTATACTGTAATCGAAAAATCAAAAAAATATTTTAAAAAGCAGTATTAGGTTATTACAGAACTTAAAGAGCTATCTAGGTCCTTAGCCATACTTGTAAGGATCCCTAAAAGGTGGCAGACTCTTATGTTATCGAAACTCTTAGGAAAAGAAGTTTGGCAAAACTAAGGTAGGCATTTTCAGGTCTCACCACAATGGTCATCAAGACTTTTTCTTGATGACTTGATATCAGTCTTCTACTGTTTGTTTGTTAAATTATTTGTACTAAGAAAGCGGCTTCCTCACTTTATCTTTCCTGGTTCAATTTAAGTCATTCCTCTTTCCCACACTCTCAGAGGGACTGGAAAATAGCTGGTCATACTTTATAACTCAGGCCTGGTGTGAAGTTAGGCTGACTTCAATTAAGCCTCTTTTGTAATTAACAGCAAGTATTTGCACACAAGAAAAGTTCCAGATGTCCTCCCGACCTCTGAGTGTCTAAGTGGATAGAACATGACCCCTGTAAAAGTACTCTGCATCATTAATTCATAGTGATTACGGTCTTCCCAGTGTTGACACAAAGACATACTCAGCCTTTCAAAATTATAAATTCAAAACAATGAGCTTCTTTACTCTATAATCTTAAATGTCATGGGATTTATAACCTCCTCAGGATAGGGAAAAATTTATGGAGTTTATCTTGTATAGCCCTGAGTTTATATATGTGTTGAACCTTATGCTTGAAATGAACAACCAGCAATCTTCAAAAATCCACTGTATCTATCCCAGGCAAGGCAGATGTAGTCTCCCCCTTCCCCCCGCTTCTCCATCTCTCTCCCTCTCTCTCCCCACTAGACTAATTCTCAAATCCCAAAAGAAGCTCTTTAAAATTTCCCTTGGCAATCCAGGCTGGTAGAAAAAAAGTAATAATTTTGGTCATTACCTTTTGCCTACTCTGTTAGGCAACATTTAGAATCATGCCCAGAATGTCACATGCAACTCTAGCCCCCTATAAGAATGTCTCACACCATTTCTGGGTAAGTCAATTCCTCAATTGCACAGAAGCTCTCAAACTCAAAGGAAATGTCCAGGTATTTCCCACCTCAGCAAAATTATCACCGTCCTCTTCCACTCACAGCCAGGACACACCACCAGGGAACTGAATATTGTAACCACACAAATTATTCAAAACCTACAAACCAGTCCTTTCCTCCACTTGGTCTCATGATAAATAATGCCAAGTATTTGGTCTTCAGAGATGAAAAATCTTTCAAAGGACTTAACAGTTAGGCACTTATCTCTCATCTATACATCTGTAATGATCTCGATCAGGCTCTTCCTTCTTCTAGTTCAACCCACTTAAATCCATTCTACCACTGACTCTAAAGAGAGATATCCAAAGTATAAATTTGATCATGGCCCTCAGGCAATGGGAAAGCTTGAATTTAACACATCAGACCCATTGATATTGTTGTCTGAATCCTTCACTGACCTATAAAACCTTTAAGGCAGAGAACAAACCATATTCATCCCATCAATCCTGCAAACTAATATTAGGTTGGTGCAAAAGTCATTGGAGTTTTTGCAATGTTTTAACCTTTTAAACCGCAATGACTTTTGCACCAACCTAATACCAAGCATAGCATTTAATGATATTCCATAAATGCTTGTTGAATTAGTATTAGTTTTTCAAAATCACAGACTCCAAAAATGGAGATAAAGGGAAAAAATGGCAAAAACGTACACGACAAAGATGCCAAACTATAGACCTTCTGTCACATCTTGTCCTCCAGAGTAGTTAGAGTAATATCTGCAATAAGTATTTTATATCACAACCTCCTATTGCATTCAGAGCTTCTGCGTTCACCATCACATCCCAAGTGATATACAGGGAAATCATATTTCACATCAACACATTACTACTGAAACAAAGCAAATCTGTGCTCTAGGTTTTAAATAGAATGGAACAGAAACAATGTTTTCTGAACACAGTTTCATCAAAACGGATTTGAGTACATGTTGTTCAGTAATGGTATCTCAATACCCACATCTGCCTCCTTGTGCCCTCAACACACACATGCAAATCTTACTGATATATGGGGGGTAACGCTTACTCACCCTTCACTGCCATTCCTCCTCAGCTCCCCTTAACTGCATTATAATCATAGTTATTACTGCCATAATAATAGTAATAATACTTTGTGCTTCTACAGCACTTCTCAGATGATCTCAAAGCATGACTGCATCATGACTGTAAAAATTAAGAACGTTCACCTCCTCTGGACATGGTGTTTATAATAAGGGCGGTAGCTCACAGACTTGCCTGACACCCACAAGTCAAAATTATGAAGAGACTTGCACAGATTTGCTTCTTTTATTTAGCTAGAAAAGGATGACTTTATGGACACAGGTCAAAACAAGTTCCAGAGGGTCCCATCAAAGAAGAAAGATCTACTTCTTATCCAACACTCATTGACCTTATCAAATACTGACAAGGAGGAAGAAAACATTTTAATGATTCTGTAGTTTAAATCTGCCTTTCACATCATGACCACAAATTAACTGGCTGCCCCATCTAGTCTTGGTCTCCAGTGTCAAGCCAAACTTTCTGTATGTCCCAACCTTCCAGAATAAATTCAATGTCTATCAAGTGCCAATGAAGTGCCAGGATAAGGCAAAGCACTGGGAATAAAAATATGTAGAGATGGTTTCTCTGCCCTTAAGGAGCTCATATTCTTTATAGGTTAGAGATCATGAAAGGGGACAGATAATTGGTCTTGCTTTCACATGGTGAATGGCCAAAGAAATTTAGTCTCTACATGGCAACAGAAAGATGAATTTCAAACACAAACCATTCAGATTGCTCACGTGCTCAAAACCCTTTGATAGTTTCTCATCACATTGAGAATGATATCTAACTTTGAACCATGATCTACACGGGGGTCCCTGTTTTTCTTGTTGTCTATCCCTCCAGTCTCATTTTCTTCCCTATGATCTTTCTATTTAAGGCACACTGACTTCCTTTCTTCTTATCTAAGAACCTAAGCTTGAGCCCATCTCAAGTCTTCTGTACTTGCTGCTCCATCTTCTTATAACACTCTCCTCCATACCATCATATGACTTGCTTTCTCATTTCATTCAGCTTTTTTCTCCAATGTCAACTTCTCAGAGAAGACTCCCTTAACCACTTCCTCTAAAATAGCCACCCTAGCCTGTGACAGCTCATCTGTATTTTTTTTTAGCCTACTTTATACTTCTTCACCATATTTATCTCTATCTGACATTATAATAAATGTTTATCTGGCTGGTTGATCACCGTTGGCGTTCACCTTCAGGATATAAGCATCATATAGGCAGTGATATTGTTGTGTTCATCATTACAACCCAAACACCTAGAATAATAGTTGACATATAGTGTCTAGCTAATAAATATTTTCTGATACATAGTGGAGAGGTTCTCTACACCCACACTCTACCCAATAATACAATAGGATCACCAATTTGCTTCCAATGCTCCAGGGATTATCTAAGGTCTTTAAATTGGGAAAGGGAAGGGAATGGGTTTTTACCTGTTAAGCTCAGACACACCAATGTTGGCTACAAGTAATATCCATGTGCCTTGCAGGAATCCTCTACTGCCCATAATTCCAGGTTTCTCTCTCCTTTACATATTAGGCACTATAATTACGATTTTATGACTGGAGACTGGCTGGCTGTCCAGTCATCGGGAAGCATCCTTTCTCGATGAATGTTGCCCCATGGACATAGATAAGCCCAATAATTGTGCCTCTTTGTCTATGACTACTCCTTCTAGTTCTCTTAAGTAGGCTTAAACTTGATTCATTTGCATATCCCAAGAAATTTTCCCCATGGGAGCAATGACAGGAACTGGATTGTTTTCATAGAGTTTCATGTCTATCTTGTTAGCCTCCAGGGGTCAAATTTTTGTGTCTTGCTTCCTTATGGGGTATTTCAAACTATCAAAACAAGTTTGTGCAACCAAAGAGCTACTTGGTTGAATCCACCAATAGATTGGATACCTATTTACAAGCACACACAATTTTTTTTTTCTTGTGCAAAATGTTAATGGACAAAATGTAAGGGCACAAAACCTCAAAATGAATACACAAATTGTGAGATATGCTTTTGAAATTCTGATAGGTTCATATAAGTCTTGGAACTTAGTGTAAATGTCTCATTCATAATTGTCCTTAATTTTGTACAAGGTGTGACCAAAAGGTACGGTGAATGTTTAAATAACAAAAAAATTATTACAGTAAGACACATTGCTATAATCCCCCTCAAAACACTCCCCCCTTTTTCAAACACACTTATCCCATCATTCTTGCCACTTTCTGAAGCAGTTCTAGAAGTCCTCTTTCATGAGTGTCTTTACTTCATCCTCCACCATGACAGTGCTCCTTGTCACATACTTCTGATAGGCAATTTCTGTCAAATAAAACTATGGCGGTGTGTCCTCATCCACCTTATTCATGGGGTCTTGCACCATGCAACATCTGGCTCTTCCCCAAAGTCAAAACGATCATGAAAGGGAAACATTTTGAATCAATTCAGAACATTCAGGCAGCCATGACAGCGTAACTAAAGACACTTGTCAAAGAGGACTTCCAGAACTGCTTCAGAAAGTGGCAAGAATGATGGGATATGTGTGTTCAAAGTGAGGGGATTAATGGCAATGCATTTTTTTACTGTAATATATTTTTTTAAACATGCACCATATTTTTTAATCATATCTCATACGAAGCTGCCTTCCTCACAAAGATTGGTTCCTCCTTCCCACCCCAATGCCTAATAAGAATATTGGTTGCCATTGCCAGCAGGCACCACAAGTGCTAACTCTATGGCATGTGAGAAAACAGGCTGATGGCACAGTCTTTATACCTCTTTTCTGCTTTAACAATCATTTAGCAGTTGGCTCAGTCTCATCAGATGTTTATAACACTAATTCAGAAAATGTGGTTTCCAATCACACAGAACAAGCCTTGTTCTCTCAGCAGTATTTCATGCCATCATCTGCCTTTCTAGAAAATGAGGTAAAACACTGGATGTTTTACCAAAATGTTTAGTAAACGACATTATGTTGGTTTTCTTTTAAAACTGGGTTGGGTAGAGCTAAAGAGAATATCAAAAACCGTTTTTCCATTTCTGAACCAAAAAACAAACCCAGAGCTACGTAGCCTCACACCCATATGTTCATCCATCCATCTGCCCCTTCAAACATGCATTGAACATCTACTCTATAGCAGACACTCTGGAACTGGAACTACAAGCACTTACAAGATATGACCTGGCCCTGACTCAATTATTTACATTAAACCAAAGTTTTTATCTTCAACAACAGCAATAGGTTTTAGGTCCAAACACATGTAGCCTAGGTAATGTTACCCCTATCAATGTCACTTCCGTGACTTTCTACAAAACCGTTAACTAAATCCATACTATCTGTGATGGCCACATCCTTCTATTTTCTTGATTGATTATTCATAGCTTGTAATTTACGAAGTACTTTCACATAGAACATTGCGTCTAATTCTCACAACAATCTGTGGGGTTGATGTCATAGACCTTATTTTACTGAAGTAGCAGCAGAACCTCAGGGATGCTGTGCCACTTGCCCACATCATACATGGTCTTATGGGCAGAAATGACATTTCTGACTCCATAATCACTGCACTGTGGCTTCAGCTGTCTCTTCTAACATCTCCTTCTAGTCTTCTTTGGTTGCACACTCAGTTAGCAAATATGTATTGAGCATCAACTATGTGCAATGTATTTTGCTAAGCAGAATTCTACCCTTGCAAATTTGATCAATTTTTTCAATTCTGAAATTGATCAAAAGAATTTGTTCATCTCTGTGTTCCCTGCATCCAGAATGAGTCCCTTCTAAAATTTATAGCCAAATATTATAAGCTCTCACATGGAGTCTGACTTCTCAAGTACATGCTCTCCTCAGCTCCACAGGAAGAGTTCAAGCTTTTCTCCATAACGAATAGCAATTTTTAAATTCTCTTCTTATTTTGAATAGTAATTTTTAGCCCTAGCCCCTTTCCTTCATGCCCCCACCTAGAGAGAAAAGCAAATGGATGTGAGGAGAAAGCAACAAGCAATGTTTCATTTCTTGGGCGGTATTTGAGAAGCAGCTAGATGCAGGGGTTCCCATGAGAAGCACAGATGGAAGTCCATCCATACAGATGACTCAACCAAAGTCCAGGTAACAGACAGTTCCGCAATGTCTGCCACTTTTTAACCAAAACCACTGCCTTCATCGCCTTCGTCTCACATTTGCTGCTTGTTGAGTTACTTTAAACCCTCGTTCCAAAAGATGGCCCTTAAGATAGAAAAGATATAAAATTAAAAGCAGATGCTTCAATGTACTGGGGTCATGTCTGGGTCTGGAAATGGAAAGAGAGACAGCAGGTTTTTATATTCTCTTACGCAAGTCCCAGGACATTCTTTAAAATGAAGAAGTCAAAAAATATAAATATTTCCATTAGTCAAGGGATACCAAACCAAGGTTTGTCAAATCAGTGACTATGAGAACTTCTCCAAATGGAAATATTTACAAGAAGACTGAGGCAATCATTATTACCAAGCACAATTATGAGACAATATGTACCCTTCTCTCTCATTTTTCCAAGCAGACATATTATGGCATGGAAAGATAAAGAAAACAAGGCAAAAATGAAAGGGCACAGAAGATGAGAGGAAAAGGGTAGGAAAGGTGAAAAGAAAGGAGAGAGAGTGGCTGGTATAAAAAAGAACAAGTTTTGAAATTAGACGGGCATTGATTTAAATTCTGACTTTTGCCATGTGTCTTGGCCCAACTTGTCTCATCCTGTAAAGGGCATGATTATATTTTCTCCACAGGATAAATGTGAAGATTAAATGAGATATTGAATGAAAAAGCCAACATGGTGTTTGACAGCAGCTTCTCACTAAAGAGAGGTGGTTGTGATTGTTGTTTATTTTAGAGTAAAAGACTAAAGAGAGAAAGAGGAGAGATGTTCTCACTGAATAAAATGTCATTCTCAAACCAGATTTATAAGATTTATTATTAAAAAAATTCTATCTGGATATTCCAGAATCTTTTAAATTAACTATTAATTGAACTATTCTGATAATTCTATAATGTATGGCTAGAAATGTAAAGCTACCCACAATAAAAACTGAAACTTTATTTTGAGTGCACTATGATTCTCAATCCTGGATACTTATCAGATCACTTTTTTAAAAAAGAGAAAAAATCAAATCCCTAGATCTTACCTCAACAAATTTGTTTTCAGTTAAGTCTTGGGTAGGGCTCAGACATCTGTATTATTATTATTTTTTAAGTTCCATAGGTATTCTAATGCCCAAACAAGGTAGAGAACCACTGTTATAAAAAACTACATAAAGTTGAGCATTCTGGCCATGAAAGGCTGCATCCCACTACTATCCTGAATCAATGTGAGACACCTGTAGGAAAATAAATATACATTCAACATAGCAACTTTCTTAACCAAATTAAAACCTGCACTTGCAAGGCTTTTTATTTCCTGAGACTATTTACTCAAACTTCTTCTATGTTTATACCTATCTATAAAACCAAGATATGCTCTATAAGAAAGACTGTGGAAATACAACAAACCCTTCCTCTAGAAGGTGCTCCAGGTTGTAAGCAATCCTTCATGGGTCTATATAATGACATGTATAACATAGAAGCTTCTGCTTCAAATGTGTGGAGAAACACACCCCTGAGAATGGGGTGATGCCTACAAGTAGTAGCACATCATGCTCTCAGGAGTGACTGAGGTAATGTTATGCAATTCGACATTTTGCTTCAATTTGTTTAGCCACCTCCATCTGCACAAGCATTGATTGGTGCATGGAGAATGAGTCACTTCACATCAGATTGGGTCCCCAGGGAATTAAAACAGTCAAATGAGAATTTCTTTGTGTGTCAATGCGAAATGGTTAATAATATACCAAGTTCTTGTGCACCTGAAACTAATAAAATTTTAAAAATAATAATAATATACTAAGATTCAAGAGAAGACCCTTCATTGTGCACCATTCAAGCACACTTGAATGAAAAGTGTACTTTTCATTCAAGATTGCAGCTTTGATTGTTTACAATACCATCACTCTTGTTCCCAAAAGAAAATAGTTATAAAAACACAGAACTTTTGTTCTTATATCACAGAGTTAACCATTTTGTAAAGCTTTGTTTGGAAAACCCAAAAGGGCTTATAATGCCTTTGTTTTCAAATATGCAACAACAACAAAAAAATTGTTCCAAATCAATTTTTAAATGAAATGCCAGAAACTTGGGAAAATGTACTCAGTGGGCCAAGAATACAAACAAACAAAAAAAAGTGGATGGTGATGAGAGTCTCCCTTCTCTTTCATCAGGTTTCACTTAGCTAGGGTCAGTCATGCAATTGCAGATAAACAAACAAAGGAACTACATTTAAACATGGTACATTCCTAACAGGACTTCTAAGCATAGGGGAGAGGCCATCTCAGTGCCTCCCTACCTCATGGAAGCACCAGCTGCTCCTCATCGCTTGGGAAGCGAGTTGTGAAGAACACCAGTGACTGATAATTAAAGAGAAGAAATTCCATTCAGATGTAATCATAAAGGGAAATAACAGAGACACAAAAGAAATGAAGAAATTAAAAAAAAAGAAAAAAAGAATTTAAACTCACTAAACCCTTGAAGGCCTGACGTGACCCCAGAGTATAAGAAAAACAGATTGCCCTTAAAAGACTTATCTTTTTGAGAGGAAAGCCACATCAACTGAAATGAATTCTGAAGAAAGAAGGCCAGGTTGGTAAGGAAGGAACAGATAATTATTTTAAGAGCTTAACAACATAGATAAGCTGGTGGAAAAGGGAAGGAGCACTCTGCAATTTGCTCACTACTTACCTTCTTTAGGACACTGGGAGCTTTTTATAGGCATTTCCAACACTGGGTTTACCAGACGGTCTTAGTCTTATTGACTACATTTAAGATAAAATCACTTTGAGGTGCCCTGAATATTTTGTTTCTTATAAACATTTATATATAATGGAAGTTTTTATTTGATCACTTACTTTTATTCTCTCTCTATCTCTTTCTCTGTCTCTATCTCTCCTTTGTCTCTCCCTTTGCATAAAGAGAATAGAGCCAATGTCTTTTTTCACTATGTTCTCAGTATCTAAAGAGAACCACAGCCCCTGAAAAAGGTTAACCTTTCATTGAAATAGTCCTTCATAGATTTTCGAACGTGAAAGAAAATTACAGAAAACAGTCCAGCCCCCCTGGGCATTGTGATTCGGACAGGGTGCCATCCCAAATATTTGCATGGGCTCTGAGTTGAATTTGAGTTGAATTGGTACAGTGTGGGTATATGGCAAAAGACTGGCCTGAAGAAAAAAGCAGAGAAAAAATCATGTATCAAAGATATGTGCAACATTTGTTTGCCAAGTTACCAAAGCATTGGCCTCTTGTACGGAGTAGAGACATCTGTGACCCTTTAACTTCAATTTTTGTATTCCCAGACCTAAGTCACTGTCCCTAAATTGATTTGTATTACTGGAGGGTAACTTTACATCATAAACAGTTCTATTGTTTGAATATTTAGGAACCTAAAACAATGCATTCAATATATGTTAAGGAAAGACTATTAAGACTTTTTTTTTTACCAGATTAATTCAGCATGTGCATAAACTTCACTCTTCAGAAGCAGCATGAAATAGTGTAAAGCACATGAATTGAAGAGCTACAGAGACCCTATTTTAGATTCTGCTCCACCACAGGCCATGTGACTATGGAAATAACAATAACTAATATTTACTGAGAATTTAGTATTTGCCAGGCACTGTTCTGAGCACCTCACATGTATCAAGCCATGCAGTCTACATAATAGCTCTGTGAATTAGATGATATTATTATGTTATTATGATTATGACTAATGTTGAAACAAACACAGAGTGGTCGAATGGCTGATTAGTGAAGAATCCAATATTTGGTGCTAGGTCTTTAGCCATGCTCTTAACCTCTACGCTATACCATTCCCCAGCATTATTTGATTTCTCTGTCTAAGTCCCAGCTTTCTAATCTGAGAGAATGGAAGGACTGTGATGTAGACTAAATACTACATAAAATAGCCTTAACTTTTAAATAGTGCTACTGTTAAGGGGACTTCTAATACTAGTCATAATGAAGTAATGTAGACTACATTTGTCTTTCTATCTTAAACAACAATATATCTGGAGGAAAAATGTGAAACAATGATATTCAAACATTTGACAACTGGCAACACAGGCCAGTGATCCTTGAGAGAACTAAAACAAAGTTAGCTCTATAATTGCCCCAGATTACTTCCTGGAGAGCTTCCAGACTACAGTGCAGAAAAAGGAAACCCAAATAGAACCAGAGGTCTTTCTGAATTAAGGAAACAGGGCTTGGAATTTAAGTCAGAATGAAGGAGACAGAGTTTGGAATTTGAGAAGATGAAAGCAACAGAATTTGTGGGGTAGAGTACAGTAGAGGAGGAAGTTGCACAGACAAAGACCCCCAGAGATCTGAAAAGGGAGAGTCCTTGAGTTTTTGGCTGATTACTGATGTGCATGTGTGTGAGAGGAAACTATCCAAGGCCAGGGAAGGAAGAAGGTGAACAATTCCTGAAGCTCCCACAGGGCTAAGAATAGTTATGTTACAACCAGACTGAGTGAAAAGAACTTCAATTACATGGGGAATTAGGTAAAGTCCTCAGTATGGCATTGCCTTAGAAGTGGGACTAAATTAGTTTTAGGCTAGAGGCTGACTTTAGGTCTGCCCTAATGAAACTTAAAAACAAGCCTCAGAAGGATCAGATAGATTCCGAGTAATTTAACTGCAACACAGAACAAAGTCAAACAGTAAAGTATAAAACAAAAGGCAGCACCCAAGTACATAAAATTCATAATGTTGGTATCCAGTCAAAAATGCAAATAAGTGGGAAACTATTTTTAGGAGAAAAATTAATTGGTAGAAATAGATCCAGATATAAAAAGATGACAGAATTAGTTAAAGAAGCTACCATAAATATGCTTAATATGTTCAAGAAGATGGGGTGGGGGAAAGATGAACATGATGAGGAGAGAAACGGAACATGCAAAAAAGAACAAAATCAAACTATCTCTAACATGAAAAATTCATTGGATGGGATTGACAACATATCAGATAATGCCAAGGGAAAAAAAAATATGTCAGTGAACTTGAAGACATAGCAAAGGAAAATATTTTAAAAAGTAAAAAAACTAACATATGAAGAAACTTAAGGGACTTTGGACTATATCAAGTGATAACACATGCAAAAAGGGGTGGAGGAGAAATGCTTGAAAAAAAATAGCAAGAATTTTCCAAATTTAATAAAAATTATAAACTCACAGATCCCAGAAGCTCAAAACACCCCAAGAAAAACAGACATGAAGAAAATCAGTTCAATTCAAATCTATTAAAATGGCTAATGACCAGTAATAAAGAGAAACTTTTAAAAACATTCAGTGAAAAAGATAGTACATATAAAAAACTGACGTAATGATTACAGCAGACTTCCTTTGACAAACTATGCATGTAAGAAGACGATGAGGTGATATCTTTAAAGTAGTGAAACAAAAACACTTTCAACCAATTATTCTATGCCCAGAAAAAAATATATATAAAAAAGAAAGGTTAATTAAAAACTTTTCTAGAGAAAATGTTTTAAGAATTGATGACTAGAATTTCTTCAAGCAGAAGGAAAATGATACAGATGGAAATTTGAATCCACACACAAAGACATGAAGACTATCAGAAGTGGCAATACGTCTGTAAATATATATATATATATTATACACAAAAAAATTTGTTATTAAAAAATCACTTTGAAAGATAATTCACTGTTTAAAATAAAATTAATAATAATGTAGTATGGACCTCATAATGTATGTAGAAGTAAAATGTATGATGACAATAACACAGGACAAGGGGATGGAAGAATACCAAAGTATTCTTTAGGTTCTTAAATACCGTGTTTCCCCCAAAATAAGACCGGGTCTTATATCGTATTTCCCCGAAAACAAGACAGGTATATACTAATTTTTGCTCCAAAAGACACATTAGGGCTTCTTGCCAGGGGATATCTTGTTTTTTCATGTACAACAATCTACATTTATTCAAATACAGTCATGTCATCTTCTTCTGGAATATGGTCATAACGTACTAAATGCGTCTGTTTGACTGACAATCTTAACTGGGTCTTATTTTGGGGGTAGGTCTTATTTTCGGGGAAACACGGTATATGTGTAGTGGTATAATATTTGAAGAAAGACCATGGTAAATTAAAGATGCATATTATAAATCATAGGAACAACCACTTAAAAAAAGTATAGCCAAAAAGTCAATAGTAGAGCTAAAATGGAATAATAAAACATTTAATTAATCCAATGAAAGTAGGAAAAAAGAACAAAGACTATAAAAGATAGAAACTGTTTTCTATAGTTACCTATAGAAAACAATACAACTATAGTTACCTATAGTTACCTATAGAAAACAATACAAAGATGGTTGATTTAAATCCAATCATATCAATAATTATATTAATTATAAATGGTCATAGTACTACCCTTTAGAAAAGGGGAAAAATACATTTAACTGGCCAAAAAACAGTGCTTCCATAAGAAAATTATATGAATGACATAATTATAAAATAAGTTTACTGAGGTATGGTGTTAACACTGATTTCCCTTTAAATCAAAGATAAACATGAAACATTATATTCACAGTCCCTCTCCCCTGAAGTAAGAACACACAAATAGAAAACTATTATGCAGAGATAAAGCTTGAGAGGATATACAAACTCTTAACAGTGATTAAGTCCAGGGAGAACTGTGGGGAGAGAAACGTGAACTGGAGCGAAGCGAAGAGGGAGCTTGTTAAATGCAGATATCTAACCAAGCCTCGTCATGAGTAATAGAGTCAGTAGATCTGGGATTAGATCTAGAAGTATGCGTCTCTAGCAGGCACCTACAAGTAATTAGGTTGGAGTAGTCCTTGAGTCACACTATGAAGACATTGATGACGGGAATATAAGTCTATGGTCAGATTGCCTGCGTTTGAATTTCAATTCCACCAATCACTAGCTTGGAACAAGTCACTTCATTTCAGTTTAGCTATGGGTAAATGGGAGTATTTGTATTAACTGAATCATTTCATTTAAAATATTTATCATGGTGCTTACCACATCAGTATCCATTAATGTTAACCAATTTTGTTATACATATTTCTGAAAAAATTGGGGTTTTATATAATGGTTTTATTGCATTACCTACTGCTATGACAAGCATATTGGAAGAGTAAGTCAAAAAGGAAAATCAATAATGTTGATTCTGTATTTATTTAAAATTTTGATATTGTGTTCACTATTAAATTTTTTGCATTAATTTTTATTTTTAATAATATTAAAAAATTGTGTGTATGTGTCTAGTGCCTCACTCTAGTCCCAGGCCTGTATCACTTGTATAACTAAAAAAGGTGGGGAAGAGGCATATTCCTCTGATTATGCAGCCCCACTGATCAAATATTGTGGAGATACAGGTATGTCTTCACCCTCTAAAAGAATGAGAGATATTAGTATCCTGAGAGTGAGGTGTTTTTTCACTCTTCAAAGCATTTCCTATACCTTCTTTCAAATACCCAGCTCTCCTAAAAGTATTAGGTTGGTGCAAAAGTAATTACAATGTAAAAGGTTAAAAAAAAAAAAATTGCAAAAAGCGCAATTACTTTTGCACCAACCTAATATTTCTAGAAAGAATTCAGTTCATTAACAGTTATTTGCACAACTTTTTATAAAAATATTACACCTGCAAAATGATCTCAAACAGGAATAGTAATATGGAAATACTCATGGGTGCTCAGTTTGTGTCAGGTATTGTTCTACACACTCCACATACTTCAAATGGTTTAACTTTCTCAGCAGTCCTACTAAATAGGTATCGCTTTTATCGATAAAAAAAACTGGGGTCCTTTAAGGTTACATGACTTTCCCAACACCACACAACTAGAAAGTGGCACAGTGAAGATTTAACACCAGGCCTTTTGATCTGGGTCCTCACTCTTAATCACCACACTATACGGCCTTTCACCCCCAAATTTAGGAAGCAGAGATCCAGGAAACCACAGGATGTCAGTAGGCAGCAAACACATCTGGTACATCTCAACTCAAGCTTTTTATATTCTCAGAGCTAAATGGCTGCCTCTATACTAATTAGGATCACAGGTGGGTAACCACATCAACAGCTGGTTCCACTGCCTAAATATTCAGGAATATAAAAGAACACACTTAGTGACTTATAGTTAAATTGGCTGTTCACTGGCAGAAAGAGACACGTGACAGACACACACACACACACACACACACACACACACACACACACACACACAGAGATCCTTGGAGTGTTCCTGGGGATTCATTCCACTTGTCAAGAGAGATTTGGGTAGAAAGCTAGAACACTTGGATCACTTCGGCACGTGCTACTTTTTTCTCATTATGATATCATTGCAGTCATGAAGGCCCCTGACAGCATGTCAATTTGGAAAATAGTATCTCTGTTGAAAGCTTGATGAGTACATCTTATTTTTAATGCAAACTAATTCCTGCTTTGCAGATAATCCTCTCTGAGTGATGTTTACATAAGATACACAGAAATGACAGGATAAAAATAGTTACTATGAAATTCTCTACAGGCTATAAACAGTTTTAACTTTTGGCAAAAGGACTTTATTATTTACATACTCGGACAAATATAGGTCACATTCTCCTCAGATTTTTAATGTTCCTCTGCAAATAACTGACATACAGAGTGTGTAAATATACCAACTGGACCCCTTCCTGTGTCTTAATTAAATTCTAGCCATCTTGCTCAGAGTCTTGTGTATTTGGTTTATCTTAGGATCATTATTAATATATGTCAATAATGTTGCAGTCAGATCTTGTCTTGCTGCCTTTTTAAAAAAACAAATACAGTTGGAGTGATTTATTTCCAATGATAGATAATGTCTCACTCCAAAATCTCAAGATTCTAATCCCCCACTGTTCAAAAGTCCATAAACTTCAAACATCATCAAACTCAAATGCTATAATCCTAGTAGAGAACGAGGTGGCAGATTCTGTAACTGAAGTAAGGAGCACACTGGTTTACATTAATACAGTTATTTCTCTGTCAAAGCCTCACAGCAAGAACAGAATCTCAGTTCAACATTTTTAGGCCAAATGAAGCATCATGTTTATAAATAAAGCCTTCAGTCCTTTTCCTCTCTTAGCAGTAAATTCTTTGCAACTCCTGGCATTTGCAGTACTAACATTTGTCTGATTTAGTTGCAGGACAAAGGCACTCTGTTATGGAAAAAGAAGCATTTCGGCACTCACCCATATCCCAAAACATTTCTAAAATGTAGGTGTCCTATGGGGTTTGTGGTAGGTGGAATAATGACTCCCAAATGTGTCCACGTCCTCATCCCTGGAACCTGTATATTACCTTACATGGCAAAGGGGACTTTGCAGATATGATTAAGGTTAAAGACCTCCACAGGGTGAAATTACTGTAGATTATGAGGTGGGTCCAATCTAATCACATGGGTATTTAAAATAGGAGATGCTTTCTCGACTGGGTTTAGAGTCAAAAAGAGAAATGTGAATACAGAAGAACAGCCAGAGAGAGGCAGTGCTGTTGGCTTTGAAGATGGATAAAGGGGCTGCAAATGACGGAACATGAACATTCTCTAGAAGCTGGAAAAGGCAAGAAAACAGATTGCCCCCCAGAGCTTCCAGAAAGGAACATAGTCCTGCCAACACCTTGATTTTGGTCCAGAGACACCTGTGTCACAATCCCAACCCACAGAACTGTTAGATAATAAATTGGTGTGTTTTAAGCCACTGAGTTTGTGGTAATTTCTCCCAGCAGCAATAGGAAACTAATACAAAATATTTTCAAGTTACTGGGCTACACAATCAACTTCCCAAGGAGCATCATTCCACCTTTACAACAGATATTTTTAGCATTTGTTCCTACCAAAGGAAATGTACCGTGATGGTTAATTTTATGTGTCAAATTGACTGGCCATGGGGTGCCCAGATTAAACATTATTTCTGGATGTGTCTGTGAGGGTGTTTCTGGATGAGATTAGCATTTGAATCAGGACATTGGTTAAGATGATGTGGGTGGGCAGCACCCCAATCCATTGAGGGCCTGAATAGAACAAAAGGCGGAGGAAGAAACAAGTTGCTCCTTTCACTTCCTGCCTGCCTGCTTCAGTTGGGACATCTCATCTTCTCTGGTCCTCAGGTTGGGACTAGACCATTAGGCTCCCCAGTTCCCAGGCCTTCAGACTCAGAATGAACGACACCATGGGCCCTCCTTGTCTCCAGCTTGTAGATGGCACATTGTGGGACTTCTCAGCCTCTTTCATCTTGTGAGCCAAGCCAATTCCTCATAGTAATAAATATATATCTATATCTATATACATATATCTCACTGGTTCTGTTCCTCCAGAGAGCCCTAATATATGAACTTTCTTCTCTACACACAACCATATATGCTATTAGTACATAAAGAGTTCATTACTCTTCTATTTTCCAGGAAATACACTAAAGGAGTGTTCTTAGGTACTGAAACCGAAACCACTGACATGCAGACCTCAAGCTTCAACAATTTCTCCTATATCTCTAAGACATAAGATCCCTAGAATTTCCTATTTAGCAACTTCTTATTTCTCTGAAATCTTGGGTTCACGACCAGGTTATGAGGAAAAGAGGCGTGGAGGGGGAGGAGAGGTAAGTGGCCCAGCCCTGGCTCCTAGGTGATTTGCTTAGAGCACTGGAGGTTCATACATACCTAGCAGGTCAATTTATCACTTATTCATTCCTTAGGCAAATATTGATCGTGCATCTAGAATGTTTCAGGCACTGTGCTAGGCGCTGAGTCTACATAGGTGAACATGACAGGCTGTGCTTCCATCCCAGAAGCTGGAATTTACAAAGTTCTTACAGAATAATGAGTGCTTACAGGACAGTGAAACCTCTTCAGCTCATGAGCACCTGTTTGGAACTTTTGCTGTCCAGTTATGACTTAGTAATTGTTGAGACTCGCTTCCCTCTCCAGGTGACTTCCAGCTTTGCATCTGAACTCATTCCTGACTAGCAAGCACAGAACCCCAAAGGCCCTACCACTTTATTCTGCTCTCAGCTCTGCCTTGTGCCCAAGCTCAGCAATAACTTTAACCTTGTTCTCAAATCTGAGTGTGCACAAGAGTTACCTGGAGTGCTTGTTTCGAGTATACATTCCCAGACTCCCATCAAGGTAATACGATTGGATGGGTGTGACATGAGATCTATGAGTTAGAATTTATAAACAAATACTCCAGGTAAAATCTGCTGAAATGACTGCAGACTACACTTTGAAAAACACTCATTGAACTGTTATATTTTTCATATCCATAAGACTAAAAATGTCGTTTTCTTTTTAAAAAATAATTTTTTATTTCTTCTGAATTTTTGCAATTTTTATTCACATTGAGGAAAAAAAATCACGCAAACTATAAGTCTCCCAACATTCTATTATACACTGTTAACATTTGGTACGTTTTCCTCCAATCTTTGGCCTGAGTGAATTAATAAATATTTGGAGTCATATATAAAGCTACGAGTCTTGCCAATTTTAAGGAAATATTATAAACAATTACCCATGTCATTAAATCCTTCAAAACTGGAATAGCTTTTCATTAGTCTTTTAGGTTGCTTAGTAAAGTTAATGAATTTTCTTTATGTAGATTATATACGTTTCACGATAACCTTATTTTTAGGTATTTTCCAGTTTTGTGACTATTAAGCATTTGTTTCTATTTATGTTTTCATGTTTTTAAATATGAGCATGTAGAAAATCCACTAATTCTACTAGTGGATTTAAGTTTACTAGTGGATTTACTAGTGGATTTAATCTACTAGTGGATCTAGTATTTAAGTTTTAAGAGAATACCATATTTCATTCTGTTGTTTGTTCTAATAATTTTCAGTTGATTCTTTTTAGCATTCTATATGATCTGCAAATAATAACTGTTCTCTCCTTTCTAATATTTATAATTCATTGATTTTTATCATGTTATTATGTCTGTTACAACTTTCAAACTAATACAAAATAATTTGTTATAATTGATCTAATTATTTTATTCCTGACTTTGACGTTATTCCAGTCTTCCACCAAACAATATCACTTTTTTTAGATTTCAGATGATAATTTTAGTATTTTTAAGTCAGTTTTCTCATATCATGGGTTAGTAAGACTTATTTTTAAGATAAGATGAGGTGCTGCATTTTACCAAATAATTCTTTTTCATCTACTAAGAAAACAATACTTTTCTTTTTACCAGGTTAGTCTACCTTAATAAAACAACTTGGGAAGATGTCCATCATGTTCTAAGCTCTGTTTCAGAGCATAGATTTATCTTTTCTTTGAAGTTTTAAACAAACTTGCCTTTAATATACTTTTAACATTGCGTTTCTGATAACGTCTTTTTATTGCCATGCATGTGAAAAATAGATTGACTAAGTATAAACTTCTGAAATCATATTTTCCCCTCAATATCAAAAGATTTTCTCCCAGTATTTAATATTGTGAAAGAGAAATGATAAATTCCTTGTTTCTTCTGCCTAAATATTTGCAGGAATTTTTTCAAAATTAAAATTGTTGTAGGTTAAGTCTAGATGCTATTTCTTTTACTTTTGCCTGAATTTGACTCATCTGAGGAAACTTTTTTCCTCTTTATAGTTTATTCTTATTTATCTGTCCTTTTTTCCTGATATTTCTAGGTTGAATAGCCTGGAACTATTCTTCACATTTTTTATATGTTTTCTCATAATTATTATTTAGATTTGTTCCATGAGTTTTGTGATCATTTCTCAAACATAGTTGAAGCTAGTCATAATAGTTTCAGTCATGAATTTTCAAGATTGCTTTCTATGTTTGTTATGGACGCTGTACTTTAACTAGGGATGTGATCTTGCTTCCTTAACTGAGGTGACTTTTCCTGTAAGATACCAACTTCAAATGGCTCCCTGCTTCATTCAAGAGTCTGTTACCATCAAGAACAAGCTATAAACAGCATACAGTAGCTCCAGGTACATGCCTCAGAAACTTGACTGACCAACTTCAAATGGCTCCCTGCTTCATTCAAGAGTCTGTTACCATCAAGAACAAGCTATAAACAGCATACAGTAGCTCCAGGTACATGCCTCAGACACTTGACTGAGATTGAGATTTGAATACCACTCCCTATACCTGCTGATTACCCCACACTTCAACTATCCCAAGTCCATGTTATTCCGAAGGAAGGGCCAACCAGCCTGTGGGTCCCCAAGAGCATAGAAAAGCCTACTTGGCCAACTCCCTTTAATACTTGCTTGCTCAATTAGTCTCTCCTTTATCATATGCTATACAAAAAAAATCTTTAATGTTTATTGCATTTAGACCTAATTTTCAGTTGTAATAAAAATTTTCTTATTATGACTCGTTGTCAAATGGGAATGTGAAATGGAATAAAGCAAACAAACAGACCATATCGTCATATGAAAAAAACACCATCATTCTTATAAAAATCTTAACACACAGACGGAAAAGAGAGGAGAGGATAAAAACAAAGCATTCAGGGGTGGCCGGTTAGTTCAGTTGGTTGGAGGATGGTGCTGGTAGCACCAATGTTGCTGGTTCTATCCCCACATGGGCCATTGTGAGCTGTGCCCTTCTTAAAAAACAAAACAAAAAACAGCAAAGCATTCAAAAGCTGGTGGACAACAGCAAATTGTCTAACATAAATATTATTGAAGTCCAAAAAGAAGAGAAAACAGATTATTAAACATCTTTAGAATTAATGGCTAACATTTTTTTTTAAAGTAATAAAGACAAGAAACTGCAGATCCAATAAATGAGATAATTCCACACTGGATAAATATGAAAAGACACACCTATACACATCATGATCAAACTGATGAAAAGCAAAGATAAAGAAAAAAATTCTGATAGCCAGAGACAAAAATAATATACATACAGAGGAACAATGATAGAAATTCTAGGAGATATTTTGTGAGAAATTGTGTAAGCCCAAAGACATTAGATTTACATAATTAAAGGCCAAAGGAACAAAAACAATAACAAAACAAAAATCAAGCAAACAAACAGAAATGTACTGACCCTGAATTTTGTACTCAAAAAAAAAAATGTTTTTCAGTAATGAAGGGAAAGTAAAGTCTTTTTCATATAAACCAAAGCTGAAATAACTAGTTGTCAGCAGATGTGTATTCAAAAAGTTTTTTAAAAAATATTTTTATTAAAAGAATGATGATACCCAGTCAGAAATTTGGATCTTACAAAGAAAAATTTAAAGGAACAGAAGTGTTTTTTTAAAAAGATGCTATATATGAAAGATACATTGTTCTTATTTTAATTGTTTAACAGTAATTAATTGACTAAAGCAAAAATAATGTCTTGGAGGATTTATAACCTATAGAAGTAAAATGCATGAAAATAATACCAAAAACTACGGGAGAAAGGAAATTAAAGTATATTGTGAAAAATTTCTTGCACTGCATATGAAATATGTAATACAATTTCCGTGTAGCCTATTATAAGTTAAAGATATATATTTAAACCCTAGAGCAATCTTTAAAAAAAAATTAAAAGAGATATAACTAATAACACCACAGGGAGAAAAAAATGTAATCAAAAGAAGGTGAAAAAGAAGAAAAGGGGAACTAAGAACAGATGGGGCAAATAGAAGAGAACTAGCAATATGGTAGATTCAATTCTAAGCATGTCAGTAATTACATTAAATATAGAGGTCTAAACACACCAATAAAAGGAAAGATTGTTAGATTGGATTCTTTTTTAAAAGCGAGACACAACTATATTCTGTCTATAAAATCCACTTTGCCTATAAAGACATAAAGAAGTAAATAGTAAAAAAAAGTTAGGAAAATATATACCATGCAGACACTAGTGAAAACCAAGATAGAGTGGCTATAATAATAGAAATACTTCAGCCCAAAGAATATTACGAGACATAAATAGGGACATTTCATAATGAAATAACAACCATAAATGTAATGGTATCCAAAAGCAGAGTTTCAAAATATATAAAACAAAGGAACTAAAAGAAAAAGGCAAATCCACAATTTTTATTGGATAGTTCCATGCTCTTCCCTTAGTAATTGATAAAACAGTAAACAGAAAATCAGTGAAGATATAGAAGACCTGAATAACATTATCATCCAGTTTTATTGGATTGATATTTATGGGATCCTCCATGTTAAAAAATAAAATCTATTTATTTTTTAGTCATGTGAAGCATTCACTATGATAGACTGTACAGTATTCTGGGCCCTAAAGTAAATCTTAAATTTAAATAATTAAAATCATACAAAATATAGTTTCTGATCATAATGCAATCAAACCATATCAATAACAAAGATATCTGAAAAAAGCCCAAATATTTAGAAATTATACAAAGTTGGTTCTTATTAGTCTCTCAAATTTATCCTTTTTCTCTTCAAACTTAAGTCTACTTTTGTGTTTCTCCTTCAGAGGACATCACCATCTTCCCATTTTCCAAGACATTGAACTTTTCTGCCCTTTTCTTTTCATAACCACCCCCTACCTCCTTTCCCAAACACTGACAAACCATTGACAAACCATGTGATTCTACCTCTGAAAAGTCTGTATTTCATGATCCCACTACACCCCCAGTTCAGGCCCCCCTTTTTTTTTCACCTTAGTCAGATTTATTTCTTCTAATAAGATAGTTTAGCATTTCAGAGTTTTGCATCCTGCACTCTTACAAACTTCAGTTATTAGCATCAGAAACACAAAAACATTACCAGACCTCAAAACACAATAACAAATAAAGCAACACATGATGCACAGTAAAAAATATAAAACCTAATAATGCTATCAGAAAATTAGACATGTTAACTCATATTAGCACAATTATTGCTGAGCAATAATTTATACTGTTTTTGTTGTTGTTTTTTCTTAGAAGAGCTGTATAATGCATATAAAATATACTATAAACAAGGTTGTTTTTGGATTGAGCCTTGTTTACTAGTTGCTTATTAGTTGTTTATAAACAAGGTTGTTTTTGGTATATTTTATATGCTCTATGCACAAGCAGAAGAACACAGGACGTGAGTTGGTGGTCACAATTGCTTGGACTTTCAAGATGGATCCTCACAGGGAGTGGTTACCACAGATGGCAATTTTTAAAATAGGCAGATTAAAAATACAGAATCAAGTGAGAGACTGGCCTTCTTTGGTCTTTGTTTTTGGGTAATAGAACTGAATGAAGAGATGTGCCATCAGGCAGAGAATGGAGTTCTAAAAATGTTACACCATCATCTACATGGTTTGACACTCTTCCTTTATCACAGATATTATCTTAGAGAATTCTTACAGAAATTCTTGGAAATAATGCTGCTGTTGTGTTGTCCAATTAGATCACTGAGTTTGCTGTTGGAGGTTATCTTATTTGTCTAAGGGGACTGAGTCATAAAAACTAACCACAGTGAACTGCAGGAGTGGAAAACCATCCCAGACTTTAACCTCTGTTTTTTTGGGCGAGTACATAAGGCAGATTCTAGATTTGATACAGCAGCAGCCAGGAAAATGAAATGCAGGCTCTGCTTGGCACCATTTGGGCCTCTGCAAACCAGACCAATAGCCTGCAGGCCTTGGGTCACCTGAAACCAGTGGAAAATGTCACTAGGATGCTTCTGAGTCTCAGCTCCCTTTCTCCCTGGTTGACCCTGGTTCCCTGGTGACAACCAGCACTGCCCAGACAGACAGCAATGATGATGACCAGATCACCTGTTGACACTGGAGCATTACACTGGCTTCACCTGACCTGTACTCTAGTGGACACATTCCACTTTGGAGAAAACACAACTACCAGAAGACAAAATGGAAGGCAGAACTATGGTCTTGCACTGAGAAGTAGATTTGGGTGACAGACCCCTCATTCATCGCAAATGCTCCCAAATGCAAAGGAGGCCCTGAAATTCTGCCCAGCTTTCCTCTGCGGTCTAATAAAGATCTGTTCTAGAGATAAAAAAAAATAGGACTTTAAAGCTCTGCCAGAGCCCTTTGCAGCACTATTTGCCCCAAGCAAAGGGACACGTTTTGGAGGCCAAGGTATGGGTAAGAGGCCCCCTGAGGAATGAATCTGAGCTCCCGACCGACCCCAGGAAAACCAGCAGAGATGCTGAGGCTGGAAATGTTGGTGATGGGCACAGAATGACAGTACCAACCTCGCTCCTTCATTGCAGATGGGAAAGGGGCTGTGGGACCTGGCTGTTGGAGCGCTGTACCCATCCCCCCAGCATGCAGGTTGGGGCCCTGCCTCTCTCCCAACCCCCCTCAGGCTGACAAGGAAATGACCCACCTCAGGACTAGGCTGTGTCTAAGGGTCCGTCCAGACACCCTCTCCTCTGCTGGACGTTGCCCACTGGCTGCAGGATGCGAGGACTGCCATACGGACCACCACTGAGACACTGCTCTCAGGCCCTTCTTAACTCACTCTGGCTATTCCATCAACCTTCAATCTTTCTCCTTTCATGCGTACCTTCAATCAAGTGTTATAACCAATGTTATCTGCCTAAAGCAGGTTTCCAATGAAATGTGGACAATGCACTGTCCAAAAAGTACTTCTGTGGCCAAAAATATTTGGAAAACATAGCATATTATATCCATCTCTTTCAGCTTTACAATGCGTATTGGCATATTAAGAGTTATTTGCATTACTGCAGTGAAAAAAATCTGTTTAACTTTGTTTAACGTAGCATGTCTCAGATTTGTTTGAAAATTAAGTTGGTGGTGTAAAGAATGTTCTTTAGTAAATATTGTCCTAAATCACAATCTAACTTCACAGTTCCCCTCCTTTAAAAAGTGGATGGTTCGGAACTGGTTATAAAATGACACCCAAGCTCTCGGCCTAGATGCAACGTCTTTTATATTCTGGCTTCAGCCTTCCCCTTTAGCCTGTGTTCCTTACATTCCCCATCCCCAGTCCACCAAACCCCCATGACTCAGCCACTCTGGACTAGTGTCCACAACTCAAAAATACCTTGTACTTACTCTCCTTGCTCTCTCGCCTTTGCTCTTTTACCGATCTTTCTATATCTAGCCCAAATACAGCACCATCTACGTTGCGGTTCCATTCATTTATTTCAGAAAACATTAATTCCATATCTACTAAGTACTTGACACTGCCGTCTAGTCCAAGGAAGCTCCAGTTGGAAATAACCTCTCTTTCCACAATAATCCAATAGCAAGCTTTGACTGTTACATTTCTGCATATATTGTATTTTGTATACATTAAAGCCTTTCTTGAAAGCTACTCCACAGACATCCTAGGCACCCACCTGCTAAAGTTTACATTTCCTGCTCTGTTTCCTGGACTACTCCTCTCCCAGATATCTGTATGGCTACTTCCTTACGTCTCTAAGGTCTTGACTCAAATAGGAACTTCTCAATGAGGCCTTCTCTCACCATTCTTTAATATTGTAGCTTCCCGTCTCCCTTTATTTTTATCTTACTTTTCTTCATGATACTTATGATACATTATAATGTAAATTACACATATTTGTATGTTGCAAACCCCATAATCACAGGTATTTTCATTGCACTTATTCACTGTTTTATGCTTAGTGTCCAGAAGAAGGCCCACCACTTAGTGAGTGCAATGGATAATTTTATGTGCCAATTTTACTGGCCCATGGAAACCATTAGTTTGGTCAAACGCCCATCTAGATGTCACTGCGAAGGTATTTTTTTAGATGAGATTATCATTTAAATTAGTAGACTTTGAGCAAAGCAGTTGACCCTCCACAGTGTGAATGGGCCTCATTCAATCAGTTGAAGGTCTTAAGAGAAAAAGATTGAGATTCCACCAAAGCAGAGGGAATCCTGCTCGCAGACTACATCTGAACTGCAGCATCCACTCTTCTCTGGGTTTCCAGCCTGCTGGCCAGCCCTGCCAATTTCAGACTTGCCAGGCCCCACAATCTTGTGAGCAAATTCCTTAAGTCTCTGTTGATAGATATTTGGAGATATTTCTCACTACATATGGATATAGATATAAGTTTAGATATTTATACCAATCTAGCTATGTCTATGTCTATATCTATCTATCTACCTACTCACCCATCTAGAAAGAGAGATACATCCTACTGGTTCTCTTTTTCTAGAGAACCTTGGCTAATATCGTAGGTACTCAGTAAATACTTGTTTTTAATAAATGATTTATTATTAATTATTTACAGATGCAATTCCTTTTCTAGACTCTAAGCTCCCTGAAGGGGCTACAACTTTAACGCTTATCTTTCTTTAACTTTATAATTATATTTCTGTCTGTTCTGTGCCTCACACCACTATTCATTCATTCATTCATTCATTCATTCATTCAACATACATTTGTTGATTACCTACCTAGTACCATGCATGGGGCCCATGCCACATATATGCATGTACTTCCCACCCCTCTGACTTTACTCTCTCACCGCTCTGCATTCACTTATTTAATTCCAACTATCCTTCAAGATTCAGTTCAAATACAACATCTTTCATAAATAACAAGCCATTCATCTATTCAGCAAACATTAATTAAATGTCTACTATGTATAAGTCCTGGGTTATGTTTATTGAATAAACATATGAACTCCTGAAAAGCTACCTGAAGAGAAAGGTAGCAAGATTAAAAGAAACATCCTCATTAAAGTTGAACTTGTTAGAGAGTCTATACATTAACAGTGTCACAAAATCCAAAAACAAATAGATCAATTGATTGGAATCACGTTAGTTATATCTGAAATGTAGTCACCAAACAGCCAAAGAACCATAGCACCAGAGCATTTAGCACAGAAAAGCAGCACATTCCTATGACATTTAAAGGTCAAATAAAGGTAGGCAGTGAGAAGTAGACAAGTTCAAATATGAGGACAGCCTGTTGGGGGTAATAAAGAAGGAAAAGGCAAGGGTTTTCAAAGGGACATCCGTTTTGCACCTCATCCATATTTTCATCGTCCATCCAAGGTGATTAGTTCAGGTGAAGTGTCAGCACTAGCGAGTTAAAGCTTTATGTATGAGGTGAAAACTAGTCTTCTTGGCTCTGCCTTTCGCACTGAAATGATTTATGAGAATAACAGAGATTGACAGATTAAAAAGGTCACTTGTCCAGTCAGCCTGCCACACCTCATCTTGTTTCCATGTCATAATAAACTTTACTTGCAGACCGTGTCTGACTTGCGTCCATATGCTTTGGATGCTCCAGGAGCTGAAAGGTCACTTTGGACCCGAGTGCTTCTCGGTCATGTGTGGGTGTTGCCCATCTCCCCTCACTTGCATATTTTTGTATTTAAAGCCACAGCAGGTAAATTTCCATCTCTTGTTCAGCCTGTCAGCCTGGGTCTGAATCATAAATTATGTTTTTCCATTTTACAGTCAGAAAAATCTCCTCTTTGACGATAATAAAATCAGTGGACCAGATTCTGCCCTTTGTTACTAATGTACAAATCCTGCTGAGGTCAGCAGAATTTAAGGGCATGCAACTTTGAGCAGAATGTATTCCAAATTTTTTTTTTTTTTCCTGCTGGATTTTTATTACCTGACATCTTTCTGATCACTCTAGATTGCACAATAAGGGAAGGGTGGCCCAGTTTGGGTAAAATAAAAAATGACCCAAACCACTGACCTAAATCTTGCCTTTGAAATTTAAAATTACATTTACTAGGAAGGAAAATAGTTTTTCGAGTGTGGGTGGTTTTCTTTTTCAAAACCCATTTTCAAATGTTGACCTCCTGAATATTATCATACCAGTGTGGACTGGAAAACAGAAGGGTAGGTAAACATTTTTTTTAAGCTTGGTGGGGGGAAGTCATCCTTTCTGAATTCATTATCTGCAAAGAAGCAGGAAATACCAAGAACTTTTTTTTCCCCCAAAGATTTCCTAGTCACATTGCCAGATTTGACTCCAAAAGAAAATTGTCCAATTTTGTGAAATATTAAGACTTTTTGTCTTCTTTTTCTTCAAAGGTGAACTCAGGTGGTGAAGAAGCAAAGGTAGGAAAGTTTTGCTTGGGGCAGGGATAAGCAATGGAGGTAAGGAAGTCTCCTCCTTTGTTCAAATAAAGGAGCCATATGTATAGTTGCCACACAGATGACAGCCCCTATGTTTTTACGTAATGACTCAAAGACGGCCCCACCATTAACCTCCCTGCTCTTTCCTTGTCCCTAGATGCCTACAGAAGTCAGTCTTTTAGCTAAGATGCCACCTCCGGAGCACTCTGTGAAATTACCTGGGATATAGGTCTCTAACCATACACCCAATTATTTATTAATTCCCTATCTGAGATTAAAGCCCTGACCAAATGGAACATGACACAGGCAAATTTTAGTGAGAGAGAGGAAGGAGCGATTCAATAATGGAGGAAGGAAAGATTCAGAGCAAAGCGCATTATGTTAACACTTATTCCACCATGTTGTCTTTCTTCGTATTCATAAGGTCCCTGACCTAAACTGATCTCCTTGAAATTGGGGTCTTGGCTGCATTTATTTTTGTTTCGCCAACACGTGGCACAGGGTCTGATAACATGGAAGGAGTTTAACGTAGTTCTTTGATTTGACAGTTCTGGACTTGAGTGCAAATTCTGCCAATTACAAGGTAAGTGACTTTTGGTAAGATATTACATCTCATTAAACCTAATCTCTAAAATGGGCATAGTAATTCCTTCCTCCATATATTCTTTTGAGGATTAAGTAAAATATAATTCTGAGTGCTTTTCACAATACTTGGCACAGAGTTTGCACTTAATAAAAACTATAATCATCATTGTTATTATACGTTCAAAAAGTTTCTTGAAGAAATGAGCGACTCAATCAATCTGTCAACTAATGAAGAATTATTAACAAGGGAGCAGCAGAATTATATGAGATGCTGGTCACTTGAAGATGCTCAAAGGTGGGGGTGGGGAGTGCCTACAGAAGGCATGAAGCAATTAACCTCAATCTTTCTTTGTTCTCAGTCCATTTTTAAAAACTCATCACAATTGGTGGGACATGTGAATAGAATAAAAGTCTCAAAGCAGCACTAAAATATCAATGATTTAGAAAAACTCTGTTTCACCACATCGACAGCATGCATTTGAGCCCCGGGTAGCTGTTTAAGTAAAACTGTGTCCTTCTCTCTTAAATTCTTATACAGCAAAGTGACCACATGTTCCAATAAGCATATACTCTTTCTTTCATGTTGACATGATGTTAATCGGGCCTCTGACCTCATTTTGATCACGATATACTTTGTGTTACAACACAAAAAGTAACATTTATTAAGAACTTACTAAGTCCTCATCTGTTTCTAAGTATTTTACATGAATCAATTGATTTAATCATCACAGGTCAAGGATGTAACTACCTGTGTGGAAATTACCATTATCATCTTCATTTTACAGATGAGGAAACTGAGGCACATGGACTTAATAATTTGGCAAAGGTCAAAGAGGTAGCAAGAGCTGTGGTGGATATTTGAACCGAGATGGGAAAACTCCAGAGATCTTACCACTATACCAGAGGCCCCACAGGATACACTTGCTCCAGCTACCTATTGCAGACACCATCATAGCAGTATCTGTGTATTACGTTGTAGCTAAATACATTTTTTCACATTGGTGGAAATATGGCTGTGTAACTGGGGAGACTCTGCACACACAGTGTGAGATCTGCTAGCAGAGGCAAATTCTGCTTCAATCACAAATATGCCAGGGGCCAGCATACCAAGCTGAGGAAGTGGGGCAAAATTGGTCACACTCTTCAGCATGTAATTTCCAAAAGCATGGCCTGTCATGAACTCTCACCACTAATCCCTGTTTCTACTGGGATGCAGTTGAGGGCCTCTTCAACAACCCACTTTCCAAATTTTCTTCCAATGGAGTAAACCTGCAAATAGCAACTGGGCAATGGTGAAGCAAAGCCAGAGCTCCCTAAAGCCTCCTAAGTAAACCTACAATTTACCAGGAATTCCTTTCTCATGATAATCTTTGCTTAAAATAAACACGAGCATGACAGTCACTGAAAGAAAGGGTAACAATCATTGGGAAATACAGAATCTTTCTTCCAGTTTGTGTTCTGGGCACCTGTTTACCTGTAAGTTTTGTCAATGCCATCACACACCAAGTTACTGCCCTCAGGAATTTTGCTCGCACATATTTTTAGATCTGTGCATGAGCTGGTTAATGGACCTCTCCATTTTGATTTGTTGCCCTTGATTATATCTAGATGTTAAGATTCAGCAGTAGCATCCATTTTCCATTTTCTGGACAATAGCAAGATTCAGGAACTCCTGTCTAACTGAAATTTTAAAAAACCATTGCAATCGTACACTGTATTGCATCCAAATAAAATGTTAGTTCTGTCCTAGAATAGGCAGATTGGATTACGTATTTATTAAAATTTGAAAAACAAGCCAAGGACTTTGGGGAACTCAATTTTCTTGCCCCCAGGATCTTTACCGTTGCAAGCCCCCTCTCTCCTCAGCTGGAAAAATCCCGGCCGGTAATGGAGAACTGGTAAACTCCTTTGAGAGCTTCAGTTGAAACGTTCTGAAATAGTCCTTAGAGGACTTTTCATTCTGCATATCTCCTTTCCCCTTTAGAGCTGTCCCTGCTGACTCACTCATCCTGTCCTCCATCTGTAACTCAGAAGAGACTGTGGTCTTTGAAAATGAGGAATGTCCCCACTTGGCAGATGAAGAGAATGGGCATCCGATTGGGTCTTCTCTACTCACGTGATCAGTATCCTAGAAAATTGTGCAGCGCAGATATAACCCATGTAAGGATTGGAGAGTGTGAATACAAAAATAATCCTCACCCTCAGATCCCACTTAGGTACACCGAGTACACTGAGAACAGTATTGCCAGTCGAATAAATGCTGTAGAACCCTATGATTGTCACTGAGCTTCAAATATGCTCATTCTGCAACCAAGGAGTGGTAACTGGTGAAGAGGAATGTCCACAGATGGCCACCTCTCTTACAGCTATAAGCCTTTAAAGAGAATCAGCTAGAAAATTGGCTGGGTAAATGAAGTCAGGGGAGGAGAGCATTAGTGCAAGTTACCATCACCTCTTACCTGGACAATTATAATACCTTTCCTGCCACTATTCTTGCCCACCCCAATTCTCTTCCTATTGACCAGGGTTATTTTTACAAATGCTATATCAGAACATAACCCTGCCCTACTTAAGATCTTCATTGGATTCCCACCACACAAAGAAAAAAAATGCAAATTCCTTAGCGTGGCCTACGAGGTGCTTTCTAAGCTGGCCCCTGCCTACCTCTGCAACCTCCTCTTCAGCCCTTGTCTCTTCTGTCATAGTTCCAACATACTTACGTCCTATAACTTCCTGAACCATGTCAAACTCTTTCCCAACTCAAAACACATACCCTTCCCTCTTCCTGGAGCACATCCCTCACTCATATTTCCCTCCTCATGGATGACTGCCTTCCCTCTGATTCTTCCCATAAATGGTGCCTTATTTTTCAGGCGTAAACTTTATTTTCCTCCTGAGACAGGCCTTCCTGTATTAACCTAGGCAGATCTCACCTATTCTTCCCTATCACAACACTTTATTTTTTTCGTTCATTTAGCAAATTTATCTGTGTACTTAGTATGTGCCAAGAACTGTTTTAAGCACTGTGGATATAAGAGTGAACAAAACAGACAAAAAAAAGGTGTGCCTTTGTGAAGCTAACATTTTAGTCAGAGAAGCGGACAACGACCAAAATAAATTAGTAAATGAGTAGAGAGAACAGTTAGCTATTCCATGTCATTTTAGACAGAAGGGTTAAGGAACATTTAATTGTGAGGGTGACATGTGAGAAAAGACAGGAAGGTGGGGGGACAAGCATGCAACCAGCCAAGGAGAGAGTGTTTCAGGCAGAGGGGACACTAGGTACAAAGGCCGTGAGCAGGAGGGTGCCTGGAGGTGTGAGGAAGGTAAGACGCTGGTGCTGCTGAAGTGGACTGAGGTGGGGACAGTGGTAAAAAATGAGGCTGAGAAGCAATGGTGAAGTCAGGTGGAATAGGACCTTGGGTGTCACCATCGGTTCTTTGGCTTTTGCGCTGACTGGAATGGGAAGTCCTTGGATGCTTTTGAGTGGAGGGTGATATGATCTGTCTTGCATTATAAATAGCTCACTCTGGCTGTTCCTTGGGGGAACAACTTGAAGAAAAGAGTTATGGAATCAATGTTAGTGTCCCTTCAAAATTCCTATGTTCAGGCCCTGACCCCAAAGTGTCTGTACTTGGAGACGGGGCCTATGAGAAGGTGATAGAGGTGATAGAGGTTAAATACGGTTAGAAGGGTGAGTCCCTAATCTGATGAGGCCAGTGCCCCTATGAGAAGACGAAGGGACATCAGAGCTCGGTCTACACACAAGCACCAAGGAAAGGCTATGTGAACACACACTGAAAAGGAACGCAAAAGCCGACCAGGCTGGCTCCCTGATCCTGGACTGCCAGCCTCCAGAACTGTGAGCAAATAGATTTCTGTTTTAAGCCACCCAGTCTATGGAGTTTTGGTTTTGCGGCTGGAGCTGCAATATATTTTTATTATTTATTTTTACCACAGGTGGGTGCAAGAATGGAAGACCCTGTTTCCTTCACAGCACTTAAGAGAATTTGTAATTATAAATAACTGCCACTGTGTATTTGTTTCAAATCTTCACTCAGCTGTGAGCTCCAAGAGGCTGGGCTCTGGGTCTCTCTCGTTCACCATTCTACCTCTGTACCTGGCAGGTCATGGATGTATAATCAGTCCTTGCTGAATGAGCAATTTGGTAAACTTAGAATTTCCCCTAAGAAGGGCCCATATATTTAAGACATTTGCTTTTAAATTGAAAACATTTTTTTGTTTGTTTCCCTAGAGACTTCTTTGAACTGATATTGCGATGCCTTATATTGATCAGCTTTCCTCTTTTGCGTTCTTTCATTCCACAACCATTTATTGAGCTCCTGCTATAAATGTGTCAGTGTGCCAGGGCTGGGATGCAAAGATAGTCCCTAGTTGTTTACTTCAAGTTGTTGAAAGATTTTTATGTTGGTATTATTTAACATCATACTAGTTAATAAGAGTTTGATACACACACACACACACACACACACACACACTCAAAAATTGAACATATTTTTACCAAAGTCAAGTATCTTTAATTTCTGAGACTACTTTGCAATCCTCTACTAGAACTCAGATGGCACCTATTTAAAATGTAACTTTTATTTATGATAGGCTACAGTTTCAAAGTTTGGATCACTTTAATTGACTCTTGTATTAGTTTCCTAGGGGTACCTTAACAAAGTACCATGAATTGGGTGGTTCAAATAACAGAAATTTCTTGTCCCACAGTTCTGGAGCTAGAAGATCAAGGTGTTAGCAAAACTGTTTCCCTCTGAGCTCTGTGAGAATGAATCTGTTCCATTCCTCTCTCCCTAGCTTCTGGTGATTTGCTGGCAACCTCTGTCATTCCTTGGCTAGTGGAAGCATCACCCCACATGACTTCATATGGCATTCTCCCTATGTGTGTCTGTGTCCTAATTTCTCCTTTTTATAAAAACCCAGTCATGTTGGATTAGGGACCTAGCCTCCTTCTGGATGAGCTCATTTTAACTAGTCAGCTGTAATGTCACTATTGCCAAATAAGATCACCTTCGGAGGCAAGGGGATTAGGACTTCCACATAGGAATTTTGGGGGGCACAATTCAACTCATAACAATCCTTAATAAAGGAATGAACATAAAACTCTTCTCAAGGCTCCTCCACCTTTCAGCCCTTAATAACGACTTGTCTTTGATAAGCATTGGGGTTGAAAGTTGCAAAAAAAAAGATAAAGGGGGGGGTAATTCTGCATTCTACAACTTTCATAAGAAAAGCACCATTGTGCAATCAAGAAAACACATTAGCAAGAGGTATAAAGACCTGTCCCGATTTCATATGTCTGGTAACATCTGATTCAGCTAAGCTTATTGAAGATATCAGTGAGTTTCCTCATATATAAAAGGCAGGGTCAGCTTTGATGATCACTAATGTCTCAATCGGTCCCAGGAAGAAAGTGCTATATTTGTGGCAGGCAGAATTCTAGAACGACCCCCATGACTTACACCTCCTGGTGTTACCTCCCAATTACAACTGCAAAATCCCTTTTGCTGGGATTTTGCAGTTGTAATTAAGATTACCAATCAGTTGATTTTATCATAAAGAAATTATCCAGGTGGGCCTAACCTAAATATATGAGCCCTGTAAAAGAGTTTTTTCCAACTGGTAGCTGAAGAGAGAGATTCAAAACGTGAGGGGGATGCTTGTGAGGGAGATTCTTCTTTGCAAAGATGAAAGGGGCTAGGAGGGCCGGGACCTGAGAGAGTGGCCTCTAAAAACTGAGAGAGGTATCTGGTCAACAACCAGCAAGAAAGCAGGAGCCGCAGTCCTACAACTCCAAGGCACTAAATTCTGCCAACAATCTGTATGAGCCTAGACGCAGATTCTTCTCCAAAGACTCCAGAGTACCCAACCTTCCGAGAGACCTTATGCAGAAAACCCAATCAAGCCCACCTGGACATTGACTTACAGAACTATGAGATACAAATAGGTATTATTTGAAGCCACCAAGATTGCAGTACTCTGTTATACCGCGACAGAAAACTAATACATCATTACACTAAGGTGAGAAAAGGAAGAGAGAAACCAGGAAGCAGAGAAATGGCAATGGAGTGAAGAAAGAAACCAGATGAAAACTGAGTAGGACAGAACTATCAAAGAAAAGAGGCGAGGAAAGACATAAGGACAGAAGGAGATAAGATAAATAAGATACATTTAAGTTTTCCTTAAGTATTTCTACTTGGTCAGAGCTAAAATATGCTTATCTTTGTTTCTTCAATTGTCTCCTATTTGCATGGAGTGATGACAGTGGATTTGACTATAAAGTGTACAACATTTTATACAATTAAGTTGAAATCATGATCCATGTTACCTAGGAAAAAATAATCTAATAAAAAAATAGAAGGGAAACGGTGCTTTTTGCACACATGAGCAAAAGAGTACAGGAAAAAACAGAAGGAAAGAAAAGAAGGAAGGATGAAAAACACAGAGGGGAAGGAAAGGAAAGGAAGAGAGAAGAGAAGGAAACTGCAAAGGAAAAAGGTTTTTTAAAGGAATATAAAATTCTTTATTGAAAACTGAACTAATGTGTGTCAGAGACAGGCAGAGTGGTATCAAACCTCTTGCAGTTCTCCAGAAGCAACAGAAAAATTGCCATTTCTATTCCACTTTTTCAGCCCTTTTGAGCTTCACTAGTTGCCTGGCTGCTTACATAGCCTTCAATGCCATCAAAGGAAGCAAAAGCTCCACAGTCATGACATTAAAAAAAAAAAAAAAAAAGAAAAAAAAAGTCTTTACCTCATGTAGGTATTTCTGAATCCAAAAACTATGAAAACACAAAATCACATCTGTTTGAAAGAGACGGGTAAGCCAATAGCAATGTTAGACATTTCCAATAAAATTCAGTAATTGAAAATAAGTTTTATTAGGAAAACATCATTTCTGGACTTTCCCTCAGCAAGGCAGAGAAATTACTCTGACATGGTCAAATCCCAAGAAGTTTTTTTTTTCCTGTGTCCTGAGTGGTTCTATGGCTCCTTTATAGTATGGGGCGACATTTCACCCCATGTTCATTGCCCCATGACACAGACCAACATCAGCATACTGAAATAAAACACGAAGACCAACTTGGCGTACAATTTGTAGCAAAATGCATTAGTGTTAAAGCCAAACTGGTCAGGCAGTTAAATAACCATACACACACACACACACACACACACACACACACACACACACACAATGAGCAAACTCTGTGCACAGACTTTGACGGCGCATTTCATGTAAGACCTCTTTTTTTTTAATTGAGCTATTAAACACTAAAAAACAAGACTTGAATACACAGGACAAAGTTCAGCTATACAAGTTGGCACCAAAACACTGAATAAGAAGAAAGCAGATATTCACCTAGCAACTTCTGTTCTGTGTTCTAAGGAAATACCAACTCTATTTTCTTTGTCTATGACTACCAATATTATTTGCAAAGCATTCTCAACAAATTGGTTAAATAAGATCTCTTTCCAGCTAGAGCTGACAGACCTCTAATGGAAGTTAGACCTCTAATGTTCTCAGTAGCTCCTCTTCCTGCACTCAGGAAATTCTACATGATTATTGCTGTTATTTTGTACATAGATGGCTGTTATATAATTGTCTACTTGCTGTCTTGTGGCCTTGGGAAGACTACTGATGTGATGGTTGATGACCAGCCAAACCCAAAGACTGTCAAGTGACCCAAAGAGCTGTTTATACCAATCTCAGGGAGGAAAAGTACTACATAATTACAAAATAACATATTTAGATGAGGGGTCAGCAAATGTTTTCTCTAAAGGGCCATAGAGTAAATATTTTAGGATTTGTAGACCATGTGGTCTTTGTCACAACTACTCAACTCAGCAACAGAGGATACGTAACTGAATGAGTGTGGTTATATCCCAATAAAACTTTATTTATAGACAAAAATGTAAATTTCTTGCAATTTTCTTGTCATAAAATATTATTCTTATTTAGATCTCCTTAACCACTTAAATAGTGGTTGTGAAAATCAGTCTTAGCTCAGTAGTGAAAATCATTCTTAGCTCACATCCATACAAAAACAGGTGGTGGGCTGGAATTGCCAGGAGGGTCACAGTTGCCCACTCCATATTTATACTATTTTATGTCTTTCCAGAATATGTATCATGATTATACTTTTAAATTGAATACCTGATAAAAACATAATAAACGTTGGTTAAAGTTATATACAATGGGTACCAGATGCACATTATTGAATTTTGTGAAATATTAATAGAAGTTCACCATTTCTAACATACTGCAATTTTATTTACTTTGTGCTTTTAAAGCTTCCAGTCCATAAAGAAAATACAATGCAGAAAATCTAAAAGTCCAAAATAATTTCACCACCTATCAATTCCAATTATTTTGATACTGAAATACTGTATTAATGTCATAAAATCTGAATATTTGTTTTCCAAAGACAGAAATTATCTCAGGATTACTTGGTGTTATGTGGCTGAGAATTTGATGATTTAGCATGTACAATACCACAATTAAAAATGACCTGTACTCAGCAGCTGTACCCTTCATCTTCTGATATCAATGATCATATTAAGTGGATAAATCCAAAGAATCAAGTTCAAGTTACCTTTAATTGCAAGGCTTGGGGATGGCTCTTGTGGGAGTTTTAATGTCATCACTATTACACACAGTGTGACTCATAGATCAATTCAACAATAGCCATTGTTGCTGCAGCACTATGTGTGTGTAAGTTGTTCAATGTGCATGGCTCCATATTTTTCATATTAGTGCTAAAGAGCTGTCTCACCCAGTTCAATTCTATCAATTAATTAACCATCAAGTATTTGCCAACTCTGTGATTTACGAGGTGTGACAATTACGTTTGCGAACTCATCCAAGAAAAAGTGCTGCAAAAAAAAACCCCACAAAAAGAAAAAACAAACAAACAAACAAACAAAAAACACACACATAGTGATATTCCACAATGAGGTAAACTCTAGGGGTAAACATTTAGATAGTCACAAATGTAATTCTGTCATTGTGGAATACCTGCATGCTTTGTTTGGTGCATTTCCCATGGAGATGTCAATGAACATAATGCTCCATCTGTGAATATTTTAAATGTTGAAATAAAAACAAGAAATGTGAGAAAATAAACTAGTAACTAGTTTACCTCATTGCTGAATATCAGTATGGTCACCTTCGAAGTACTCCCCTGGGGAAGCTATGCACCAATGCCAGTACCTAGTCTACCCTTCAAAGCAATTTTGGAACTCTTTCTGGAATGGCCTTCAGAACTATCGTCGTATTACCCTTGAGTTCCTGAATATCATCAAAATGTCTTCCTTTCAGTATTTCCTTTATCTTCAGGTAAAGAAAGAAGTCATTGGGGGCCAGATCAGGTGAGTAGGGAGGGTGGTCCAATACAGTCATTTGTTTACTGGCTAAAAACTCCCTCACAGACAGTGCCGTGTGAGCTGGTGCATTGTTGTGATGCAAGAGCCATGAATTGTTGGCGAAAAGTTCAGGTTGTTTTCATCTAACTTTTTCAATCAGCCTTTTTAGCACTTCCAAATAGTAAAGTTGGTTAATTGTTTGTCCAGTTGGTACAAATTCATACTGAATAAACCCTGTGATACCAAAAAATGTTAGCAACATCCTTACAACAAGTTTGCAAACTTAATTTTCAGATCTCATAGCCAAAGCTTCACCAAATTCCCTTTGTCTGTTTTCCTTTAACATACTACGTCAAGTTATCTCTTACTTCTACACAGTGAATCTGGTAATTACTTTTTCCAAATTATCATTTTCCCCTTACAACATAATTCAATTTAAGTTTCAGGGAGCTGGTTAGGCTCTAGTACCAAGAGAACAGGACCCAAATGTTTCAAAAAGAAGACTTTGCTCAAGCCCCCCATTCTCAATAGGAACATGCACCTTCTTCTTGGCTACAGAGCAAAAGTGCCATCATCTCTTGCATTTTTTTAAAATTTATGTCTGATTTATTCTCTCCTTTAGCTCTTCATGCCTTTATTACCTTCCTCTAACTCTCTTTCCTTCCCTTCTTAGATAGTCTCCATTTTTTTCATTCCTTTCATATTTCCCAATCTTTCTTCCTTTCTGCCTACAAACACTGATTGGCTATCAGGCGTCAATCAGTGCTTGGCGCCAGAAATACAATGATGAGGAAGACACAGCTGCATGAGACAGATGGTGGCATAAGATGCACAAAGAGTAACATGCGGCATGGAGCTCAAAGTCTACTCCCCTCTCTAAACCTGAGACCCGACATACTTCATTTTCAAAAGGCCGGTGCTTTATCCTCAGTTTCTTCAGAGGCTTAAAATTCTCCCTCTTTCTTAGGACCCTCTAACTTTAAATACAATTATGCCATCCCAAATTGAAAAACAGTCTTTACTTTCCTTTTCATGTTTTAATAAAATATTTTAAACATATATAAAAATAGAGTAGAAAATAACAAGTCATCCACTAAGTGAACACGTTAGTATTTTATCTTACTTGACTCAGGCTTAAAAAAATAAAAATAAAAGAAATAAAACATGCCAAGTACAGTTGGTGTTTTCTTTGCAGCTCTCCTTCGTCCCATTCCTACTTAACAGCTCTTCCAAACTTTCCCCCCACCAAGTAACTACTATCTTGATGTAGTTACCCTTCCCATACAGTTTGTGATATACTTTTGCTACAGATGAAAGGGTCTATATAGTTTTATTACATGTGTACATAGTTTCTAAAATAGCATTCTCTTGAGTTTTTTAAAGTACATCGTGATATCACACTATCCCATTCTGAAATTTGGCCATTAAATATATTATTATTATTCTTGAGATGTATCCATATTGATGCATATGGTTTCATTCACTTTACCCAATGAGTACTATTCATCAGATAAATAGAACACATAATATTTTATCTTTCCCTTACTGATGGACATTTACATTACTTCAAATTATAAATACATTACTACAATTACAATGTCAAAATGGGCATTTTAATACATGTGTCTTTGTGGTCATGGGAAAAGTTTCTCTAAGGTACTTAGCTAGATATAAAATATCTTAGGCCAGGTGCATTTTCAGCTCCACTAGATACATAGCTTGTATCAATTGCTTCTCCAAAATAGTTGTTTCAAGGTGCTCTCCTGCTATTAATGTATGAAGGTTCTCTACATCCTTGCAGCAATTTGGTGTTGTCAGATTTTTATATTTTATACTGTCTGATGGGTTTAAGTGTATTTTATCATTGCTTTCCAATCTGGTTTCCATCTTCATTTAGATATAAAACTGTTCTTTCCATGGATATCTAACAATCACCTTCTTGCCAAATCACAAAGACTTCAATCGTCCTCATCATTCTGCTTGACCTCAATTGTATTTGGCAGCCTGGTAAATACCAAGGCCAAACTCTCCTCTCCCTTTGCTTACACTGAACAGTATCCTGGGAAAAAGGAGGCAGAGAACAAGATGTCCCCTTAGAGGTTCAGATGTGAATCTAGGGGAGAAGTCAGGGAAGATATTCTTCAAATAAATATATTTAATGATAGAACTGCAAAGTTAGAAAATTAAGAAAAAATACAGTAGCTTTAATAACATTAAATACATAAAAGTAATATCAAAACGAATACTCCTATTTGTGGGAGGTGTGCAAGAAACAGTATCAGAACACATTCATAATAAGCACTACATTTAATGCAACATACAGTAATTATTTCTCAATTATGTTCAATGTAGTTTATTTGTGTGATGCATTTTATATTGATCAGCTTCCTGCTTATTAAAATATAATAAAATTTTATGTTTTAAAAATAAATACAGTAATTGAATCTACTATAATGTCAAAAATGGGACTATGGGTCTCATGAAAGCTGTTTATCATACATTTTCCATTTCCCTTCCCATGAGCTATAGTTCATTCTGACTATACAAGCTACAACACAGATCAAACAGAAGCCCATTTGGATATGGCCCCAGGAATCTTTAAATGGGTCTAAATAGGTAGCTATAGATGGGAAATTATGAACATATTGCTTACTGGAGTTCCTGGTTATTTGAAGTAGTCAGCCCCACCATTCACTGTCCACCACTGACATCTCTGATAATATTAAACAAATATCACTTAAGAAATTCACTCAACAGATATTTTCTGAGAATTGACTCTCCTAGGTAAGGGAATTGAGCAATGAATAAGAAAGTCTCTTCCCTTGCACAACTTAGATTCCAGAGTTCTATGAAAATGATGTCAGGCCCTGATCAGCAGCTCCTGTCTTTATAAGGTTTTTGAGGGATGGGTAATGAGGTGTTTTTGTCTGGGGGAAAGAGTAGGGTAGCTGTCAATGTTGGCAAAAAAAAAAAAAAAATTCTGAAATATGATAAGGCTGATATCACAAACTCTGTAAAATGATGACATTCAGATTTCTCAGTACAAACTAAGTCTAAAAACACAGAATAATGGCACCATATGACCCTCTTGAATGACATTTGAGTAAAAAAAATTTTAAACAAAAATCATACAAATCACCCCCCGCCCAAAAAAAAGAACCACCATTCACTGCCCCACACATGAAGTTGGCAATTACTAAAACTTATAACCAGGAGTCTTCAAAGGCTGAAAATTTTATGTGAAATAGCCCCTTGAATTGCAAAAAGTATAATCTTCCTTCTTTGGTGACTCTCATTAAACCTTTTACTCTGAATGCTTCCAAAACTTTTATTAAAGAATTATGGTGTTTTTTAAAGGAAGAAGTAGTGTTCTTCATTTAAAAAAAACCTTGTTATTAAATTTATTGAAGGTAACATTAGTTAGTAAAATTATATAGGTTTCAAGTGTACAGTTCTATAATACATCACCTATACATTGCATTGTGTGTTCACCACCCGGAGTCAGTTCTCCTTCCAGACAAAAAAAGTCAAGAACCATATAACTTCACTAATATGTGGGATATAAAACTAAAAGTAGTATTCTTTATTAAAGAACACTGTGGTGTTTCTTTGTGTAATTTCTGTAGTTAATCCTCAAACAGATAACTCAGCAGATGATACCACATTTAAGTTTGGCAAAAAAATAATCATTAACTTTTATTTTCTTTGGTTGACTTGTGATGGTTCTACCAATGGGAGAGTTTATTCAACTAGTAGTTTACTCTGAATGTTTAACTAAGTATTTTATGGAATAAAATGTTCCTTCAAGCATTGGCAACTACCAAAGAGATGAATTATCTTCACAGTTCTGTCTAAATTTTTCTAAACAAAGGAGCAGAATTAGGGAGGAGGAGGAGGAAGAAGGGGAGGAGGAGGATTGTAGTATAAGCTATTTCTATTCTAGAAATATTAGGTTGGTAATCTAGATGACTAGCAAAAAAAATTGGAGGAAATAAAAATAATCAGTTTAGATTCCCTGTTGCCATTTGTTCTCAAGCAATGATTTTTTTCAAATGCTGCCAAGTTCTCTAAGAGAAGAGCTCACCTCGATTATGAGAGAATCAATTATGAGAATAACAGTATATGAAACATCAGAATCTTTCTTTCTTTGCTTTGTGGAGATATGTATGTGGATCAGAAAATGCTTGTGTTCCATGTTGAGGTTCTTTGATTCTCAAAAGGAAATATGCTGGGCTAAATTTATGAGCTGAAAGGCCAAGGGGCCTATTTTGGGAACACTAGAGAAAAGACCAACTGTGTCAAACTTAAAAAAATTGTAACTGTCAGTGGATCTTGGCTGTTTGGCAGATATACTCTGAGCATCAAGTATACTAAATCTGAAATTTCAAGAGAAAATTTCCAACCTCATTTCTCATTATATTAAATTTTAAGCATTTATAGCCAAAACCCCAATATGGATACAGTTTAATAATACTTATTGAAAAAAAAAAAACAACTAGTTGTCTTAACTTGGTGAAAATTTCAAGGACAATATCTTAAAATGATTTTAAAATGGAAAATATTGAGCCTCATGTACTCCTACTGTAAGAAAAATGTGGATGGTATTTTTTTCTTTTGACATTGTAGCAAAAATTCCCTTTGGAAACTCACAAGAAATATTTTCTAGGATTGGACAGTACACAACTGGTCGGAATAGATATTTTTAAAATTATGCTTAATTCAGTTTCCAAAATTAATTTTTATATAATCATGAGTGAAGTAAAGTATCACCCCAGAGGAAGTAAACAGGCTTTGTCACTATTTGATGTTCATCAATATACACGTGACATACATTTTCCTCACATTTATAAGAGAAACAATTTTCTTCTAAAACTACCACTGAAATCTTTTTACCCACCATTTTAAAACTGTAGAAAATTTATGTACCAAGGCTACTGCCTTTCTGATCTATGCCTTTTCTTTATTGGTTCCTGGTCTTATCACACTTCCTCACTAGAAGATTTTCTCAAGACTTGGCACTTGGTCATTTTCCGTGTGTGTGTGTGTGTGTGTGTGTGTGTGTGTGTGTGTGATTAAAAAACTTACTTCTCACAATTTAAACGATGATGTCTGTGCAGAGAACTTCCAAATCTGTGTTCTTTACATTTAAACCAAATCTCCATTATTATATATTTATTGATTCCAATTTATTCACCAGATATGACACTTACTGTCTACAGCTCTTGCCACAGGCACTGGAAACATAACAGTACACAGAACAGTTCATGTGTGTGTCCTTAGAACTGCCTGTTGATGGCCTCCTTAGATATCTGCTCAAAACATTGCATTCAACACTTATTACTTACAACTCATCATTTTCTATTTCTACTAGCTCTCTTTTTTGATGAATATTTTTGGTCAGTGCTACAATCACTCTCCTATTCATCCAGATGTTTAACTGTGGGTTACGTTGTAGATCAGGAGGAAGGAGAAGAGAGAACGTTTTTTAAATTTTCACTCCACACCTATCCATTTTTCCTTTTGTTTGTTTTTTCCTATCATTTTCTAATGGACCCCCGTAGTATTTAGGGTCCTCCCCTTTCAATCCATTCTGTATAGAGTTGGCACTCTGTTTTGAGAATATCATCTGTATAATGCCACATCCCTGTTCAGAAACATTCATTGATTCACCATCTATGGAATAAATCTAAACCTGTCATTCTAGCATTCAAGACAATCCACAAAGTATAAAATACTGCCCAATTTTGTCTCCCCTAACTCTCTAATATATAATTTATGCTATAGCCAGACCATTCTCCTTACCATCCACAAAACAGTTAAGTGTTCCACCTCCATGTTCAACACCTCCTGGAATCCTTCCCCCCATTCCACCCCGTGCCCCCATTTTCTTCTCTAAACGACCAGGTTTCACCCAATTTAAGGTAGACTTATAGTACTACCTCCTCCTGAATTTTCTTGTTAACTCTTCTAACCAACATTCAAATCTCTCAGAAAGCATGAACTATTTTGTTCGTCCTGGTACTCATCATGTTTTGATCATTTTGCTTTAAAAAAAAAATGAGTATATTTTATTCCTGAGACCAAATTAAATGTCTTTAAGGATGGAGCCCTCTTATAGTGGGATTCTGTTTGTCTAAAGGTTTACATTAGAGAATGACTTGGCCTTTGACAGATTTAGCTGTGCCGCAGTCTAATCACATCCTCTAAATGCTGTGCACAAGTGAAGGACCGTGTACGGTGGTCAGCTTTTTATGACGAGCACACTCACATCCCCTTAGAGCAATGCTTTAATGGGATGTCCTTCATGACTGTACTCCTTCTGTTTGTATTAGTTCTCAAATCAAAGAATAACTCAGTGCCTCCATATGTACCATGTTCAATGATTCAATTAGTAGGCCTTTCATGTCACTTGTGGAAAATCAGAAATAGTTTCCCATCTTTTAGTGACTGTAAAACAAACAGCAAGGGCTGCATTTTGATTTTATGCCCTCTTTGGAAACTACACTTAGGCATTGGATTCTATTAACTGAATTAGTATGTAGAAACTTGTGAAAGACTGGCTATCCAGACAAGTTTATAACCATCGTTTGCTCTGTGTACAAAGGAGTAATGGTGAGAATTATAGATTAAGGAGAGAATATCAGATGCGTTTGCTGTGACTTAACAGCACTAACAGGGCCCCATTCTTGCTCCATTACTGTTTGTTGTCTGCTTTTCAACAGTGCTCGGCATTTTCTCCAAAGCTTCTGATTGAGAGATGAGCAGAGAGTTCCTCAAGCGAGAACATGCTTGATGTGCAGTACGTCGCTAGCAAAATGCTGATGGACATTATTCAAGAATTTCGATACATCAGGAACTGTACCCCTGGGGCTCATAATGGGAGTCAAGCGCAGCGATTACATTGATTTGCCAAGGCCACACTTCACTTACGTCTGGCTGGCAGAGCCAAAAAAGGCAGAGGTCCTCACCTAGTGCCGCCCAATGACTGTGTTTACAATTCCTGTCATTCTGCTAAGCAGCTTGTGCCTGAAAGTCACTGATAATTCTGTGGTCACAGTAGCCCCACCTTCCCCCTCACCATCTTTCCAAGGAAAATAGGTGTCCAGTTGGCCAGGAGGGCTTCTGAATGGACTCTAAAGGGTTTGTGAAAAGACCATAGTGTTAAGATCAGTGTAATCTAAAAGAAGAGAAATCTAGGCTGAACCAGAGCAAAGACAATCCCCCTAAGAGATGGGTTTTCAACAGTTTTACATTGAGGAATAACAAGAAGCTTTATTAGAAGCTATTTTTTTCAACAGCTTTATTGAAGTATAATTTTTATAGCATAATTCACCCGTTGCAAATATACACTGCAATGCTTTTTAGAAAATTATTATAGAGTTGTGCACCCATCACCACGGTACAGTTTTAGAACATTTATCATCACCTCCAAAATTCCCCTTGTGCCCCTCGTTTGCAGTTAATCCTTATTTCCATCCTACCCCTCACAAGCATTGATTTGCTTTGTGTCTCTACACATTTGTCGTTTCTCAATGTTTTATACACATGAAATTACATAATACATAGTCTTATGCATTGGGATTCTTTCACTAAGCGACATGGTTTCAAGTTCAGTTATGTTGTAGCATTTATCAGTAGTACACCCCTGTCATTGCTGAGTGGTATTCCATTATGTTTATCCACTCATCAATTGATGGTCATTTCGATTATTTCCAGTTTGGGGTTATGATGAACAATGTTACTATGAATATTCACATACATACCTGGCCTTGTGTGGATATATGTTTTCACTAAAAATTAAAGTGATCTCCACCCCCTCAAAATTAGTTCTTTTTCCTAAGTGCCATCATTCTAAACTCTATTGGAATAGTCAATACCCACAGAAAATAGCAAGATTTTAAGAGTAAAAAGCTGGACCTGGTTTATTTCACTCAGCTGAATTATTTACCTGATTCTTCCTCAACTTTATTCTGTGTCCAGGTAAGTGCATACAGAGAAATGACACAAGGTCAACTCAAAATGCTAGAAAAGGTAGCCTCTATCAAAGGTTATGAACTTTTTTTCTTCCAGGTGTACAATGGTCTAAAGACCACAATAAAATCTTCCCTCGCATCAACTCATTCAATGCCACAGATCTTGACATCAACAGAACAACAAATCTATTAAGACTTGATTCCCAGTTTAAATAATGTGTATTCTAAGAAGTGCTCAGCCAAATATTTTTTTATCTCAAAACAAAAATTTGCTACCAACTTATAGATATGCAGAGTATATTTCTGGCAGGTAGACCATCCCTCTTAACAGACTAAGTGTTGTGTTCCCCCCAAATTTAAACGTTGAAGTCCTAACCCCCAATGCAATGGTAGTAGGAAGTAGAGCTTTGGGAAGTAAGCAGGTGTAGATGAAGTCATGAGGGGATTAGTGCTTTTATAAGAGGAGACCAGAGAACTCACTCTTCTTCTATCTCTGCCATGTGAGGACAGAGCAAGAGGCAGCCATCTGCAAGTTTGGAAGAGGGTTCTCACCAGAACTTGACCATGCTGCCAACCTGAAATCAGACTTTCAGCCTCCAGAATTGTGAGAAATAAATGACTGTTGTTTAAGCCACTGAGTCTATGATATTTTGTTATTGCAATCAGAACAGACTGAGAAAATCCTTTTCAATGACCTTCACCCCACCTTAAGATAATCTCTTCCGTCCTCAAAACAAAACAAAATAAAACAGTACAAATAAAACTGTAGAAATTAAGATGAATATTATTTTGCCATTTGTTTCTAGAGTAACTTCTTTTCTTGAAATTTTTTGAAATTAAAAAACATCCAACAAAGTATTTTCCTCATTTCTGATATCTTGTGGATAATTTTTCAGAGGCACTTCTTTCATCATAAATACAAAGAGTACCAAATAAATGTATACACATTTTAAGAAAGGAAAACACTGTATTAAAATTGTAATACTCAATATACATATTGATAACAAAAGATGAATATGTTTATGTGTATTCATTTTTTGGCACCCCCAGGATGTTATTGCAGAGTTTTTCACATTAAAGAATGATTTTAATTTGCCTCAGTGCCAACATTTTTAATGAGGGCACACATCTCTGAAATTATAATTTAAATCACTAGGAAAATGTGATTTTCTTTATAAAATGTGTTCAGAACAATTCTTGAGAAGCATAGCCCTTGGTAAATTGAAGTGCACCCATAATGCACATAATCAGTGTAGTGTATGTAGCTTTAACTGAGGTCTGTGATAAATGTCCCTTGTTTTGTTGGCAGAAGAGCCACGAGGCAAAAATATACCATCAGCATATGCTTCTTGGGATACTCTGCCTCATGATCCCAAACTAGGCCAAGCATTGATAACACGGGAACCACAGCAATGACTTTGCACGTGATAAAATAGAGAAGTATGTCAAAAATTCTGTACAATCAAAAAAAAGCATACTGAATATTATCAACAGAAAATATGTCTGGGACAATCAGGAAATGACTGAAGACTGTGGAAATACCTCTTGTGAAGGTATATGGTCGAACAAAAGGATACTGGACACCTTTAACCATAACCAGCATATTTACCTTTCAAAAAAAATCATAATTACAAATGGCTACTGTATGTCTGCATTCAGAATACATTTATCTGACAAATAGGAGTTGAACAAGGAGTTACATCTGGCTGCTGTTGCCATTTTCTTGCTTGTTCAGAAAAAAAAAAAAAAAAGGCATTCTTTTCGCTGGTACAGAAGCAACAGGGGTTTAGGCCATATTGAATGTGAGGTGGCCATAGGGTATCGATTTTTGGTATCCTATACTTACAGATACCAATATGGAGCTCAGAAGAAGAATCTAGCTCTAGAGTTGAAAATGTTAATTCATTAACATAAAGATGCTACCTGAAGCATGGCAATGCATAAGCCAGTGGAAGGATACTTTGCTGACTGAGTAGAAATCCAGGAGAAAACCCTCGTAAGTGTTCATATTCCATAAAGGACTTGCAAAAGGATGAAGAGCCTGTGAAGGCTGATAGGTTGTGCCAAAACCCAAAGGAAATGAATGTATAGAGTGCAGAGATGAGGAGGTGTGCACCAGCAGTGCCAAATGCTACAAAAATGCCATTGATGAACAATCCTGAAAAGCATCCATTTGATTTAGCAGCGAAGAGCTTGTTAGTGATCTTAACCAGACCACGATGGACTGAGAAGCGGAGAGAACAAAGAAACATAACCAGTCGGGATTATTCTTTCAAGATGTTTGGCTCTGAGAAGAAGGAAAGAGATATGTCATTCGTGGGAGGAACAGAGGACGTGAAGTTAAAGACACTTATTTATTTATTTAGGTAACTCAGTGAAAATGAAGTAGAGATGGAAAGACGGAAGACACAAGAAGGAGAGGGATTCTGATACATTTTAGATGCTTAGCCAGTAACAAGTTTAAGAATGAGTGATCCAGTTCAGTAGCTCTCTGTTTTAGATGCAGGGATCCTAGAGTTCACAGAGATTAGTTTATTTGACTGGTTATGTCACTAATAAGTGGCAGAAACCACACTCTATCATAGATCTACCTTTCATAGCCCAGGGCATTTCCCACTGTACCACTGCACAGTCTGTTTAATTCTAAGGATCTGCCAGATGGTGCTTCCGGTGTTGAAATAGTGGATTCGGAAATGCCAGGAAGATCTGAGGAGGACACACTCTAGAAAGCAAAATTCCTGGTTGCTGTCATAGCCAGGAGATCTAACAGCTTCCCTATACCGAAACAAGTTTCTCCTAATTTTCAAGATCCTCTTACCTCCATTCATTGTGTCTGTTTCTGCTTGCCACTCAATTTGTCTGCCTTGGACCCATGGCTCTGCCTTCACATTTGCCTTTGTCATACTCCCAGGGTAGGGTTGTTAGATAAAATGCAGAATGTCCATTAGAATTTCCAACAAGCGGTAAGTTTTTATTTAGTATAGATATGTCCCATTCAATACTTGGAACACCTTTATGCTAAAATGTTATTCATGTTTATCTGATATTCAAATTTGACTAGGCATCCTGTTTTGTTTTGTTTTGCTAAATGTGGCAGCCCCATTCTAGGGGCCAGATAGCCTAGGTGACTGTCTCTTTCCTGTCACTCCTTCTCTTCATTGTGCAACTGTCAGCTCCTAACTGTGTTCCGAGTCAACACTACCTGAGCCCCAGATTGAGAAATACCCACAGGCTCTGCTGGTACAGCGGTCCACAAATATAAGATAAGCCCTAAATCATATACCATATTTGTCTTAACGCAGTTTAGAGTTTGTTTATTTTCCTAGATTTGCTTCCTTAATCATGTGTAGTTCCAATAAATACCAAAATTTCTTAGCATCCCATGAGTAGACACTAACTAATGGCAGATCAAGTCAATAGACATGGGAGGAAGGGAAGGAAACTGTCTCCTATTTTTATTTTCCCTCAGATAATACACAAAGCAAATCAGGAGTGATGATCACATTTGATCCCTATAATTGGTTGATATATTAGGGGCAGTTTAGGCAAGAAAAATCTGGCTGTATCCTCCACTTCTTGTCTCAGAGGACTGCCTCCAAGTCAGCACTGTGAGTTGCTGACCCAACATGATGGCTTAAATAATAAATACAATGAAATAAGGGCTCAGTTAATTTCTGCATCCCTGCCCTGATCTGCTAACCCAAGTATATACTAAGTACATATGCAAGAGATGGGAGAAGTTCATGGTGTTTAGTCTGCAAAAAAACCAAAAACACATTTTGCCCCAAGCGTTTTTCCCCTTCATTTAAAAGTTAAATTGCGTATTTCAAAGATAAATCTAAGCCATGTGTCTCACAGTTTGCTGTTCTGAAAAAGCTCCCTGTCATATCAAGGACTTCCAGAATGTCATTTTTATTCCAAATGAGAAAACTACATTTTTCCTAAACACACAACAACATTCAACCTCAAAAATACGTACATATGGTTCTGACATCTCATGAAATACAATAATCATTTATTTTCAGCTGATCCATTTATACCCTTTCTGAAGATACTTGTCATCTGATCAATGCCATTAGAGGTTTAACATTTACTAGCAGCCTATTATGTGTCAGGCACTATGCTATGTACTTTACAAATGTTAGTTTAAACCTCAATCACCCTGGTAGAGACATATTATTAACTCATTTAATAGCTAAAGATACTCAAGTCTCAAGAGGTTATGTAATATGTGAAGCAAATAAAAGGCTAACACAAGTTCTGCCTAACACAGAAGCCCGAGATCTTTCCACTTTCCCAGATAGTAGTATGTTCCCTTACAGGTAAAAAAAAAAAGCTAAATCATCCCTATTTTATATGAGTCAATAGTCTTAATAAAAGACATAGATAAAAGGATATTGACACAGTGTTGACTGACCCATATTTAACTCAGTGGAAAACAATGCACTAAGATAGTACATGCATGGATCTAAAAAAAAAAAAAAAAAAAAAAAAATCCATCTTTACAAGATATTAGATTATAAAATTCACAAAAATGAAATACCCAGATCCTTTTCATTAAAATAATGTATAATACATCCTACCTCCAGTGCTCACAGCTTTTTTTGGAGGGTTGAGAGTTATATACAGATTATATTCTGGGGTATTACAGGGGTATAAGAAAAGAGAAACAGCATATTCAAAGCACATGCATTACAGAGAGACAACAGAGAGGAGTGAATAAAATACAGGTTCTGGATTCTGACACTCTTGGGTTTCAAACCAAATGCCAGTGCTTCAATTACAGGTCCTTTGCTTAAATGCTCTGTACCTGAGTATCCTCGCTTACAAAACAGACATAATAATACCTATTTATAGGAATGTTATAACAATTAAATGAGATAATATTAGGAAAACAGTTGGCCCAGTGCCTGGGACATAATAAGCATGCTGTAAATGGTGGTTGTGGTTGTAGCTGAACAATCGAGCCAAAAACTTTGGCAGTCATAGTAGGGCCATGGCGGCCAATGAGGCGACATTTTCAAATAATTATACCCCATGGATAGGAAAAGGAGAAACCTAGCTAAGTGCTTGGCAGCATGGAAAGAAAGGGGTGAGGGAAGGTGACTGTCAGAACTGGCACATGTGAAGATATAAAAGGGCTTGACAATGAACTTGCTATCTACATTGGAAAGACAGGCTACTTACATTTTTGGCCATAAATAACGCTGTCTGAATGTTGCATGTAGGAAAAAAATAAAACATTAAAGAGATTGTTTTTATTGGATTAGGAGATACAAAAAAATTTAGGAGATTCAGAATTTATATGGCTTAGTCATAGAAATAACCATTAGCCCATTGGCCTCTTGCCTAAAAGTAACTATATTATTACTTGTGGGAATTATAGGTTGGGACTTTTAAGAAGTGGAAATGACAATTCATTGTCACTACATTGTGTTTGTTTAGTGATAACGAAAATTTGCCTTTGAGGAAAAAGTTTGAATACATCCACTTTAAGTTGTTTTTGTGTTTTCTTAGAGTAAGGGCCAGCAAATTATGGCCTGTGACCAAATATGGCCCACTGTCTGTTTTTATAAATAAAGTTTTATTGAGCCTCATTCACTTTTTACATACTGCTATGGTTGTGCAAAAGACTGTATGAACTGCAAAGCCTAAAATATTTCCTACATGAACCTTGGCAGTAAAAGTGTGCCAACCCCTTTCTTAGATATTTTGTCTTAGTCATATTGGGTTGTCATAACAAAATACCACAGACTGGGTGGCTTGAACAATAGGCATTTATTTTCACACAGTTCTGGAGGCTGGAAGTCAGGATCTCATCATGGTTGATTTCTGGTAAGGGCTTTCTTCCTGGCTTTGAGGCTGACGTCCCATTTTGTGCGCATATGGGAAGTTGCTGGTTTTTTTGGGTGAGAGGAGAAAGAGAGTGAGCAGCCTCTGTGGGAATCTTCTTTAAGGACACTAATCCTATTCTTTGGGGCCTCACTTTATTATAGGCATAACTCATTTTATTGTGCTTCGCTTCACTGTGCTTGACAGATGTGCTGTGTTTTTTTTTTTACAAATTGAAGGCAAAATCCTCCACCAACAAAAAGCACCAAAAAAAAAAAAAAAAAAAAGATTATGATTCCCTTTATTGCAATACCTGCTTTATTGTGGTGGTCTAGAACAGAACCTGCAATGTCTCTGAGATATGTCTGTACCTCATTTAAGTTGACTACCTTCTCAGAGGCCCTGTTTCCAAATATAGTCACTTTGGGGGTTTAGCTTCAACATATGGATTTTGGGGAGACACATTTAGTCTATAGCATATTTCAAACCTACAAAATATTATTTAGTTTGATAAAGCCATAGTGTTTCATTCCCAATGCATCTTCCAATGTGCCTTTCTAAACACATCTGGAAAATAGGTTGAAAACAAAGTACAGTGGAAACCTTCCCGCTCACTATGAATAAAGAGACTACCCAGAAACTTTACCTCAATGTTACCCTTAGCAGAGCATTTGAGCTTGGGGAAAATTAGAGATGAAATTACTTCTGGAGGGCAAAACAAATTCTTCCATTGAGAAACTGAAAGGCACCTATTAATCCATTCCCCAAATGGTAGTTTTCATCATGTGGATGCCTTTTTTATCTTACTGAGGAAAACAGTAGTGAAAGTACTTGGGGGAGAATCTGTGATCGAGTGGGTTTAAAAGATTCAAATAAGCATTGATGTGTCAAAGTCAAGTTGTAGGGATCATCATTCTTGCACTATTTGCAAAGAGGATATAAGTCTATTTCTCCGACAACCACAGAGTATTTTAAGAGACACTACCTCATTCATCTTCTGAGTGCCCTTTGAAGTAAGTGTCCCATATTTTATTTCTATTTTATAAATGGAAAAACTAGGGCAGAGAGCAGTTATATGCCTCTCCCCAGAGTGAATCAATCACTAGAGGAACTGAAATAGAACAATTTTAAATCCCTTGTTCTCTATGCATTCAACCACGAATTGGTGTATTAAAGACCTCTCCGTAAATAAAAAAGTGTCCTACGTTCATTGGATGAGGTATTATTCACACTATGAACATGGTGTATGTTTCCTGCCATCCAACTATGGTGGATAACTCTCTAACTTTGGCACTTTTAAGGATTCCCTTTCTCAATTATAAGAAACATGAACATCAATAGGAAAGAAATTTTAAACCAAAATAATTTATAGCCAAAACACCCAAAGTAATACTGGATTGAGCTCCTGGCACCATGCTACCTCAGGAGATAGAAACAGGCTCTAGCACCATCTAGTGGGAGACCAAAGTAACTCATGGATTATTAAGAGGGTTGTTGTCATCCTTGGGGTTCCCTTCATTGAGAGGTTTGGATTTTTTTCTGATTACAGCTTCCTGGGGCTTACTCCTATATAAGTAAATATATCTTTTGTTGAAGTCATTGTAGAATTATACTAAGGGTTGGACTTGGGTTACCTGTTGCAGTTTCGTTCCAATGACAGAGTAAAAAGGACGAGCACTGGAAGTGGAAGAGATGAGCTTAAATCTACTCCACCACCAGCTCTTTGCTTTTACACAAGCTACCTGTTCTCTCCAACTGTCCGTTTATTTATTAATATGACGAAGTCAAGGGTAGTTGTGATGATTAAGGGAGTTCTTTAGTTTATTTATGTATTTTTATATAAGCGACTCAACAAATACTAGTTTTCTCTTTCCCCGAAAAGATTCCTGTAATAATTCTGTATAGGACTGTATCA